>NC_034424.1:3118668-3161061 GCF_002078875.1 Numida meleagris | reverse complement strand
AGAAGAGAAGAGAAGAGAAGAGAAGAGAAGAGAAGAGAAGAGAAGAGAAGAGAAGAGAAGAGAAGAGAAGAGAAGAGAAGAGAAGAGAAGAGAAGGGAAAAAATGGGTCAGGCTCATCTTGGATAACTGCAGTGCCCACAAAAGCTAGTACAACTAAACTAGGATTGTCTGTCTCTGGCTGCTGATGCAGTCAACAGAGGAAAGCAGATTGCTCCGAAGTAATTTGGAACAGTCAGCTGAGAGCACTAGCTGAAGTTCTAGAAGCAATTGTACCAATATCACCGGGATCTGGGCCTCTGTGTTTGTGTGAAAGGAAGAAAATAGTTTCATAAGTGCTGGACACCTTCAAAAGAGGGAACGTCATATCTCTGCCTTGAGCAATTAGCACCTGGTGAAGCTAATGAGGAGCCTGCGGAAGGCACGCAGCCAGCCGGGGGGGGTGTGCCTGGTGTGGAGGGGCTGAGCCCTGCGACCTGCTGGGACATGGCCCCGCGCCCCTGGGACCCATGCACTGCAGGATGGGCTTTGTCAGCTTGCTTGTGTTGTGTGCTGTTTGTTGTGTTTTGCTTTAATTAAATTTCTGCTCCTTCTGGTTGCCAAGGCGCGCTTCAAAACACTCCGACGGCGCGCTGGTTTTATTGACTCTCTAGCAAGTTATTGAAGCGTGGTAGGAAATGCTTCACACTTTCAACCTCAAGGTTTTTTGGAGAGCTTTTTTTGTTTTTTTTGGGGGGGGCGAGTGTTTATTATAGCTTCACCACCAGAAGCGTGCTATCGGGAACACTGAGAGCGAGCAGCTCCTGAGCACTGTGTGACAGGTAGCTCTGCTGAATGCTGTCTCTGGTGCCACCCAAGGAAGGAGGAGTTCTCCCAGTTTAGGACCTCGCCTGGATGACAGCTCGTCTGCAAACCTCCCACCACTGTTGGAATGACTGAAAAATGCCTGTGGGTACGCCGGGCAGATTTGAGAATCTCGTCTCTTTACATAAACTAATAAATCATCTCCGTACCCACGCGTCGTGCACCACGTTCAGAAATGCGGCACTCGGAGTTTGAAACTGCAAAGTCATAGAATCGTGGAATCACGGAACCACCAAGGTTGGAAAAGGCCTCCAAGGTCATCCAGTCCAACCGTTATCACCAGTATTTCCCACAAAACCACGTCCCTGCGTACAACATTGACACGTTTCTTGACCACAAGTTCATAAGGTCGAAGCTGCCACTGCCTTTGGGGCTGCCCCGTGGCCTCCCAGCACCGTGCACGCCTTTCCAGAGCAGCTCAGCTCCAGCAATGTGGGGCTGTACCTGCTGTGGGGCCAGCTTGGGGGGCAGGTGATTATTTATTGCTCATTTGTTGTAATTTGGGTCTTTAAACTGCGCGGCTCTTTTTAAAATAAACAGCTGAGCCCGTGCTACGATGCAGCCCAACTGGAGCGGTCTGAAGTGCTGCAAGCACTGAAAATAACTGCAAGCATCTGAAGTTGGCCACCCAGCAGTGGCGAGCACCTTTAATCCCCATTGCTTGTTGCCTTGGTTCCTCAGTGTGAGCATGAGGAAGGGAAAACCCGGGGCCGTGAGCAGAGCTGTGAAACAGAGTGATGTGGGTGAGGCTTCGGGGGTGGCTCCAGAGCAGGGAAGCCCCCGGGGGAACAGTGTAGCTGCTTTAGCAGAGGAAAAAGAGACATGAGAGGGAAAGAGAAAAGGAGCAGAAAGGACAGGGGTGGGTCTGAGAGCACAGAGGGTCCTGAGAGAGCGTTTTGCATGGGGAGAATGAAGTCCCCTGGCCCAGGTGGGATTTCTGCTGCTGCTCTGGGTAAATCCATCCTTAGGTGAGATGCCCCATGTGCAGAGGGAAAGGGAGGAAGGCAGAAGGAATGAGAGATTAAAGGGAAAAGGGGTCAAAGCTTGCATGATGGCCGAGCAGCACAAGCTTAGTTGTGGCTTGCATCCTTTTCTTCCGTGTTTTTTCTCAGCTGTGGTAACCTTGTAAGATGCTGAAGCCTTTAACCATTAGCAGGCACTAAAAAGGGGCAGCCAAGTTGAATAACACCCACTAATCCTCTTCCAGAATGAGCTGGAGAGAAGAGCCACTGCGATGCTCAGGAGCTTATTCTGAGCTGAGTACTTTGGAGGCTTTGAGAATTGCATGGTGTTGATATTTCATGAATAAATAACCCACAGCAATATTTGTCGCTGAATCTGCTTCATTAATGAGGTCCTGGAACAAAGGGGAAGGACGGAGAGCCGTGACGAGGTTGAAGACAAAAGCTTTTTCCATTGAGGCAATGTGCAGGTGATGGGAGGTGGCACAGCGATGGGGAGCGGGGCTGCTGAGCATCACGTGGAGCAGTTACTGCAATATAAGCTGGCAGAAGAGTGGGTTTCACCAAGGTGTGGTGTATGGTCAGCGGGCTGTGGCGGACAGGAGACTGTGTTTTGCTGGAGTGTGTTGTTTGAGGGGGCTGGGGAGTTACAGCAAGAGCATGCATGGTTCAGAGCTGTGCGTGTGGGGAGAAGCTGGCATCAGGAATGGGCTCGCTCACTCACCCTTTCCTAGAGCTTCATGTCTCCCTCAGGCTGGTGGGGAGCAGCCCTGTCCTCTTCCCAGCAGTCCTCCAGCTCAGGGGACACAAGGTCCTTGCAAGACTCGCCTGTTTTCCCCTATGGGCAGCGCCCAGGTGGGGACCCCAGGAGCACCGAGGGTAAGGGCTGGGGGTGGGAAAGGAGCATGGAGACATTGCAACGTGCACCTCCAGCCGTGCTTCCCTGCCTCCTTGGGCAGCTGATATGCTAAGATGCATGATGGCACATCCTGCTCACCTGTGGGGATCTGCTGGGCCAGAGCCCGTGTTGGAGAGCAGATCCCTGGTGCCCCAGGGCACGAGCAGCCGTTCATCTGGGCTTCCAGCTTGGCATTAGGCAAGCACCTGATCAGCGCGGTCTGAGCATCTGGCCCCAGATGGGGTTGAGTTTTCCAGGTGGGTGGAGGGAGAGTTGTCACGGGTTTTGTGTTCTTACTTAAAAAAGATCTCTCTATGTTTACAAGCAGCGTTTTTGGATAATGAATAATACAGCCTTTCTGTTCACCCTTTTCTCCCGCAGATATACGCACCCTGATCTAATATATTCTGCCTTTCTCACTCCCTCACTTTGGAGGAGCTGCAGATTCTAGTGGGAACAGAGTGCTAATAGAAAAGGGCCTCTAAAGATATTTGAAACATGACCAAGAAAGTACAGAGAGAGATTCAGCTCCAAATATGCTGCAAAATCTAGGAGATGGGCCAAGAGAGGGGGGAATATGGGAGACGTGATCATTGAGAGGGAAAAGTTAATTGGGAAACATTAATTGGGGTGAAAGTGGGCAGCGCAGACGGTGAGTCCCAGCTTCTAGAATCCAAGGAAATACGAAATCTGAAAATCTGACCTGAAAAACTGCGTAGGGCTTCTCTGTGCTGGGTTTGTCTTTGGATCATTTCTAGCCCTCGTGTTTTCAGCAAGAAGCTTGGTTACACCCTAAAGGCTCAGAAAGCAGAAGGCGAAGGAAGAAAAGAGCCCTCCTAATGATTGATTTATTTTTAAAACCTCATCATTTTTCTGCCAATCTCATTACCATTTTTTTTTTTCAGTGCCTGACTCATGGTTTTTTGAAGGCGCAGTGTTGGCGGGGCTGCGTGCGTGAGCGTGACGGCGCGTGTGTGCGGTCCCTCCTCTAACAGGAGCGCGGTGCCGATCCTCAAGGACTGCTGAATATTCTTCCTCTGCTGTTTTGTCGCCAGCTTTTTGCATTAAAACCCAAAATCTAGAGCGTGGCAGTGGGCATTGAGTGATTGCACGGGTTTCAGGTGCCGCTGGGGGATGCTGCAGGGGAAGCTGTGCGGCTGCCGGCGCTGCCTCGCGGGTGCTTTAAGGCCATGAGGGTCAATGTTTATTTGCAGCCTTCTGTGCATAACGATCTCATAAATACCCTGCGGAGGTCAAGTCCGTCTCCGTTGCAGCCTTGTCCTGTGACCTTGGGTAAATGCTTTGTCTCCCGTGCGTCCGCGCTGCTGGCGAGAGGGTGACCGGTTCCGGAGCACACGGTGTGTTGCAGCAATCTGTTAATATATACAATGTGCTTTGAAGATGAAAAATACCTCGGAGATGCTCAAAGCTCTCAACAAGCATCTGCATTCCCTTCGCCGGAACCCAGCAGAAAGAAAGTGCCGGAGTGCTTTGTCACAGACAAAATCTGCTGTGTGCGCAGCCCGGCGAGGCAGGGCTGGGAGCTGCTCAAGTCTTTAAGCCATCGTTGAACTTGTTGGTGTTTGTGCTTCTTGCTCTCGTAAGGAAGGGGTTACAGAGCACAGCTGTGCCTGGGGTGTGCAGCACCGAGCTGCAGCCCACAGCCCTGGGACAGAGAGAGCTGCACCCGGGTCCCCGGCCCCACCAGCATGAGCGTCCCCAGCCACAGCCCAGCAAATGCAAAGCCAAGTTTGTGTGGCTTTAATTCCTAAGGGGCATCCCCGCGTGCTGGGTGAGGTGTGGGGCTCGGGTGTAGCACAGCCAGGAGGAGTTTCACTGTGGTGGATTCCCTGTTGGTTAGTGCGGGGTTGGATTCACACCAGTGATGCTGGTGAGGCCTCTGGTTCGCATGGAAATGGTGCAGGTGGAGCCTTTGCGAACTCAGAGCAGGTTGATTTTTGTCAAGGATGTCAAAGTTAGGCAGCAAATTCAAGGCCATAAACCCCTCATTTTCTTGGCAAACTTCCTCTGGGCGGGTTTCCCTCACGACAACGCCACGATTTCACCGTGGCGGATGGGATGTGGCACTGCCGCCGGCTCTAACGGTGCCTTTTCTCTCCAAGGGAAGAAGCGATGCTGTCCACCTACTTTGAAACCATCAATGACTTGCTCTCCTCCTTCGGGCCGGTCCGGGACTGCTCCCGCAACAACGGCGGCTGCACCCGCAACTTCAAGTGCGTTTCGGATCGCAAGGTGGATTCCACGGGCTGCGTGGTACGTACGGCCGGGGGGTGCGGGGCCACGCGCCGCTCGCTGCCTGCAGAAATGCCCACGGGGGTGGATGCGTGCTGCCCCGTCCCCTCTTGGTGATGAATCCAGGGTGGGAAGTTCGCCTGAGGGACTTTAGGGACGGGGAATCGGGGCTTGGGTGTGGAAAAGCCAAAGGGATGAGGCGGGATTTGTGCCCGGCGGGGAGGTGTCTGTGGGGCTGTCCGCTGGGCCTGCGGCACAGGCCCGCTGCCCCCAGCCCCGGCTCCGCAGGCCGAGCCCGTCCCCCCGCCACCGCCGAGGCAGGAGTTAAGTGTCTCTTTATTTATTGAAGATGTTTATACACGGCAGCAGCCTGGAAAGGTCAGGCTGGAGTGGTGCCGTCTCCGGGGCGGCATTTTCATTATCCCCTTCTCCAATTGCTTGTTAAGGCCATTTAGCACGACAGCCTGATGTGTCACCGGCAGCGCCCGGCCCCGCAGCGCCCGCTGTCCCCTCCTTCCTATTCCTCTCCCTTTTCTGCTTTCTTTTCCCGGCATTGTTTTCTTTTGTTCTGGCCCTTACCAGGGAGGGGCTCGGTTTCTGGCATATCTTTTTTTTTTTTTTCTTTTTTCCCCTTTTTCTTTTCTTTTTTTTTTTTCACCGTCATTTTGCTCTGAGAACTAATGTGCCTCGCAGACGCTGTCAGAAACAATCGGGGCTCTGATTGCCCTGTGCCTCTGGGAAGAGACGCCTCTTTTTAAAAGTCAGGATATATTAAGATAGAAATTGTCAATAAATTACAGGCCTAGCGTTCAGCACGGCGGCACGTGGAGCGGCAGGAATTGAAAACCGTGTCACTCAGGGAAAATAGCCCCCCCCGGCTTCTGTAATGGCTCAGTGAGGCTGGTTTTAAAGGGAACAGAACACATCCTGCGAGAAGGAGGGGAAATCACCTCGGGGCCCATCCTGCTCCTCTGGAGCCCAGGAACTGCAGCACTGCGAGGAAACGGGGCCTTTCCCTGGGGGGAAAAAAAGGCATAAATCAGTGATTCCTCCATCCGGGCTCCACGTGGGCTGTGTCCATGGCACGAGGTGGGGCTGCAGGTGATGGAGCTGAGCTGGCCCAGCTGCACCCTGGTGTCCCCTTGGCCACAGCCACTTGGTGACAGCGTCTGTCCAAGGCTGCGGGCGTGAGCTGGCTCCCCAGTGCCAGGAGGGATGGGCTCATTTGCTGTACATTTGCAGGAATGTCAGTTAGTTTTAAAGCTGAACTGCCGTGAACTCAATTTGCCAATTTGGTGAGTGCTATGGGCAATATCAGGATGTAATTTAATTAAACTATCCCCTTTTTATAGAGTTCAGGGAGCACTCGCCTGCTAATTTTAGCGCTAGGCTTTCTTCAGCTTTTACTCTGGACACTGTTTCTCAAATCATGACATGTTGTTAATCTTTACCAGTCAACAGTTTATTAATTTGCCGAGGACCACAGAAGTATATAATCAGTGGTTCATCAATCAAGGCTAAATCCAACAAATGTTCCAGGCAGGTACCGAGCATAAAATATACATGTGGGCTTGTAAGCAATTAATACACACCAGAGCCAGAGCCTAGCAGCTCGAGCAGGGAGAACAGCGCAAATCTCAAAGATTTCTTACTCCCTTTATTTATAATCATCGTCTGTTACCAGCTCCTTCGTGCCCTTAGCACAGCTTCCAGTAATTCTGCAAGGATGGAGGATGCATTTATCTTGGGGCTTTTAGCAGCGCGCTCCCTGCCATGTCCTAATTGCTTGCCCTTCAGAGGACGTGGTTAAGTGTTGGGGCAGTTGCCTGCAGGTGTTGGTTGAGGCTCCTTGGGCATCTGAGTGAGACATGAGCGTGTTGCTCCATTAAAGGCCCAGTGCACGGACCCGAGGTTCTGAGCCCACTTCCCACAGGGCTGAGCTTTAGCCCACAGGGCTCTTTTCACCTTTCTCCTTGTTTTCTTTCTGTTATTTTTCCTTCTACCCAGTAGGTGGCATTGGTGCATAAGGGTTTTCCGCAGTTCTTTACTTATCGGAGGCTTTTTATGGCTTGGTTAATTTTAAGAAGCATGGGTTGCCACCTTGCTGTGACCTTTGCTTGGAGCTGCTGACCGGCGCCTTGCCTCTGAGCCCTGCCTTGCAGAATAACAGAGCAACTCCCAAACTCTGTGCCTGTTTCCATCCCGCTTCTCCTTGCTGTCCCCCTGAGCTGCTGGCGGTCAGGGGAAGCCACGAGCTCTTCCCAGGAAAACAAAACCCAAGTGAGCATCTCTAGACCCAGTGGCTCTGGTCTGCGTGTTGAGTGCAGCCTGCGTGCTGTGCAAGCTTCCAAGATCACAGCAAACCAGGAGGGACCGCAGGGGAGGAACGGGACAAGTTATTTATTGCTGATAGGGGAATATATTTCACTGATCCCTCCTTGTGCCACACAGGGAGCTGCTCAGCCAGGAGGGAAAGGATGCTGGTGGAGGGAAAGGGCTTGACCCCTGCGTGTTGCTCATTTATAATTTAAGCTGAAAAGCTGTGAATTGGACCTGGGGGAATGAAGGGAACACCTGTAATGTGGCTAAAACGCAGGTTTCCCCACCTGTCGCTTGGCTGGGGTTTGCTCACAGCTGCCAGTGCTCCTGTCACTCATCTGCCACCCCAGCAAGGTGAGCATGTTGGTGTGCATGGTTCCTGCACCACAGCTCATCAGGCATCATTTCAGGCTGAGGGGCCGGCTAGCAGAAAGGTGTTTCTAATGTAAGAAATTGGGCTGCAAGCACAATATAAAATGCTCTTCTTCACGGTTATGGGGTCAACCCATCAGCTAGGGGAACGTTTGGCTCCACAGTGTGCAGAAGGGAGATGGTTTCTTAATTGCATTGTGGCCCACGCTGTGACACCTGTGCTGTGCCTGTCCTGGCCTTTTTCAGACACAGAAGGAAGAGAATTTGGCACGGTCCACACAGGTGTATAAGCCTGAGCTCAGCCTGTCTGGAGCTAATCCTCCCCTTTTGCTCCTTTCCACATCAAAATGATGGGCTGCTGCTCAGCTGCTGCAAAGCACTGCAGAGAAATGGTTTAATTTAAGAGGGTAACCATGTCACAGAGAAGTGGGATTGGAAGTGACAGAAGACCAGTGGCCTCTCCAGACTCCTGCTGCCGGCCCAGGTCATCCTGGGGCTTCTTGGGACCAAGGAGAGCATGGAACCACTTGGAAATGAAGGGAGTGGAGCTGAGAACTGATGTTCCTTGGGGACATTGGGTGTTGGGAGTTCCAGCCCCAAAAAACCGTGCAGAAATGCCCCACGTGTGCAAATTCCAGACTGTGCTGGTTCAAAACATCTCTGTCCTATGAAGGAGGGGGGAATGTTTCTTTCATTCCAACATTATCATCTGGAGTTTTATGTCATACGTTATGTTATCCCAGTGTACAGCCTAAAATAAAAACAAAATTAAGCAGTGGAAACCAAAACATTTCAACCTTGTCAAAATTAAATGCTTTCCTAATTTCCCAGTGAATTTTGAGATGCAATTGATGGAATCCCATAAAGCACTTAAGCTTCATCAGATCAGCATTTTCTGACAGACAATTGTTCATTGAAAAATAAAAACTCATCCGTCCCTGCCTTAGGAGGCACCTAGCTAATTACGTGGAGAAGCACAACACACAGGGGAGGCAGACGAGGAGGAAACCATTCTCTTCTAATCCTGCTGAAGTTCAGCTGGCTCCTTGAAGCAGAAGATTACTACTTATGCATATTATGGGTGGAAGCAGGAGCCCCTGGTGCTATTGAGATGGAGGCACTGAGGTGAGCTGGAGGTCTCTGTCTGTGTTGAAAGGAGGTGACTGAGATGATAAAACCTCATCTTTTGTGTTGGCTTTTGCAATGGCATTCCGTAGAGGTCACCAGCTGGCACCTCTTCCCTCTGCTCCACAGCAGACTGGGTTGCCATGTGTTCTGATTACATCACACTTAGTTTGGGTCCTGGGTTTTGGTTTGGGTCCTTGGCTTTGGTTTGGGTCCTTGGCTTTGTCTTGGCTCCTGGGCTTTGGTTTGGATCTTGGATTTTGGTTTGGGTCCTTGCCTTTGGTTTCAGTCCTTGATTTTGGCATGTAGCTTCGTGCCCAGGCTGTCCCCTGAGGTCAGATGAATCTGTAGTTGAATTTCTGGTCTCCCAAAGGGTTCTGGTGGTGCCAGGCTCCCCTGTGTTATGGGAAGCAAGTGCCCCAGTGGGCAGGAGCTGGTAGTGTGCTCTGAGATGTGCTGGCAGGGTGTCCTGGGGACACAGCGAGGACGTGAGCTACCGCTGCACATGCTTTGGAACCTGCAGAACAGATGGGTCTGATTTTCTGAAGCTAAAATAATGACTGATGATCTCGAGATGGAAAACGAAGCAGGGAGAAAAGAGTAGGAAGATAATGACTGTTATTTCAGCAAACAGTTGTAATGTTGCCCTCTGGGAAGGATGTTCCCTGCAGCGGGGTTCCGGGGGGGGTGAGGACATTGCTGTGCGAGGAGGTGATGGAAGGATGGCCCCGGGGAGAAGGGGGCACGCAGAGCCCCAGAGGATCCAGGGGAGTGGAGGCAGTGCAAGCCAAAGCTGTCTAAATATATATATGGGCACAAAGGAATTTAATGTGTTTGTATCATTTCTGAGCTCCAACAAGCAAATAAAACACATGCCAGCGCATAGTTCGGAGCTCATTAAAACACTGGCACTTGCTGGTGTCTCAGCAGTACCTCGGATTAATGGTTTTGTTTCCCACTGGAGAGGTTCTTCAGTGCTGAGGAAGAATGTCTCTAACGAAGGTGAGTTCATTAGTGCCGTTGGACTCTATAACACCCAGTGCTGGAGCCCCACCCTGCTCTGGGGGGTAGGAGAGAAAGCTGTGACCTCGGGAAAATGGTTGGGTGCACTGGTTGTCTGTCTGTCCATGCAGCATGGAGGAGCTGTTCCACTGATGCTCTGGCTACCTGCACACGTTGTGGATGGGTTTGGCATTTGCAAATTAAACTCCCAGTGACCCCACTGCCTCCCTGGGTGCAGGCCTGGGTCCTCAGCTCCATGCCACAGGCACGGGGTCCCCAGCAGGGTCCCCAGCTCACCCCACATGGGGCAGAAGCAGGAGCCTGTGTGGGAGAAGTGCCCGACAAAAAGGCTGCTAATATTGAGAAAACAGAGCAGAATAATAAAAAGCGCGCTTTACTCTCCACCAAAACACTTTATTAAATATTCTTGTTTTTTTTAAATAACAGAGAAGAGGAGCGGAGCTGCGAGCAGGCAGTGCTGGGGCAGAGCTGGCTCCTCTCGGGAGGAAGCGTGTCGGTAATGAGACGCGCCTTTTGTTTGCAGTGACCCCGTCGCCCGTCTCGCTGCTAATGATCTTTGTAAAAGAGGAAGAAAAGGAAGGGCCTTTGCTCACTAACACAAACAATCCGGATAGATGTTTTCCTAAGCAATAATCTTGTACGGATTGTATGGTGGGTGCTGGCTGCCTTCGCCCTGGGAAGGGGCTGCCTTGCAGTGCGTCTGCCCTGGCTTGGCTGGGGATGGGGCTCTGGTCTGGCAGGAGGTGGCTCCGTGGTGTCACACGGTGAGGTCCTGTCACACGGTGAGGTCCTGTCACACGGTGAGGTCCTGTCACACGGTGAGGTCCTGCTGGGGTGACAGCGTGGGGCAGGGGGATCCCATTTGGTTTGAGCCAGCAGTGCGGCAGCTCGGGGCCCCTAAGTGCACATGTTCCTGTGCCTGCTGCCGCTCCATGGCACCCTGGTGACATCGTTTGAAAGGGAACAAAGCACACTGCTCTGAAAACCAGGGAAAAATAGGGTGTTCTTATTCAGCATCTCTGCTCCCTGTGTGTGCTTGGAATTCACTGTGCAGTGACAGAGGGCAGGACCTTGGGCTCTGCCCGGTGTGGCCAAGGACAATGAGCTGATGTCCACCCATGCCGTCAGCAGAGCACGCACCGAGCCGACCTCAGCTCTGCCTTCCCAAACCCATTGGCAGGAGCTGGGCTGTGGCTTCGTGGCTGTGCATCACATTCTGTCTGCAGGATCCATGTTATCTGTGAGAACGCACAAGAAAACAAGAAGCTCAGCTTTCATTCCAATCCCAAGAGCAATTTTGAGGGCGAACCGTCACCACAGAGAAACCAATGCAGTCATGCGTGGTGTATCTCTAAGGTCTTTTCCAACCTAAATGGCTCTGTGGTTCCTATAGAGACCCATGTGGATCTGCAGGGCACTGAAATTACATTGGTACAGTGATGTCTTCATGGCTTTCCAGGGCAGTGGCAAGCTGGAGTCTCTCCCCACCTCTTTCCTCCCTGCACCCTGGACCAAGCCCCACTGGGAGGTTCCTGTTTTTGCTGCTCATATCCCCCTGTGAAGCATGAGCTGACAGGCTGGAGCGAGATCCCTTGGTTCCAGCATAATTATAGAATCGTTTGAGTTGGAAGAGGCCTTTAACAGCCATGTGGTCCAACTCCCTGCAATGAACAGGGGACACAGCTAGGTCAGCTAGGTCACGAGCTGATGTAACAAGGGAATCCCTGGAGCTAGTGGGTGCTGGGATCCCTTTGACTCCCTGGAGCCAACAGAAAATCCAATTTCCACGCTGGCTTCTCCGATGGAGCAGGGTGGGACGTGTCATCCCCGAGCGCGCAGACAGAATTATTGGCTGAGTTACTTATTGATTTTCTAATCATTTTCAGACGCAGCCCCCCATCCTGTGTCACTGCCAAGGCAGATCACAAATTGAACTGCAGCTGAATTGATGTGGGATTGATTAAAACTCTCAGTAATTATTGGTTCTCTGCTGCCCAAGCCAGACAAATCAATGTCAGCAATAATAGATACGGTCCTTTATAAAAGCCCAGAACACACAGAGCAAGTGCTGTTTTTGTAAGGAGCACAGCGTGGTCAGGAAGGCCGGGTCAGCGCACACAGTGTTTTTCTGGGTAGCTGTGACTCTCTCAGCCTGTGGGCAAGAGCACAGAGGCACCCAGATGGGCTACAGCGTTCTCTGTTCTGACAGCAGAACATCCTGATTGCAAATCCCCTGCTCGGCGGACAGAGAGACAGACCTGTAGGAGGTTTCCTTGTGCCAGCTCCTCTCCGTCCACCTGCGCATCGCTGCTTTCTGCTGGAGCTGCCGATTTCCTGCAGGAGAAAGCTCCCAGCCCTGGAGCTGGCTCTCTCCGCATGCCTTGTGCCCGGCTGGTTTCCTTGTCCCCAAAGAGGAGCACAGCTTTCTGGCCCCAGGGAGCCCCGTTAGCAGCTGCCCGAGGGCCAGGATGGGGACGGATGCCGGGATGCTTTCGTTCGCACATTTCGTGCTGAGCTATTTGCATGCCATAATTAATGCATATTAGGATGCACAATTACAAGCAGAAGCAATGCATGATTCCGAGTGATTAAAAGCCGAACTGGGACATCCCAAGGGGTCTCCTTGAGCAGAGTGGGGTGAGGCAGGGACGGCCCTGCGTGACCCACTAACCCAGTCCCAGGGAAAGAGCCATCGCTTTGCCCTGCAGGCTGGGCAGGGCAGGGAGCTCAGCCTGCTGCCTTCAGGTCCCGGCAGCTCCCAGCAGCATCCTTGTGGGGATGTGCAGGGTGACACACCTGGCCTGGGAGCGGGGACGCGGCCGCGGTGCCACGTGTCCTGGGGAGACACGTCCCTGCCGCTTTGCACGGCTCTCGTTGTACCCTGGGGCCGCAGATGCAGAGGAGACTGCAGTAGATAAGTATGATGTACACAGAGTCACAACCACACTTATCTCGATCCTGCTTCCCAGGCAGCTCAGCAGCGAAAAGCACAGATTGTTCTGAGTCTCCTCTCCTCCTTCATATTTATTCCGGCTATGCAGCCAGGCAGCTTCCTGCTCCCATCTCTCGTGGGAGCGGTGCGGGCGTTCAGAGGGGACAGGAGCTGCCTCCTTCTCCCCAGAGCTCTTCCCCCGCACCCTGTGCCAGCGGATTGCTGCTCAGCAGCACGAGCCAGGCTGGGCCTGTGACAGCAAACACGGGGTGCAGGGGCTCCTGAACTTTTATTAATATGTACAGCGTTTTGCTCCCATGGAAAATTGATTTTCTTTTTTAAGCACGAAGCATAGCGGTTTTATAACCTTTCTTCTGCTTGACAGAGGCCATTTATAACCTGCCTTCATCACTACCTGTACAAGCTCCAGTCTAACTCATCTTCAAGAAATTCCATAATGCATTTTTAATTGCGAGCTGTTCCTCAGCAAGATTTATGTATTTTCTCAAGGACTGGCCTTTTTGTTGTTGTTTGTGCGCCCGCACGTTCAGTGAAAAGGGATAAATAACGGGAGCGGAACAGGAGAGTGCTTTAATCTGGGTGACAATTTATTGATGGCATTTGCTGCCTGCTGGCTTTTATCTTCTGGGACAAGGAAAGCCAGCTGGGGAGCTGAAATTAAAACCCAGAGCCAGATCCCTGCTCGTGTGAATCAGCACTCTTCCTGCCCTCCTGTCTCGCTGGGGCTGCGGCCCTGTCCTCCCCGCTCCTCCATCGCAGTTATGGCCACAGCACGCAACCACGGGGACGCAGGGCTAACGTCACCGTGTCCCCTCTCTCCCCACAGTGCCCCGAGGACCTCCGGCCCATGAAGGATGGCACCGGCTGCTACGACTATTCCAAAGGCATCGACTGCTCCGACGGCTTCAACGGCGGCTGCGAGCAGCTCTGCCTGCAGCAGAGCCTCCCTCTGCCCCACGACCCGTCCTCCAGCACCATCTTCATGTTCTGCGGGTGAGTCCCCCGCCACGCTCCCGTTTCTCGTGCGGGCGCTCTCAGGAGACGGGTGCCAGCAGGAGGGCTCTCGGCAGAGCTGGCTTCCAGCGGGCGCCTGCTCCTCCTGCAGGGGAAAGCAAACAGGAGGGGTGGAAGCGGGGCGAGCAGATGCACCCCGCTCGTCTGGTGACGGTACGGTTGGATCTGTGACTCACCGCGAACGTACTCGAAACTCGTACATTGCGTGTTGCGGGGGGAAGGTGGAGGACTCGTTTTCGTTTTTCTCTCTCTCTTTTTTTTTTTTTTTTTTTTTTTCCTTTTGCTCTTGTGACTGTCTTAAAATAGAGCTTCATCCCCGATTTTGGCCGCGATCCTATAATCCTACACCATTTAGCGTTTGCTCTCAGGAAAAATCTCCCCGGCTGCAGGATGCTCTGCAGGCAGCGCGGTGCTTAGCAGCCTTCCCGTGCACGGCCGCAGCAGCCGCCATCCATCAGCCACAGCGTCCCACCAGGCTGTGCACCCATCCCTCTGCCAGCAGCTGGCTGCAGCCTCCTCCCTGTCTTCATGGGAGGGATTGGGGCGAAGGGGGGGAAAGGGTCTCGTGAGAAGGAGTTTCCCATGGGAGAGTTGGACAGAAGCACGGAGAGGAATGGGAAGGTGATGCTGACCTCTGGGTGCAGCGCAGAGCTCCCCAGGGAGGAGCTGGCCGTGTCAGAAAGCTGCTGTTTGGTTCGGTTTGGTTTCTTTTTTCCCTTTGTTTTTCTCTCTCTTTTTTTATTGTTGTTTAGCAGCACACAGCAGCTGAGTCACCAGCAGAGAGCACATTGCCTCTGCCATGCCTGGGAGGGGGCTGGAAAGACATATGGGCACCAGCAGCCTATGTGGGGTCAGGGGGCCTGGGGGTGGGACGGGACCTCTGTCTGAACCCACAGCGGGCACCAGGGCAGAGCTGGCACTTCAGTCATCTGTCCCCAAGGACAGAGACCTTGTCCCTTGGTTTGCACAATCCCTGCTCGAGGCAAAGTGCCTGTAGTTGAATCACGTCTCTGCTGCTGCCTCAGTTTCCCTCGCTGCGCCTGGGAGGTGGGTGCCTGCCTTACCCACACAGCGCTTGAAAGCAAGAGCAAGGAACAAGGGAGCAGAGCTGCGTCCTGGCAGGAGGGCGCTGATGTGAGGAAAAAGGAGATGCAACTCCAGATTTGGCTTTGCTCTTGTCCAGGGAGCATCGGTGCACTGTAGCAGCATCAGAGGGCACCGGGGGGCTGTGGGAAGGAGCTGTGCACCCAGCTCTGCTCTGCAGTGTGGGGCGATTCCCAAGGGCAGGGGTTGAGATCCAAGCACGGGTCAGGGTCAGGGTCTGGATAGGGGCAGGGTCCCTCTGATGTGGCTCGTGGTCCTGCAGGTGCGTGGAGGAGTACAAGCTGGCCCCCGATGGCAAGTCCTGCCTCATGCTGTCCGACATCTGCGAGGGCCCCAAGTGCCTGAAGTCGGATGCCAAGTTCAACGACACGCTGTTTGGGGAGATGCTGCACGGCTACAACAACAGGAGCCAACACGTCAACCAGGGCCAGGTGTTCCAGATGACTTTCAGGTACGGCCCCACTCTGCTCCATGTCGGGAGAACATCAAGGTGGGAGATGGGACCGAGGTCAGGTGGTGCAGGGGCAGCAGCTCTGACACATTGGCCAGCAGATATTTGGGGAAGAGAGCACGAGGGCAGCAAGCTTCCATGGTTTTCCTATTTGTTCGTCCTTCCTGCATAGGGTCCCCCTGTGCTGGTGGATGTCCCTTTGGGAGAGTGCTTTGATGGACTTTTCTCTGCCTTGTTGTCCCATGAGTGTTGATATCTTCCATCTCCACCACATCTTGCAATGAGTTCTGCCATGTAATTGCACACGCCATGAAAAAGAATTGCCTTCTGCATGGTTTCAGCCTTACGGGAGTGAATTCTATTCAGCGCCCCAGGTATAGCCCTGGGAGAAGCTGTGGCAGTGGCATAACAAGAAACAGCATTGACAAGGCGAAGTGAGATGAGTGTCACATATCACGGGGTGTCTGCATCCTTCACCCTCCCTGGAGGATTTCAGGAACGCTGGAGATGTGGCACTGAGGGACGTGGGCAGTGGGCATGGTGGGATGGGTTGGCGTTGGACTTGGGGATCTCAGAGGTCTTTTCCAACCTTAATGATTCTGTGGTTCTGTGATCTTGGGTGTGTTGGGAGAGCAGAGCTGGGCTGCCCTGCCCACGTCTTTAGCTCTGAATTGCTGAACTAAGGGCTAGAAAACAAGCTGATTTATGTGGTTTTCTTCACTTCTACTGAACGAAGCCACATTTTGAGTGGGTGCAAGCAAGGTGGACCTATGAATTTCATAGCACCTGCGCTGAGCAGTGTCAGGAGAGGACCCAGCTGGGAGCACTGAGCCCATATTCTGCCCAGCCACCACTCTCCCTTGTGCGGCATCTGCAGCATGCCAAGGTTTTCTCCTTATTCAGGCACTGAGACCTCGTTGCTGCCTGTGATTTCAGCTGAGTTGTTGGTGCTCACCGCCCTGGCCTTGCTGCTTTGCTGGGTACTTTTTCCCCTGCTGAGTGTGAAAGTCTTCCTAGCTACGAATTCACGCTGAACTCTGCCCTTTTGCTCCGGGGATGGCAGATGAATTACAGGCTCCACCAGCAGCGAGGCGTGCGGGACGCGGCAGCCAGCAGAGTGCTCGGAGCCAACAGAGCCGCAGCCTTTGCTGGAAGTGAGAATTGACAGCACGCGAAGGCAATTTCCCCTGCAGGCTCCTCTCTGCTTTCTCTCCCTCTCCCATGCTGCAGGTCTGTGGGTCCTTCAGAGCTGAGGTCTGTGGAGCTGAAGCGCTTCATGAGCTCAAAGGCTGAGTGGGTGTGAGGGGTCCGCGAGCTCCCCAAATCAGGGAGATACCCAGCTTAGATGGGGTCTCCCCAGCCCCAGCTCGTGCAGTGACCCGTGGCTCTAGCGTACAGGT
Source organism: Numida meleagris (assembly GCF_002078875.1). Lineage (NCBI taxonomy): Eukaryota > Metazoa > Chordata > Aves > Galliformes > Numididae > Numida > Numida meleagris. The sequence continues at coordinate 3,144,326 of NC_034424.1, read as the reverse complement.
TTCCAGGTCAGAAAGGGCTCTTGGGCATGCATCCTCGTTTCTGAGGCCACAAGTCTTGCTTCCAAAGGGCTTTCAGCACCTGGGGGCAATGAGAAGGGCTCGCCTGCCTGCACGCCCATGCCCCTCTGCAGCCCGGCGTGCCGGAGGGCTCTGCAGTAGGAGCACCATTACATCATCTCCTAACAAGGGAAGAGAAGGAGGTTAATGGAGAAGAAATTATTAACTAAAAGATGTAATTTGCCTCTGATTTTCATAGATATTCAAGAACCTCTCTGAGCATTAAGACACCAGCTGTTAGAGAAGCCCTTAATTTGGTGCATTTGAAACATAGCAGGAAGCTGCCTAATACCAGGGATTAAAAGCCTGTTTCTGCAAAGTAGGAGCAAGAACCTGCTATCAGAACAAGGGGCTGAGTATTTTAGAGGGATTTATAACCGCCGGGATCCTTTAGCTATGCAGATGTGACAGTCCTCTGAATGGTGTCTGCTTCCCATGTTGCTCCATCTTCAGTGTCTTTAATAAATAGGATATTCTGGACCTGCCCGGCGTGTCAGCGTGGTGCTGGGAGGGAGCCTTTGTGCTGGGAGCAGCGGTGCCTCTCGCAGAGTGGCCTGGGCAACGCCTCTCAGTTACAGCAGCACTTCCAATTCCAATGGGATGAGGTTCAACAAGACCAAGTGCCGGGTCCTGCACTTTGGCTGCAACAACCCCAGGCAACGCTACAGGCTTGGGGCAGAGTGGCTGGAAGGTTGTGTGGAGGAAACAGACCTGGGGTTGTTGGTGGATGCTCGGCTGAGCATGAGCCAGCAGTGTGCCCAGGTGGCCAAGAAGGCCAATGGCATCCTGGCTTGTATCAGGAATACTGTTGCCAGTAGGAGTAGGGAAGTCATTGTCCCTCTGTACTCAGCCCTGGTGAGGCAGCACCTCGAGTACTGTGTCCAGTGTTGGGCCCCTCACTGCAAAAAAGACACTGAGGCCCTGGAGCGTGTTCAGAGGAGGGAGACGAAGCTGTGAGGGATCTGGAGCACAGGGCTTATGAGGAGCGGCTGAGGGAGCTGGGATTGTTCAGTCTGGAGAAGGGGAGGCTCAGGGGAGACCTCATCGCTCTCTATAACTACCTGAAAGGAGGTTGGAGTGAGCTGGGGGTCGGCCTCTTCTCTCTTGTAACTAGTGACAGGACGAGGGGGAATGGCCTCAAGTTGCGCCAGGGGAGATTTAGGCTGGACATTAGGAAATACTACTTTTCTGAAAGAGTGGTCAGGCGCTGGAATGGGCTCCCCAGGGAGGTGGTGGAGTCACCGTCCCTGGAGGTGTTCAAGAAACATTTAGATCTAGCATTGAGAGGCATGGTTTAGTGGGGTTATTGGTGGTAGGTGGATGGTTGGACTGGATGATCTTGTAGGCCTTTTCCAACCTAGCTAATTCTATGATTCTGTGATTCCATCCCGTCGGGGCTGGGTGGTCCCTCAGCCACCCAACAGCCCAGGGAGATCACAGAGGCACAGGATGGCTGGGGTTGGATGGGACCTCGCAGATCATTGTGTCCCAACCCCCAGAGCTGGGGGAGCACCGATGGCTGTTATTTTGTCTGCGGTGCTTGAGTTGCTCAGCAGACCTGTTGGAGAAGCAGGAGTAGAGGTTTCTGCTTGGAGGAGTTCTCCACATCGCTGCTGCTGTTGCTGTTTTATCGCAGGCACTTCTGTTTTCTGGGCACCCTTTTCTATTTTTAGCATTTTCTTCTCTTTGGCCAAGTGCTGTGCGGTGTTCATAACTACACGGGATCAGAGCTGATCTATTCTGGTCACACCTCTGGGTTTAGCCGGGAGCTCAGCACTGGCTCCAACTCACTAAAGATGAGATTAGAGCGATTTTCCCCCCTTTTGCCTCGCAGTGGGGCAGAGCCTGAGCTCCACACAGTGCCCAAATCACCGGGGGACGATTTTCCAAATGGATTGTTTGTTACTTCCTTCTCTGTTTTGTGCCATCTCTTTGCCACAGGGGAATAGAGCTTTTTGTTTAAGAGATGTTTGCAGTTTCAGACTGTTGCTTTTATGCCATTAATATGTAGAAAACCCAAATTACTACCCGCGGAGCCAGCTTTGCTCGCTCGCTTATTGCTGCATGACTAATGGGATGCTGGAGCCCACCCCCGCACCTCGCCCTGCCCCCTGCCTGTTGCAGCCTCTGGCTCTTGCCCCAGGGCATCGCCCTGCAAAGCAAGGAGCAGCTCCTGTCCTCCTGGTGTGCCATGGAGGTCCCCCACTGAGCCCTCCAAAGCTTTGATGCATTGAAGTTCCTAGATGATGGGGCAGAGAAGTGGCCAAAATGGCTCCAGGTGGGAGGAGGAGGGTGCACGTTTGGCTGCAGCAGGGAGAGAATGGGTGGCGATGCTCCCTTGCTGCCCGATGCAAAGCAAAATCCTGAACACTGAGTGCTTTCACATCTTCATAGCCGGGGAGGGTGGCTGTGGGGGATGCAGGGCTGCTGGGCCAAGCTGTGCCATGCCAAGCAGCTTCCTGCAGCTCCATCCCCTCTGCAAACCCAGCCTTGTAGCCTACCACATCCCTGCACGGGAAACATGGCTGCCCTGCTCTGGAGAAGGGACAGAGAAGCGCAGCCTGCCCCAGGCTGGCAGGGACACGAGGGGCTGGCTGGGGGCTGCAGGGGGATGGGTGCCTGTGTCTGTGTGCTGCCAGCCCGCTGCTGCCGCAGAGCCCCGCTGCCGCTGCCAGGCAGCACGCTGGGCTGCTGAACCAGTGCAAGGAATTGTCATAATATTGATGGGAGTTTGGCAAGTTAATTTCAAATCTGTCGCTCCTTCTCCTCTCCACTTCTCAGCCCTTAATAAACCAGCGGGGCGTGCTGGCAGCCCCACCAGGAGCCGCGTTTGGAGACATCCCTGGCCCAGGGCTCGCCCGGCACCCAGTGCCCACCCATGGGTGCTGTGGGACCGGGCGGGCGCTCAGCCAGGCACAGCACCACGGCCGTGCAGGGGCTGTGCTGGCACGGCCCTTTGAAAGCACCTGGCAGCCCCAGCGAGGCCGTCCTGCTGCCCTGCAGCACCGCAGACATTAAGTGTATAACTAGTTAAATTAATGCTATTGATTTCTTTTGCTCCTCTTGGAAACCTCGGAGTGCAGCAGTTATAATTGCGCTGTTTATTATTCCCGTGCTGGCAAGCTGTGTGCCAGGCAGTGCCGGAGCGCCGTGTTTACCTATTACCCTTCAGGCCGGGATAACGGATAGATCTCTTTTCCAGTGGCTGCCTCCCATTTCATTCCTCTTTTTATTATTTGTTGCCGCAATTCCATTACCTGTTCACACTCTGAAGCCTGAGACATGCGGGTTGGAAGCAACGATGCCTCTCCAAGGCAGGTTAATGCCTCAGGCCTCGCTCCTATGGAGCTGAACCATGACGTGCCAGCCAGGGCGGGCAGTGGGGCTGCAGGGCTTTGGCAGCTTTGTGGGGCTGAGATGGGATGCAGTGCTCTGCTCTCTGCCCCATTGCCCGCTCCCAGCTGCATGTAGGGTGCAGTAATTGGGCACTGGAATAGGGAGTGGTGGGGTCACTGTCCTTGGAGGTGTTCCAGAACCGTGGGGATGTGGCACTGAGGGACGTGCTCAGGGGGCATGGTGGGCTGGGGCTGGATTTGAGGATCTCAGAGATCTCTTCCATCCTTCCTGATTCTGCGATTCTGTGCCTGGGACCTGCTGCAGGAGCATCCCCGCCTGTCACTGTGCCGCTCACTGCCACATGTGGTGGCATTGCTACCCAAAGCAGGCTCCTCTGTTTTCCACCCCTCGCCCTATCAGCAATATCCTGGCTGCTTTCATGTGTCCATCCAACCCTTCTCAGAGCCTGTAATGGCTGCACATAAACACATTTTACATCTTCTGAGTGCGTCTGCACTCAAAAGGATAAGCATAGAGATTTAGTCAAGTTCAGGATATAAATGACTAATGCAATTAGCACAGCACCCCGTCAGTTAGCTTACTATTGCATCCTGCGTGCATCAGCCCCACTCCATTTCAAAGTTTGCATCCCACAGAGCAGAAGAACAGATTGTGCTGCTTGGAGCCGGTGTTTCCAGCAGTCTGCAGCCACACGCTTTCGCACGGGGTTGTTAGCATTTTTTTGTTATTGTAGCAAAACAAAAGCAAGCCCCGTGCAAATGATACCCTATGGACAACGCGGGGGGGGCGGGCGGGAGGGAGTAAATTGTTTTTAAACAATAGCGATTGAGATGTCAGCAATAGGTGCAGCTTATGGTACTGGCTGTTTTCAGGCTCGTTCCTCACCCGGTGAGAACGGGACTCGAGCAATGGGATGGATCAACCTTGCTGAGCGTGGGCACGGCCGACACAGCTCCTGCTGTCACATTGCTTCCCTGGGTGCGATCCCTGAGCTGCTCTGCTTTGTCCCACCCTGTGCCAGCAGCAGCTCAAACCCAGCACGGCGCCCGTTCTCTGTTTGCCCGTTGCTGGTGGAGCCCGTCTTGCAGCTCGTGCCTGGCTGCCACCAGAGCCGCTGCTCCCGGGGGTGCCATGGAGCTGCTGCCCCCCCCACCCCGCTCCCCTCGGCCCCGCAGCGCGTCTGTGTCTGCGCAGATGTTTGTATTATCTGCAGCCGATGAAAATATTCATTATCTTGTTAGCTGCCGCGGCGAAGGAAGTTCGGATTTGCATTTTCACAGCTAATCACGCAGCGCAGAGCAGAGCCTGTCACCCGGCAGCACTAATTGGGCAGGAGCCCTCCCCTTGCCCCTGCCCACAAGGGAGCATGGCCAGGGCAGCTCCAGGAGAGGGGCTGGGAGAAGGCTGCGTGCTGGGCGGGTACTGAGCGCCAAATCCTGGAAGAGGAAAGGGTCAGGATGGGAGGGAAGGGGCACAAACCCATGTAGGAGGGAAGAGACCCCAGGGCCCCCTCCTGGTGCTGGCACTGCCATCCTGAGCTGCCACGGCACCTGGGGGTCCCCTCACACGGGGCAGTGGGGAGCAGCCCTGGGGATGGCCTCGCTGACCTGTCGGCTTTCCCATTGCTGACTTTTATGATGCTAATTATAGCTGGCGTTATTGCATAGTTAATCTGTGTTCTTAAGAGATGGGGTGGAGATTGGTTTTATAATAATAACGGCTCAGATTCATAGAGTGCAGTGCTTCCCAGGGGGTCCTTGCTGGCTTTATGGCCTTACAGCATGCAGAGAGGAATCACTCCTCTCTTCCCTGCTCTGACTCAGGACACAGCTGCTGCCGGGCACGGGGCAGCCACGCAGCTTTGAGCCGTGATAGCTGTGGCTCCCAGCACGCTGTATGCAGCTCCTTGGCAGCCGTGAATGAGACACGTCCCAGAGCAGTGCACCATGGACACTGCAGCAGCTGCACCTCTACTGTTCACCAGTGCCAGCACATCACTCACTGGGTGAGCCGTGACCCGCCCAGGGACTGTATCAGCCCAGAGTGGCCCTGGCACAGCAGCTCCTGGCTGCAGGCAATGCACACGGTGGCACGGGGATATCTGAGCCGAGCCAAGCCGAGCCGTGCCTGCTTCCTAGCAGCAGCACAGTGGACACAGCTCCTCATCCCCAGCCTCCAGGGATGCTTGTGTGCGTGCGTGGAGCCTCCCGCGGGCTGCAGGGCTCCACAACCATTTCCTTGAGATGGAGGCTCGGGGTATTTGTGCCAGTTCATTACCCCAGTGCAGGCTGGAGGAGCCGAGGAGGCACCCGGTGCACGCGGAGCAGCACGAAGCACAGCTCCGTGCCTGCACCATGGCACTGGGGACCGTGCCGCTCGCCAGCTGCAGCGTTACCGGAGGGCAGCAGCGAACAGCTGGCAGGTGTGACAGCACTGCCACTTGTCATTAGGTGCGATGGCACGCGGCTCCGGAGGAGCTGGGAGAAGGGAAGAGGAGCGAAATACGCTCCAGGAGCCTGGTGCAGGGCTGTGCTCTGGCCTCGTGCATTGCTCTGGGAGGACGAGGTGCAAAACCCGACCCAATGAGCGCGTCGTTTCATGGCTTCACTAATTAACTTTGCACGCAGCGAGGCAACTTTGCAGATGCGGTCGCAAATTTCAGCTCATTAACCATGCGGCCTTGGCTGCCCGGTGGAGCCAGCCAAGGAGATAATGCCTAGGGCCGCTGCCCCACAAGGACCAGGCTCCTGTGGGCACCCAGCTCGGCCCCACACATGGATCTGTGCTGGCACACAGCAGGCCTTGCGTGGAGGGAACACGGGCGACTGAACGGCGCTGAAATGCCTTTGTCAGAGCGCCAGCATATGCAGTGCATGGTGATATTGCGGCCCTGCTGCCGCCTGTGGCTGTTTTTCCTCCGCTTCTAATGACTAATAGAGAGAAGACAAAACAATTTCTATTAGTTTCTCCCACGCTGCAGTGGGTTTCTTATTTTCCAAACCTCATTAGAGTTTGTAATACCGCGGTGGTAGTCAAGAGCAGTCCGAATCACCCTAGGGCGAAAGAAGAGCCGAGGAGATAGGATGTGCAGCCCGGGCTCAGCGCTGCTCCTGGCTCGCGTCCAGGGGCCCTTCTGATTCCTTTCCAAACGCTTACGCCTTATCTCCATCTTAAAGGTTAATGATGAAGCTTAGGAGAAAAAAATGCTTAAGATCAATTGTTACAGAAATGGAGGCGCGAGCTGGGCAGAGAGCTGGGGCTGCATGCACGCTGGAAAGGCAAAGGCTTTTCAGGAGGCAGCGCGCGCAGGTCCTGGCAGGGTGTAGCAGTGAGGGGCTGCGGGAGCAGTGTGGGGCTGTGGCTGTGGGGGGCTGCTCTGGATCTCACCCCAATCCCGCAGGCATCGCGTGTGCGTCGGACACCTGCCTCGCGCCGGCTCCTTGGGAAGTCCCAGCGTGCGGTCCTGGCTCCTGTGAAGTCAGTGGGAGTTCTGTTATTTGTTGCCTCGTTACAAATAAGCCTAATGAAAGCAGCAGGCTTGGAGCTGCTTGAGCAACACTCGGGAAATGATTGCAAACAGCGCCCAAACCAAACCGCGGGAGGGGAGCTGCGGGGCACGCAGACACCCAGCTCATGGCACGCTGCCTCCCTGCGCTGCTGCAGGACGGCTGTCTGTCCTGTCCGTCTGGCTGGCTGCACGGCACCTTCCCACCCAGCTCGTCTCAACGAGCCACGCCTGGCTGAGCTATGGAGCCAACGAGGTCAGCCCCGTGGCTGTGAGCCACCGCTGCTCCCACCTGGAGCAGCAGACCCATGGAGCAGGACACGAGTCCTCCCATCAGCAAAAGAGCTCCTTCCTCGTCAGCCACCGCGGCTGCTGGACGTCCCCATCGAGGGAGGGTGGTGTGGCACCGACGGGACCTCCTGGCCCTGCCACCGGGCTGCTGTGCAGAGGGACGGGCAGCAAGGTCACTGCTTTTCTCCGGGGAGGTTCCCACTTTTCCTCACCGCCTTCTCACTCAAAGTGAGTTTTGTATTTTTTTTTTATTTTTCCCCACTTGTCTCGAAACCTCTTGCAGGAAATCACCTTCGAGCGAAGGTTAAGTGCTGGAAATTTCAAACCCAATGGGAATCAGCCCGTAGATTTGCAAAGCTGTGAAAAATAGAGCTTTTGCATGGAAACGCTCTTGCAGCCCCGATTCCATCATTAAGGCATAAATCCAGCCTGGTGTACCTCTGCTCTGCCTGCTCTATAGGCACAATGCGTTGCTGTGGGAACCGCAACTTTCCGAATTTGTTTCCACTCCGCGCTGTTTCAGCTCGTTCCCAACAGGCACGCTCCAAAGCGAGGCAGGTCCACAGCCTGCCACGAGGTCTCACCCCCAGGAGATGCTTTTTAGTGGAATAAATGAATAGCTGGGTAGTGGGGAGCGGAGGGAAAAAGGAAGGGGAGAGTGGGCGGAGGGGGGGGGAATAATAGAAGGTGACACATGGGTGCTGCTGGGTGCTGGTGGTGGGGTCTGGGCGTTGTGCACGGGGGATGTGCAGTTTTGGTGGGCAGCAGCAGGGAGCTGTGCTGCTGCACCTCTCCGTCACTGGCAGCCTGATGGTGCTGGGCACTGCTGGGAGGGTTTCTGTGAGCGCTGGGTGGTGTCACCCATGGCGGGGTCACTCGACCTGAGGAGGGGACGGTTTGGTGTTCGGGCAGTTTGGGGCCAGCTGGGGGGGGACGGGGTTCAGTGGCTGTTAGCAGTGCGGGCACATGGCCGCAGGGTGATGGAGAGATGCGATGCTGCATCCAGCAGCAGTGCCAACGCACCCGCAGCACCACGGCTTGGCTTACCATGAAGCGATGTCAGCGTTCCTCAAGTCCCATATCCAGACATCATTTGCTGGTTGTCCCCATCACCATGTTATGTCTGAGTGCCCACATGCCCACACTCCTTGCTGGTCCCAGTCCCTCAGGTGATGGTTCTGGGGCTCAGAGGGGATGCTCCGAGGCAGAGCACGGTGCTGAGCACAGCACTGCACCCAAGGACGAGGAGCACCACGCGTGCCCACCAGCAGCCGCAAACGTGCTGCGGCCCCAGCGCTCCGTGATTTACCTCCCTGCAACACCTCAATTTAAATGCTAATTCTCCCCGTGCCGAGGGGCGAAGCAGCTGGTGCGTGGTGTTGGGTGGTTATTGTGCACGCTGTGCGGCCCGGAGGGATGGCAGTGTGAGGACGGTCGTCTGCACTCCCCCAGCCCCATTGGCCAAGTTTGGGAGCTAGGGGAGACCCCCAGGGCTTGGCAAAGCCTCCTTGGTCTCCGCTGTGTCCCGTCTCGTTAACAGAGTGGGGCTCGCTGGCATAATGAGCTGCGTTTGGAGTAAGGATAGCACTGCGCATGGTTTGCAAATCGCTGGTGCCTGAGGTCGAGTTGAAACTTGGGGAGATTTATGGCGTGCTTACCTTCCCCAGAGTGGCTGTGGAAACACAGCACCCTCGTGTCTGTCTCGTAGTGACTCCATAGATCACACTTAGTGCAATTACAAGTGGCAAAGAAGGAGCCTTTCCGACCACCCCTGGATCAAGCTGGGCTCTGGTGAGCTCACAGCTGCTGCAGCAGAACTCTTCTCTAAAGGGAAGCTGGGTCAGAAGCTGGCATCGAGCAGAGCCTGAGCTCCGCTGTGCCCTCCCTGTGCCACTGCAGGCCAGAAGGAAGCGAGATGAACAAAGTCTTCTTGCAGGAGAAGGCATCCTCCCTGACGCCCATAGCAGAGCAGTGCAGAAAGCACAGTCCTCGCACCGACGCTGCACAGAACATAGCCACCCTGGATGATAATGTGATTAACATTTGTAGCTGTGCCGGCTTAGATAAGGGTAATTAAATCTCACGCTTCAGGGCATCCGTGATCGCTCGCGGGGTCATTTTTTTTTTTGATTTTTAACAACTTTTTTTTGCCCCTTGCTGAATTTATTTGCCCATCCACCACGATGCGCTGTGTGCATCCGCTGTCGGCTCCTCGGCTCGCTGCCACTGCTTGACGTGGGGCCGTGGCCCCATCCAGGACATCCCTAGAGTCACTGCAGATCCATGGGACGCCGTGGGATGCCTCAGTCCCCCTGCTGGCTTCCTGCTGGCTGTGTGATACGGTGCTGCAGGGCTGCAGCTCTGCACTCCACTGCATCACGGATTGATGGCATGACCTTGGGGCTGTTGTTTAAGGTCAAGCTGCCCCCAAAATTCCCCAGTGCATGTACGCAGTTTCAGAAGGGCAGGGGGGCAGGGACGCAGTGGGGAAGCGCTCTGGGCTGCAGGCTGGGGGGTTTGGGGCAGTGAGGGAGAAACATTTCTCTCAGCAGTGACCCAGGATCCGTCAGTTGCCCCAGGAGCCGTGCACCTCCCCAGCGGGAGCGCTGTGAGCTCATGCATTGGGTCCGTGTGCATTCCTGAGAGGTAGCGGTGTGAGGTGCTGGAGGCAGGACGAGGGGCAGGAGGATGCTGCAGGGACCTGGGAGCAGATCGCTGTGCTGCTGCTTCCCCTGATCCCACTGGAATACACAGGGCTTGGTGGGCGTCCGCAGGCCCAGAGGGCACGGGCACAGGGCTGCGTCCCTCCCTCCAGCCCTCCAGCCCTCCCCTGTGGTTCTGTCAGAGCCCGGAGCACCGTGGTTCTGCTCAGTGCTTCCACTGGGTGCAGAAAGCCGGCAGAAACTCTCGGTTTGTGCATGGAGGGCGACGGTAACCGCAGGGTTATTAATAAGGAGGAGAGGAAGAGGAGCTGCAGCCCTCTGCCGGCTGCTGGCCCTCAGCACACTGCCCGGCTCGCTGCGGCCGGAGCGTGGTTTTTGGCTGTTCCCCCATCAGCCCTCCCCAGCGCGGTGGCTCTGCGGTGCCCGCAGCGGTCGCAGTGGTGGCACACAGCAGGATGCGTGCGGTGGAGCTGGTGCCGAGCTGCACTCCAGGAGAGAAACAGCTTTGGGTCGGGGAGGGAGGAGATGCAGAAAAGGGCCATTGAGCTGCTGAAATTCGGGCTTCTAACGCTGCTGTGAGCATGTGCGCACCCACGTCTGTACGCGCAGGACCCGCTTGCACTTGGCCCTTGTTTTTTCCCAGCCTTTGGACTGCGGAGCAGTTAAAGCAAATGGCATTACAGCGAGCAGCACTGCAGAGTGTGGCTTTTTGGTAAATACCTTTTTACAGAGGCGTCAGCGGTGACCAGCAGCCGTGCATACAGATCGGCCTCGCTCCGCGTGCACTGCTCCTGCTGCCTCAGCACAGCTCCTGTCCCCACTGGGGCAGTGTCCCCAGTGTCCCCTCGTCCCTGTGCACGCTGGAGGCAGCACACAGGGCTGGGCACACCTCTGCTGCCTGTCCCTTGCTGTCTCTTGCGGGTGACACGCTGTCATACTGCAGGCTGGGCTGTGTCCCGCACGTAGCATCTCTTCTCGCCCGGGTGTAGGGAATGCACTGGGATTGCAGTTCCCCATTTGCATTGCTCAGGCAGCAAAGGGCTTGGAACAGCAAATCACTGCTCCGCCACTGGGGATCCCGTGTGTGATCAATGGGAGATTTGTGAGCGCGCGTGTGAGCAAGAGGTTTTTCCCTGCAGACAAATAAAACACTTTTTCCCTGGCAGTGCCTGAAGTGAAGCTCCTGAGACTCCATCGGGTGCTGGAAGCTTTGAGATGCGGGGCAGGGAGACGCATCCCCTGCTCCTCCTGTATCCCTGTGTGTTGTGCTGCCTGCATCCGGCCTGGAGCGGTGGGGAGGCCCCAGGAGGCGCAGTGTCACACCGCACCTGCACCCCTGGAGGTGACCATGTCCCTCCGAGCAGGATGTCAGAGCATCCCCTGGGTGTGGATGGGTGCAGGAGGGGGGAAATAGGGCCGGTGGGGGCCAAAGCTGGAGGTGATGGGAGGAAATCTGCTCAGAGAAAGGGCAGGCGGTGCCAGCCTGAGGGCTGACCTGGTTCTGCAGGAACCTCCTCGTTTTGTCGCGGCTCCGGGAGGATGCAGAGCCTCCTGGCCTATATTCTGTCTCTAAGATCAATATTGAACATCTCCCCTCCTGCGTTCCCTGCGCGAGTGCGGGGCTCGCCGGGAGGGGCTCATCTTGCAGCCCTGCCTGCTCGCCATTTCAAATAATTTCTCCGCTATAGTTGTTCTAGAAACAATTCATTAGGGGCCTATTATACAATGTTACACCTGCCAAGGTTAGGAAAGATCCCACACTTGGTGAATTTGCAGCCTGAGCTGCGCTCTTTGGTTTTTTCTGGCATCTGCCTGCACGTGGACTTTTTTGTCCCCATTCACCCTTGAGCTGAGCCGTGCCCGTGGCACTGCTGGGTGAGCAGCACGAAGCTCCACGTGGTGGGACGTGAGCAAATTGGGCTGCTTTCCTCTCGGTGCTGCCTCCCGTCCCTCCCGCAGCACGCTTTGGGAATCCGGGCCAAAAGCAGCAGGCAGGTCCCCAGGCTGGCGGCGGTTCTGCTGGAAGCAGAGAGCTGCAGCCCCGGGGAGCTCGTTAAGCATCACCCCGCAGCCCGCGGGTGGGGCAGAGAGGGAACCCCATCCCTGCTTGGTCTGCTCCCAGGAACCCACCTGGAGGTGTCCCTGGGCCGTGCCGCCCGGCCGCAGCCTGCATCCTTGCTTTGCAGTTGTCTTTTTCTCTCCGCAGGGAGAACAACTTCATCAAGGACTTCCCGCAGCTGGCTGATGGGCTGCTGGTGATCCCGCTGCCCGTGGAGGAGCAGTGCCGTGGAGTGCTCTCCGAGCCCCTGCCCGACCTCCAGCTCCTCACCGGTACGAGCCCACCCCGCTGGCCACAGAGCATTCCCCCATAGGCGGCCGCGGGGGCTGAACGCCGGCTGTTCCTTTGCAGGAGACATCAAGTACGACGAGGCGATGGGCTACCCCATGGTGCAGCACTGGCGGGTCAGGAGCAACCTGTACCGCGTGAAGCTCAGCTCCATCACCCTCTCTTCAGGTGAGGGGTGCTCAGTGCACGGGGGATACAGAGTCATGAAATCATTTGGGTTGGAAAGTCCACCATCACCGCCACGTCCGACCATCAGCCCACCCTGCCGAGTCCCATCAGCAACCCACTGAGATACCTGCAGGGATGGGGACCCCGCCACGGCCCTGGGTGGTGGCCTGCCTCATTTTTGCAGGAGGGAAACTGAGGCAGGGAGGCGGGCACTGGCTGGCACACGGGGCTGGAGGCAGAGCCAGCGGGAGCTGCTGGGCATCACCACAGCGGGGATTCCTGTGTGCGCACGTATACACACATATATGACAAAGAGCACATCTGTAGTGTTACAGGGACCCAGGCTGTCTGGGAATGCAGGTCCTGTCACACAAGGATGGCAGCTGAGGAAGGGGCAGGCGGGAGGATCCTGCAGCCGTCAAAACATTTCGCTTCCACATTTTGATAACGACGCGTTTTGTTTCAGCAATGCTGAAACGTTTTGTTTTGACCTGAAATGTTTTGCTTTTCCATTTCAAGACAGCATTTTTTATTTAAGAAATCGATCTATTTTTAAATGGGAAAAAAAAAAACAAAAACAAAAAAAATCCACACCCAGGAAAAGAAAAGATCTAGCACAGCCAGGCTGCACCGCCCCAGAACGAAGCAACCTGCTTGGAGCTGAACGAAGGCTTCGGGGTCAGCTCACAACGAATTCTTCCAGCTTCTCCCTTCCACCAGCCTTCTCCTTCAATCAACCAGGCGGGCAGATAACCTCGTTTGGGTGACAGATGCGACATCTTTCCTTGCAGTGTTTTCAGTTCTGCCGCAGAACCACAGCGGTGACAGGGGCCCTCTCCAGCAGCGCCTCCGTGATCTGTGGGCTCTGCGGAGCAGTCGGGGTGGGTGGCACTGCCCCGTGTCACGTCCCAGCTGTCTGCGTGGCTTTGCAGGAGGCGTTGCCTTGGTGCGGAGTTGCCGCAGCCCGGCTCCATGGGTCCCTGGGCTGTCCCCAGCTTTTCTAACCCTAGTCAGTGGTCGTGCAGGGTATTTGTGCTGGGGGTGGCCTGCGGTGTCCTCTGTGATAAATCCATCCTTGCACCAAGACAACACCGTGGTTATGGTTCCTGCAAAGGCCATGCCATGCACATCCCCTGAGGAGAGCACTGCCCCATGTCCCTGCATCCCGCAGGATGGCCCGAGCTCGTGGGAGGGCTTTGCGTGCACACACATGTGCATCCTTGGAAATCTGTGAAGAATCACTTGGGGAGAGGAATCACTGCAGGATGGCAGAGCCGCAGCCCCGTTAAGCCGCAGGCTGTGCGTTGTGGCAGCTGATGCCAACCCCAGCAGTGCAGGGGGGAACAGCTCTGTGCCCCTGGGGGCTGTGTGCCGCAGTTCCCCCATCCATCCCGTGCTTCGCTCCCGCAGGTTTCGCCAACATCCTGAAGATCCTGAGCAAGGACAGCAGCAGGGAGGAGCTGCTCTCCTTCATCCAGCAGTTTGGCTCCCACTACATCGCTGAGGCTCTGTACGGCTCCGAGTTCAGCTGCACCATCCACTTCCCCAGCAAGAAGGTGCAGCAGCAGCTGTGGCTCCAGTACCAGAAAGGTGAGGAGGGCAGTGCCCTGAGCGCCGCGTGCTTCCATTGCTCTTTGCCATGGCTTCACCCCCAGCCCCTGCCGCCGTGCCCTGAGCCGGGGGTGCGGGTGGGTTTATGGAGATGTGACATAATTGAGCTGTCTGAGAATAGCTTCGTTTTATTGCTTGTGACAATGACAGTCTTTAAGGAAGTGTATTAAATCAATAGCAGACTCATTGTGCTACACTATAAATAACGAGACACATCATTAAACAGGGCAATAAACTTCAGGACTTTGAAGTAATACAATTAGGTTATGTTTATAAAAACTCCCTTATCGCTGTAGCCTTCCATTTGCCAATCCATCTCCCTCCTCCAGGGAGCTCGGGATATTCCTGATGTTTTTCTCTTGAAAGTGTCTGCAATGTTCCTTAGGGCACGCTGCGGGGCTCGGGAGCTGGCAGGCGCTTCCATCTCTTCCATTGGTTCCATCCCATCCTGTGTGCTGCCGTGGTCAGTGCAGCCCAGCTCCTGCAGCGCGTTCTTGTTCATTTTCCCCCCGTCTTCCCAGCGCAGCGCTCCTGGAAGCGTGCTTGTAACATCCCGTACTCGTTTGTTTTGGTTTTAAAGAGTGATAAGTGGAGTTTGCCAAAGCACTGCCCCTGTTCAGCAGGAGGGGAGCGTTGCGGGGCTGTGCAGCTGATGCACTGTGATGCGGGGATGCGTTCAGTCACGCTCAGCCCTCTGCAGCTGGGTTGTGGGGAGCAGCTCCTGCTCCAAATCCTGCAGGATGCAGGGGGGGATGCAGGACGGTCCCGTTCTGCACGTGAGCGTTCAGTCTCTGGTGTGCCGTGTTATTTAGGCAGCAGGTGTTGGCACTGATGTTGTTCTTTGTGCGCGGCTCTCTCTGTGGCATGGGACTTTGGCAGCCAGCAGGATTGGTGAGTTTCATCTCTGGGGCCATTGCTACTGTGGAAGGAGCAAGTTCTGTAATTGGCTGCTTGATGGCCAGGAAAGGCTCCTGGGAACAGACTGAGGATGCTCAGGGCTCTTGCAGATATACCAGGGATGCTGCTTCATGGGCAGAGCATCACGGGGAGCCCAGGGCTCTCTCCTGGAGAAATCCCAGGGAAGGGGCAGACCTTTCTGGTGATGGTAGATGGCTTTTATTCCCAGCTTCTCCCGTGATTTACCCTCATTTTAGCAGTGTTTTAGGGAGGATCTGGATAAATAGCCCCAGCTAGACGGTTCTGGATGCATTCTCAGCTCAGAAACAGCTCTGGCCTGCTGGGCTCCCACTGCTCCTTCCAGCACTGCTCCGAGTGTGTGTGCACATCATCTCCCATAAACACAACAGCAAGGCCAGGATGAGTGCAATTTGTTAGCAAGCAAAGCAGGGGGAGAGGAGAGGCTTGAGCTAATTGAAACGGCACCGAATATGATCAGAATGCATGCTGTGGCATGCTCGCAGCATCGTGCGGAATTATTTTAATATTGTAATCAACTTCATAAATCAACTCGTGGGCCTCGGGAACAGGCCGCTGCCAGGAAAGAGCACGATCAGTGTGTTGAGAGCTCACGGAGAACACGGCCAGTGACATGGCTTAGCATCTGGGCATCCATTTCTGCAGCCATGTGGGGGAGAAAGGGATGTGGCTCCTGCGGGGCTGGCAGAGGGTTTGTGCCCTTGGGACGAGCAAGCTGCAGGCACTGCCAGCATTTATGGGCTGCTCCACTTGTGGAAACGGGGACAGCATTCAAGCAGCCTGGGAGCGAGCTTCCTCCTGGGGCAGTGGGAGAATCCTAGGGACAGGGATGGGGAGGGTAGCCCCACACTGCCCTGCTTGGGGCGATTCGTGGGGATTCCTGGGAGGCAGAGCCCTGTTCTGCAGTGGAGCTGCCTGCCACGTCCCAAGGGTGTGCAGGAGTGAATCCTGCAAACGGGAGAGGTGGGGAGGCCGGGGCTGCTGCCCACGCAGCTGCTGCTCAGGCAAACGCAGCCACTTCCCCAGGCTCTCCCCTAGGAACGGTGTAAACAAACCAAACCGACCCCCAGTTTTATTTCATACCGAGTGATTAAAATCCCATTTTCAGGGCCTGCTTGCCTGGGCTCTGTGCAGCCAAGCAGTGCTTTGGCTCGGCGGAGGGGCCTCCAAGCGGGGACCTGCAGATCGACCCGGCCATCGATCTGTGCCACTGGAGCCTGCATCCGTTTTTCCCATCATTGAAGGCAGTGCTTAATGCTGACGATTCCTCATTAAGTTCTCACCAGTTGTGAGAACATCTTCATTTGGCAGCTAAGGCCAGCGTGACAACCCAGGCCATCCCCTGCAGCGTTTAAGATCGGGCCAGGTCTGCCTGGGATGGGGCAAACCGGCCTCACAGCAGCCCCCGTGGTGCCGTGCCTGGCGTCTGTGGCTAACAGGAGGTGCTGACAGCACGGTGCTCTGGCTGGGGCTGAGCGGTGCTTGCACGGCGTCAGGGCTTTCCTGTTCCCTATGTGCAAGCTGGGGCTGGGCAAGAGGCTGGGAGGGGACATTTTGGTTAGATTTTGGAGGAATTGCCTTACTCAGAGGGCGGTGAGGCCTTGGCACTGCTGCCCGGAGCTGTGGGTGCCCATCCCTGGAGGTGCCCATGGCCGTGGATGGGGCCCTGGGCAGCATGAGCTGAGGGGGGCAGCCAGCTCACAGCAGGGTGTGGGGCTGGGGGGGGCATAAGGTCCCTTCCAGTCCGACCATTCAGTGGTTCTATAGTTCTCTGAGGGCACAGCCAAGCATAAAACTGGAGATAGAGCAGTCACAGAAAAACCATCCCAAAATGCACAGTAGAAAATAGAAGTGTCCCTCCATCCAGCCACTACACCTGTGGGGCTGCTCCGTTCACCAGCACAGGTGTGCCATGGACCTGCTTGCTCCCTGGCTGGACGAGGAGCAGAGCTTGGCGAGGAAAAGGGCAGAGCTGCTCCAGCAGCACCATCTGACAGCCCCAGCGGGATTTCCTGAGCGCCGCTCTAGCTCGCTTGCTCCCACTGCGATACATAAAATGCAGAACAAATGTCTGTAAGTGCTGTGGCACTTAAAGAAAATGGAGACGTTATCAGCAGTAATGCGGAGGGTCTCGTCTTGGCAGGCATTTGAATGACAGCTCTTTTCCTTCGCACCTTGCAGACGAGCTGAGCCCCAGCGTGGGAGATGCGTGTTCTCCAGCTGGGAAGAGCTCACCTCTCCCATGCCACAGGGACCTGGGAGCGGGGCTGGTGTGCTCAGGGCGTGCAAGGGTGGAGATGAAGAGGTTTTCAGTACCAGCCTGTTACAGTGCTGTGTAAGGTCTGAAAGATGCTCGCTCTCGGCAGCTGCTCACTCAGTAAAGCAGGAGGGGCTGTGCTGACAGCTGCTGTCACATTCACTAAGGCCTCCTGACCATCCATCACCCTCTGCTTGCTTATCTCCCTCGGATCGTGTGTCGCTGGATGTGTTTCCCTGTAAGAGGTTACAGATTTCATGCTTTCTTGTGAACTGAGCAGTTTAGACAGAGATCTTCATGAAACATAAGCCATAAGATGCAGCCTAGGGGTCTGCTGCAATAGCAGCTGTATCCTTCAGAGCAGGGTCTGTGGATCCCTGCTGTCCTGGCACACTCGGAATCCTCTCTCTTCAGGTCTGGTACTGCCATGAACAGTCCATGGAAACCTTCAGCTTTCAATTCCTAGACACGATCAGGTGCATGAAGAAAGGCGAGCTCTGCACCTGTTACAGGTGGTATCGGCCTTCCCTTATACCTGCTTGGTCAGAAGTAGAGCACTTAGAATTTCCCCATCCTTGAGATCAGCTCCTGCAAACCAGCACTCTGTTACCTTTAGAGCACTCTCCCTGCCCGTGGTTTAGATCATTATGTTTATTTCAAACCCTCAGATTTTGACATTTTGTTCAGAGGAGGAAAAAAACAATCTAGCTGGTTGCCATGAAATTTAGTTTAACTCAAGTATGTGCTGTGACTCAGGCTGCTAAGCGACCTTATGCACCGCTGATTGTAATCCAAAATTACCAGGCGAGTAATTAGTTGTGCAAAATGAAATAACTTTAAATCCTCGCATTGAGTAATGACCCAGAAAAATCACTTAAGCTACACAATGGAAAGGACTCAAAGCATCTGGCTGTAGTTTCACTTTTGTAGCTCTCCCCCCTTGGATGAAGGAACCCTCTCCTGCTCGTCCCCTTTCCAAACCGTGGCTGTCGGCTGCCGCCCAGAACAAACGTTCACAGCTTACATGCCTCTGCCCTGAGATTGTAGCTTGTCCTAAAGCACCAGGGTGGGTCTGGCAGCACGGCAGTTGTTTTGCAAGGACTGCGTGCGTTTGATCAGCCGGCAGCTCGTTTCAAGAGCTGCTCCGCGTCCTCCGAGACGAGCACGAGTCATAAGGAGCTTCCCCCAGGTCAGCACGCTGCGCTGCGCGGCAGGGAGGGCCTGCACGTGCTGCTGACACACGGAGATCTCTGCAAGCCGAGCGCAGAACTGCGCCGCTCCCCTTGGGCTCCGTGTAAACGCGCTGTTCCTACGCAGACGTTTTTCAGGGTTTAGCAAAATCAGCCGGAGTGAGATCTCCTCCCGGCCCCGGTGAACGCGGCACCTGTACAGCCACACAGAACTGAAAGCGCACGCAGAAAGTGCGGGAGCTGCACGTGGATGTAAGAAACTCCAGGGTTTGTTCATGGGCTGGGTAGAGAGCGTTAGATGAAGTTGCATGAGACCTGCCCAAGAGATCAGATCTGCCCTCCCCATCGTGACAGCATTGAAGGGGTCGTGCAGCCACTGCGTTACAGCGAGTGTAATTCCCACCGGCCATAAAACACAATCTGCCACCAAGGGGAGAAGATGAAGTGTTTTTAATAACAAAATGAGCCGCTCGCAACGCGCTTTTCATTGGATCCATTTTTCCTTTATTACACCGCCTTCAAAAACCGAACACATACGTACAACCAGGCAGGTTCCTTCTCCAGGTGAAGAGCGGAAGCAAAACTATCTCATCGCAGCCCTTAATCTCACTTGGCAGACGATCACAACATCGCGTGGGGGCACCCCAGTGAGACACACAGCTCTGCAGCATCAGCCCACAGTCTGCTGGGCTGTGGCAGGGGAAGGGCTAAGGACAAGAGATTTCCTTTTTCCTTTCCTTGCCTGAAACCTGGAAGAGCTGCAGACAAAACACAGCCGGGCACCCTCGCCCTGCCTTGTCCCACCAATGCGTGGCACAGCATGTGTTATGTTAGTGTTATTCTTCCCAGTCTCTGAGAAGCAGATGACAGATGCTTTGTTTGAGCTGTGTACCCGGTGACAGGCTGGGGTGAACAACAGCTCCGTCCGTTTGCTGGACAAGCTTTTATGTCCCTTTAAGCACACCAGGAAATGTTCTTGCTGGTAGTGCGATGTTTATTGCAACAAAAAATTCCATTGGAACAGAAAATGACGGAGGTACATATTATCATAGATAATATTGCTTCAATTATTCAGGTCCACAGTAGCTTCCTGCTTGGAGCAGTTCTTAGAAACAGGAGAGATGTTTAAAAGAGATCAGTAGGAGAGGAGCTGACATTACCATAATACTGGAAAAAACGCCTTGAGTTACAGTGTAATTAACTGCAGAAGGTGCCAGTAATAGCAGTCATCTCCCAAAAACATACATGCAAGATGAGATCAGCTCCCCAAATTGCTGTTATGTACCTCAGGCAACTGCCCCCTCCCACCCAAAAAGAGAAGCAGAGAATGTAAATAGTTATGTGCATATCGACAGCCTCAGCAAATACAGAGCAGTGCAGGAGGGACTGGGGGTTACATTCCCTTGGGCTCCTTTAGAGTCTTCCATCACCTGCCCTGCTAATCATCCCCTCTTAGCTCCCACCCTCTTCTCTAAGATCTTTCTACAGCCAATTACAGTGAGAAAAACAGGACGTTGTCCTGCCCAGGGGGCAGCTCCACCACGCAGCTGGGCTCTCACTGTGCTGGCCCTGACCCACACTGGGGCTGAGCACAGCAGGGCGAGGGAAACATCAAATTCTACCAAAGGATTCTGCTCCCAGAGACCCCCGCCCAACAATGGCCTGCAGCAGCAGCTGCTCTGAAGGCTGTTCTACGTTGCTGCTTCACCAGGGAAAAGTATATGGGAGCGTAAAAAAATCACCTGTTGCATACATGTCGTAGGACAAGCAGCAAACAATTTGCTGTCGCATGGCAGCCACCATAAAATCAGCTTTTATACTGTCTGCCATGCCCCCAAATTTGCAACTATGTTGTTGATAGCAACAAATAAATGCACTGCAGCGTAACTATTATCTGTGGCAGATTAACATGCTACCACTGTGCCCTATTTAAATGCGTCTTGCCTTCAATAAACTATTCCAGGCAAGCAGCACCACACTGAGGTACACATTGATCAGTGAGGAGAGTGGCACTGTGGGGGCCTGGTTCACACAGCTGCAGTTTTGTGCTTCATTTGGCCCAAAGCCGCGATGAACGTGAACTCTGGTGCCTGCTGGTGCCATAAAAAAAAGCTGAGGAATGTCGTGATGTGCTGTGCTAGGAGAAAAAGGCGCTGCACCAATGGGTGTGCTTCCGAGTGCTAAAAAATAAAACTGAAGCAATCCCCCCCCCCCCCCCCCCCCCTCATTGTGGGATCCAAAGTGCAGACGTGTGGAAACCTGGTTCTCAAGACGACAACCTGGAATGCAGGCAGTGAGGTGCAGGTGAACATACAGCTGCATGTGCTCTCATTTACTCCCATCTCCCAGCCTTATTCCCCCCCGCCTTTCCCTCCCCCCAGGTGAAGGTACCGCACACGCCTCCCAAAGACAGTTCCCAAGGTACATTTAATAACAGCACGCTTCCGAATATCAACAGATTTCCCCCGATTTTTTCCTCCAACCCCCACCCTTCTCCCCCTCCCTCCTCCCCAGCAGAATTCTTAGCAGTAATAAGAACCCTGTTGCCATCAGAGTTTTCTGGCTCAGCTCGGTCTCCCATGATTGCACTGTACTCACTTCACATTGAACAGACACGGTTCACAAACGGCACGACAGGGGCCATCTCCTGAATACCAGAACAGCGGAGAGAGAAAACCCTCGCTCCTCAGTTTGAAAGTAAAGCTCCATCTCCGTGCAGTTTAAGAGGGCTATTTTGTTTTATGCAGTGCTGCAATCAGAAATTGCTTTCTCTAGTAGTTGCCCAGACAACTGCTACCGAGTTCCTCGCGAGTACCATGGCGAGAAGAGGATTGCCTCTCTAGTCCCCAAAAGGAAGGTGATTTAGGGCAGTCAGTCAGTGTTTATGGCACGAAGAAAGGTACAGAGGCTGAAGACGTAGTCAATGCAGGATAAGGAGGTGAGAAGGGTTAAGGAGTGACTGGTCATTTAGCAAAGAACCAGTATTCCAGAAGGATCTCTTCCTTCATGCTTTTCTTTTTTATTGGGCAGATTCAAAAAGAGAAAATGCAGACCACCACCACGTTAGTTATTTTGTTCCTAAACAAAAAATGTGATGGCTTCTATGCCAAGCCCCACTGGGCTGTGGTGCAGTTTTCTCAATGTTTGACACCGGTTCCTGTCAGACTGCAATGAGGCTGGAAGAATTGCTACTAATGAAAGGGGCTTTCCCCAGAGGAATGTCTTTAAGGGGTGGAATATCTTCTCAGATGGTAACTGTAGATCTTAATGCAGTGATCCCAACAGTCCAGCACCAACAGCTGCCCTTTGGGAGTAATGGCAATACCAACCGGGCAGGTGAGTCCTTCCCGGATTAAGATATTATAGCCACCCCCTTTAGGAAAATGCAGGATTTCTTTACGGCTGCTGTCGGCAACAATGAGGTCCCCCCTGGCATCTACGCACATCCCAGCAATGCACCTGAAATCCTCATTCTCAGAGAAGAAGTGGCTAATCTGGCGTCCCAGCTGCCCGTCTGGGCCGACGGAGCCAATTGAAAAGCCTCCTTCTAAGTGGTGCTCGTACTGCCGGTTTTCCAAGTTGAGCCCCAGCCCCTGAGTGAAGTATATGGTCCCTTCAGCATCACAGGTGACAAACTTGGGGCGCACCGCGCTACACAAGCAGGTGTACTTCACCACCCCCACGCCACGGTCCACAGTGAAGCACCAGAGCTTCCCCCCTTCCACGTCGGTCACCACAAACTGCCCAGAGGGCAGAGCTGCGATGCCCCAGGGCTTGCTTAGCTGGCTCCTGTGACATGCCACACAGTGGCCGTCCATGGTGTACACTTTGACAGAGTTATCGTAGCTGTCGGTCACACCTATCAGGCCGTGGCAATTCATGGTGACAGAAAGGGGAGTCAAATTGGGCAAGTCTGCTCCGAGGAAGCTCAGTACAAAGCTGTCGATCCCGCTGGGGCTCCGGCGGATCTCCTTCAGAAAGCCCTTGCGGGTGAAAACCTGGATTCGAAAATTGCCTCGGTCCGCCACAAGCACCTCTCCTTGGAGAGTGACGTACAGGCTGACGGGCAGATTGAACATCCCCGGCAGGCTGCCCTTGGAGCCCATCTTCTTGATGAAGTGACACTGCTGGATGCTTGCTGCTGCTTCGGGCATCCTCAGCTTGGCTGGGGAGGAATTTGGCGTGCAGCTGGCTTCTTCTTGCACCAAGTCAGGCTCTCTAAACGATGCCGATGAAGATGCTGCGGTTTCCATAAGTGATTCTTCCAGGTTAACGGTCCGGGGTTTCTTCACCACCTGCCCAATCTGCAGTGGTCCCACGTGGCTCACCTTAAGGAGTTCAACCTCGTGAAGAATCAGCTCCCTTGGGAGATTGTTTGTCAGTTCTGGTTCTTCCTCATCTGCTGCCTCCTCCAAGAGAGCTATATCTCCTTGCTTTATTTTGGCAAGGAAATAATCACAGCGAGACAATATCTGCACTTCTGCTAAGTTCAGCAGATAAGCTTGTTCCTCCATTACCTGATTGTTTACCTTCTCCACTTCAGACAAAGAGGTGGTGAAGAACTTGCGTGACCTGGCCAGTTCTTCCTGGATCTTGCGTTCTTCTTTGCTGTAATCTTGCAGAACTGCTCTGTACCTAGATTGCAGGTCACTCGAAACACCCTCCAGAGATGCTTTTCTTTTCTGCAGATCATCCATGAGCTCCCGAAGTCTGGCAAGCCTTGTCCCAAATTCCCTCCTACGCTCTTCAGCAGCCTCTTTGATAGCAATGACATTATGCCCTTGGGGCATGTGTGAAGTCTCCTTGCAAGGCTCACACAAAACCAAGCCACAACTCTTGCAAAAGTGTCTTGGCAACCTTCTCCCACAGACTTTGCACATGAGGAGACCAACCACTTCCCCCAGCCCCGTGGTGTCTATGATCTTCAGTACAGTAAGATTGTCAGTCAGCTGAGCTAAGTTTTTGATCCGAGTGATTTTGCTGCAAAAAGGGCAGCGTATCCCGTTAATGCTGGTTGCTAGGAGCTTCTCCAAGCACTGTTTGCAGATGGTGTGCCCACAGTGTAGGAGCTTGGGTCTCAGGTGCTCCTCAGTAAAGGACTCCATGCAAATGGGGCACTCCAGGACCTCTCGGAGCGCATCCGAGTTGAGCTGAGGGGCAGAAGCCATGGCTTTCCAAAGGCAGCTTTAGCCAGTGCAGAATCTGGTACTCGCTTGTATTCCAAGGTGCCCCAGTTCTGTCCGGAAAGAAAAAAGAAAATGTGATTTATGTCATCAACAGCAGTTACATATACATGCAATTTATTTCTGATTTATCTCCCAGTCCTGGAAAACAGAAACCCAGTTGGCTTTTCCACATGTGGAGAGGTGTGGATTTATCACAGCTAATCTCAGAGTGGGCAAATCCTAAAACTAACTTGCAGCTTCAAGTGCAATGAATTATTCACTTGCAAAATTTATAAGTAGAACTGAAAGAAGTGTAATGGCAGCAATAAGGAAGCCCAATATATATTGATGACTGAATCATCTCCTCATGGTGCCCATCTCCTGCTGCCAAGCCTGCGAGTTTACATAATTTACTCTGAAATCCAGAGAGATTAAACCAAGCGTTCAAATGTTGCGCATCAAAAGAGGAACCAGATGGTGCGACGCTTTAGGACATTAATATATCACCTCTGGAGACCTGCACTCAGATAAGACATCAGACATGAACAAAATAAATGTGGTTGGTTTAAACTGCTTTTCTAGAAAGCCAAAATAAATTTCCAAGGTTTCATATGTTTGCCAGGAGGTAATCCTAGAAGGAATGATTTGTCAGCTTCCACTCGTTCTGTGATTGACTGTTTATAGTGGAAACATGCGCCGAGGTCTTCAAACCAGTGTACTTCATTAACCTCTGCCATGCTGCATCATGCTACAGCATGCAGATAAATACAGCTTGATGCAGCAGTGTTCTATCAGGTATCAGCAGACAGTTCCAAATGCTTGACAATATAGACTGCATGTGTTCGTTATTAGTTCTTCAGCTTGGCTTAATTGCATATAATTTCTTCGTATTCCATAGTCTTGTAGCGTTAACTTCATTCTTTTATTTTGGTTCAGTTTTGTACCAGGTTTCTTCATCCTCACATCCAGCACGGCAGGGAGCAGATCCCAGCAGCTCCCTCGCTGAAGCAGCCATCCATTCAAAAGCAACAGAACGGGGTTCACATCATTAAGTTATTATTCAGCAGACTGAGTTTCAATACCTTTGCTACTGCATTGCTTAGCTGTTAAAAAGAAATGGGGAGAAAACATTTCTTCTAGGGGGAGAGGAGGGGAAGGAAGTAGTTAGTGTTTAAAATGAAGAGCTGGTCACAGAGGGATGAGAACAGAAAGCTTTCGTCCGAATAATGGCTGCGTGCACGCGGCGCTCGCTTCCCTGCTGCGTTCGCCTGCTTCGCCCTCAGGAGCATTTCAGACAGAAAGGTTGAGTGTGTTTCAGTTTAGCGTCTGCTCAAGTGGAAGGAGACAACTGTAATGAAGAAAAGTTCTTTATGTTCATACAGAGAGAAAAAAAAAAAGCTGAATTTATCAGCCATGGGGTCTTTTCAGCCCACGTTTCTGGGACTGGCGCAGCAGAATCTCCACTGGCGGGGTCCCAGGCTGGGAGCTGACCCACGCTCCCCACACTGGGGGGCACTGGGACTCTCTATCTCGCAGGTGGCACCCAGGGGTGGCAGCAGCCCAGGTGCTCTCCAGCACTTCATAGATTTCCCTTTCCTTCTGAGCAGCGCCTCAGCTGTGGCAAAAGAAGCCTGGGCACTGCTGCGCAGATCAGATACGTTCCTCTGAGAGATGGAGAGCGGCATTTTAAAACAAGGTTTAAAAATTAAACATAGCGTGCAAGATTCATTGTACTTATTTTCCTTGGAAGTGTCGGAGGACCCGCTGGGGGAAGGAGGCAGCACCAGGTAACGGGTTACATAAAAAGCTGCCATCAGAACGCGTATTTTCATTAAAGTAAAATGGAGGACGGGGCTTTCTTTGGTTTTAACTCAGGTTCGGTGAGAAAGACGCTTTGTGTGATGTTCTTTTAATATGCACAACGCTTCCATCGCATGCCAGCGCGCGTCTCAGCGCGGTTCTGTTCTGTGGCAGCGCGCTTTTATCCCCGCAGCGCTCTCCTCCCTCGGTCGTTCCGTACGTCGGGCGCTCCCGGGGCCGTTCCTCCCCCACACACGACGGGGAGCCCGGGGCTCGCCTGCCCGCGGGGTCGAGGCCTGGGCCGGGCCCTG
>NC_034424.1:3100538-3118433 GCF_002078875.1 Numida meleagris | reverse complement strand
CGCGCGCCGCTCCCCAGCATGCTCCGCGCCGCCGTCACGTGTGCTGCGCGCCGCGCTGCTCGCTGGGAGGTGGAGTCCTGGGGGGCGGCCCCGCGCCGCCTGCGCGCACCCAGCGGGGAAAGGGGCGGGCGGTGCTGGGAGGGGTCCGTGCTCGGCAGGTGGGCTGCGCTGCGGCGTGTTTCTGTCAAAAAAAAACCAAAGCAAAACAGAAGCTCGAACTGTTTCCGTCAAAGAAAGTAAAAGTCTTTTTTTTTTTTTTTTCCCCCCATTTTTCCCCCTCGTTTTGTTATGCACCATTTTGTGCTGAGATTCCTACACAGGTCATAGAATCGCAGAGCCACGGTCACAAAACCATGGAAGGCCATGGAACCCATGTGGGAAAGGACCCCATAGGGATCACAGCTCCCGGCTCCGCACAGCACCACTCAAACCCCAGCCCTGGGGCTGAGAGCCAACCCTGGGGGCCGTGCCCATCACCCTATAGGGCACAGTCTTTCCAAAACCCCCTCCTGATGGAGCTCCGTGCCATCCCCTTGGGCCCTGTCGCTGTCACCAGAGAGCAGAGCTCAGCGCTGCTGCTCTGCTCCCTGTGGGGAGCTGCAGGCTGCCATGAGGAGCTGTAGGGCTGCTATGAAGAGCTGTAGGGCCGCCATGAGGGGTTGCAGGCCACCATGAGGGGTTGCAGGCTGCCATGAGGAGCTCTAGGCCGACATGAGGGGCTGCAGGCCGCTGTCATTGCCATTTGGTTATCACACAGTGCGAGGCCGCTGTCTCCCTTTGGTCCTGCCTCACGCCGGGGCGGCCCAGCACCAGGGTCAGGGTTTGCTCGCACGCCGCAGATCCGTGTGTTGCGTCACGCCACAGATCTGTTTTTTCTTTGATTCGAAGCAGCCCGCGGACTCCCAGCACAAAACCGCCTATTTTTAGACGCAGAATGGCAAATGCAATCAGTTGATTGGGCGGTGCACACAAATATCGCCAGTGAATAGGTGCGCAGCTGCGGTCTCTTATTCAAGGGCTCGTGCAGGGCGCGTCCTGCTTGGCATTCATTCCTTTCTGCAGTAGCCCGGATCCTGGGGGTGGTGGCTGGGAGTGGTGCAGCTGCAGTAGTGGGAAAGGGAAGGTTTGTGGGGAATGGTGCTTCCCCTCAGCCAGGGAGAGCGTGCTCGGCCTTGTCCTTGAAGTGAGAGGTGGATGCTGCGGGCTCTGCTCTGGGTTTTGGGGACTCGGTTGGCGAGTCAAGATTGAAAGGGCAGAGGTGGATGAGGTGGAGAAGGCGTGCTGGAGGATGGAGTGCTGCATGAGGGTCTGCGAAAGGAGACATGCTGCTGAGGGACCTCCCTCCCCTTCCTCCTTTGCAGCCGCACCATGCCGAGAACAGAGAGAGCTTACAGCAAAACCTGTGGCCACTACTCTCCTTTCTATGTGTTGTAACACCTGGGTGCCTCAGGGGAAAACAGAATTCCTTGGCAATGTCTTTTTTCCGTAGCCCATCAGTGAGGCTGCCAGCAACTGGTGCTTCCTCTGTCAGGATTCGAGCCACCGGTGGCGTGGTCATCCCTTCCCTCCCAGTACAGGTGGGATGTGATGGGTGGCCTTTCTGAGCAGCAGCCCTGGTCCATGGAGTGGCTTGGGGTGTGAAGCTGGTGGGACCGTGCCCTTAGGAGTGGTATGCAGGATTCTTGCAAAGTACGGCTTTCCACTTCCCACCAGGCCTCTTCCAGACATTGCTGCATAGGTAGTGTGGAGGCTGCTGGTCGTGAAGCTCTTCATAAACAATAAAAAGATAAAGCAGCATGGCTTTCTGTGCGAACTTCTGTAACTGCTGTCGTGTCTGTGCCCAGCCCTCCATCTTTCCATCGTTCTCTTTAGCAGTCTGGGCTGCTGCAGTGGACGTGCGTGCTGTGCGCTGGGGCTGGCTCTGTGACCCTTCCCAAATGCAAGGAAGGGTAGAGCCACCTTGGAGGCAGCTCCTGCCACCACCTTCTTGCTCTACAGATTTTAACGTGCTCACAGCACGTGTGCTTGCCCAGATCCACCCCTCTCTGCTGTTCATGCCTGGAATTAGAGGAGGGTGGCTCTATCACACAGGCACAGGACTAATGAGCAAAATCATTAATCATATAATCAGTCATTTTCCCCCTGCCTCTTCCCTCCTCCTCGCCATCCCTTTGACCTTTCTATCTGGCCTCTCTTCTCCCATCTGATGGGTTCTGCTGGCTGTAATCAGAGGTGGGATTTAGCAACCAGACCGTAGCTGTTAGGAAATGTCTGGGCTTGGGGCATCCTCTGTGGGAGCACAGGTGGAGGACTGTGGCATGGAGAAATTCCGTCTGTGGAAGAGGCAAGTCCTCGGTTTAACGTGAATGCTGTTTGTGGCCTCCTTGTGTGTGGGGAGCATGGCACAGCCTGTGCCATGCCAGCAGCCATAGGGCCGTGCCCAGCCCTTGCTGGAAACCACAGTGCATCCTCAGTGTAATTTGTTCACTCGAGCAACAGCTGGGAAACAGCAGAGATAGCAATGCAGGCAGTGAAGGCACTTGGAAGCAGAGCAGATGCAAACCTGAACTTGACTCGTAAAGGAAAATGAATGCGATTTATGTTTTCATGCTTTTGTGCTGTGCTGCAGGCTCTCAGTGACAAACCTCAGCAGGAACCCGCTGAGCTCCAGCGTGTCCCTGGAGATGAGTGTGGGGAGGGGACATGGGGTTTGCTCCCACCTCCCAGGGCTGCAGCTGGGGCCAGACTGGATGCAGTTGTGGGTCTGGGTGCAGCAAGTG
The DNA here is from genome assembly GCF_002078875.1 of Numida meleagris. Classification (NCBI taxonomy): domain Eukaryota; kingdom Metazoa; phylum Chordata; class Aves; order Galliformes; family Numididae; genus Numida; species Numida meleagris. The sequence continues at coordinate 3,115,653 of NC_034424.1, read as the reverse complement.
CTGTCCGGACCTTTGCAGCAGGTGAGGCTCGTTCAACCCCATGATCTGGAAGAGTAGCTGGACGCTGAGCTTGCATCGGTGCTAAACGTGCCGCATGTTGGCTGCAAGCAGCGATGAGAGCCAGGTGCACGCAGAGGGATGCTGACGTGGGGAACAGAGGCGGCTGGGCAGCCAGCACTGCTGGGGGGATGTGGGGCAGTGTGGGCACAGTGGGGTGGGATGGGTTCACGGACCGCCCCGGTAACACGCCCTGCCATTCCGGAAAGCTCCCCGTGGGGTGGCAGGGTGTGGTCCCCACGCGTGGGTCTCCCCGGGGGGTGAGGGGCTGCTGGCTGCCGTGCTGCGCGGTGCCGCCAGAGGGCAGCAGGGCCTCGCGGAGCTCCGGACACCGCTGCCCCGCGGGGACGGGGACACGCGCAGCCCCGCGCCGGGGGGGGGGTCCCACCGGCACTCGGCAGCGGCAGCAGCAGGGCCGCACTCGTGTGCTGCTTCCCTGCTGGACGGACCGCGGTGATGCCCAGACCTAAGCTGCAGGATGCCGTGCCGCGGGACGGCTGCGTGGCCTGAAAGATGAGGAGCAGTTCTCATAAGATGGGGAGCAGTTTCTGGGGGATCCCTCGCTCCTCACAGCCCGTGCATGTGCACTGTGCACGCGGGCACTGCTGTCTGCTTGGGGTTCAGCTGTTACAGTGCACCCTAGTTGGCAGCAGGGGCTGGTGCTGTGCTTCTTGCACACAGCAATGCAGTGCTGCACCCCCCAACATCACACCCCTGCCCTCCTCACAGTGCCCAGCGCTAGCACTGGGCAGCCATAAAGCTGGCTGAGCTCCTCACAGACCTGTTGGTTCCTGCACTGGCGATATCTCACTGCAAGAGAAATTCCCAGGCAAACACAGCTATTGATTTTCTTTCTAGCTCCCTTTCGATGGATTTGCCAGCAAACAGATTGTTTTTCTATCCGGTAACGAACCAGCAGCCTGTGCCAGTGAATCTGTATCAGCCATAAATCCCAGCACCCTGCCCGTGGCAGCAAGGTCTGCCCAGCAAGTGGGATGAGGAAGGGACAGGTGGAGCAGAAATAACTCAGCCTTGTTGGGAAATGCAAAGCCTGGGTACAAGCTTAGTCCCAGCTGAGCATCCTGTTGGTGTCAGTGGGGCTAACCTGGAGGTATCCCTACCTGGATCTGCTCCTTAAATTCCCTTTACAGCTTCAGCCTATTCTGAGCTTTTCTGCTGTTGAAGAGCTGCCACATCCTTCTCCTGATGCGGCTGCATTCTTGTGGGAAGTCTAGTGATTCCCAGTTTTGGGATGGCCTGGGATCTTTTGGAAAAGCGCAATATAAAATGCTGGACCACTAGCAAAACCTGTGCCTCTTGGGAGCCCTCCAGGCAGAGCAGCGCTCCAGTACAAAAGAGTTAATTGTTATATTTGGTTATTGCTCTAGTAGTAGTGTTATTGTGCTTCCCTCTGGTCTAAGCACTAGGAGGTGCTGCTGTTAACGCTGTGAGCACTTCCCCACATCTGTAACTGAGTCCTTGTGGAGCACAGAGGCAGAGCTGTGCACCAGAGCAGGCAATCAGAACCCTGCACGCTCTGTGCTGCTCATCCTCCTTTCTTACACAAGGTTTGATGCTTAGTGGAAGGCTATTTTATTTGTTGCGTTGCTGTTTTTTTTTTCCCTAAATACATATTTCAGGCAAACAAACAAACAAATAGCTCCCACAAGTTGCCGTGATGCATCTAACCACATCCGCAGCGCTGTGCTTCCAAGCAGATGTTGCCAGGACTCCCTGAGCCACCAGCAGCATTAGTGAAAGCATGTTCAGATGCAGGGGCTGATAAGGAATCCCCCTGTGCCCCCAGTGTGGACCTGAGCCGTGAAGGTGAACGAACTTGGGACTTATCCCAGCTTGCAGTGAGGACAACGGGAGTGCTTCTGTTGGCTTCACTGGCAACTGAGGATGGCATTTTAGTGCTATGTTTTGGGGTCTGGTTCTGATTCTCTCTAACCCAATGGCAGAACCTCCCCTTGACTTCATCAGGAGTAGAATTGGGCCACAGGTTTTTGAGCCCAAGAAGAAGCCAGGAAGCTGGGTGTCAGCAACAAGGCGATAAAAGCCAGAGCAATCCTCCATTGGTGTGTGGGGTTTCTGCAGCTCCCCATCAGGTTTCTCTGTGGGGAGTGGATCTGTGCATGCAGGCAGCCGGGCAGATACCTCAAACCCATCTCTGAGGGACGGGAGAAGGAGGCACAGGGACCCTTCAGCTCTTCCTTGGTTTAAGTTGCAGTGGCAGGTCCAGGAATAATCTCGTGTGTTTGAGGGGGAAATATCTCCCAGACCTCAGTAACGTAATTTTGTTAAGACTGTACTTAAGCCCCTAAAGCTCATTCCACAAAAGCTACCAAGAATTGCTCTCCAGTGCTGATGACTTCCAAGACTCGTCTGGATGAGAGCTGGTGATTTGGCAGTGAAGCCCATTTCCTTCTGCCGAGCCATGTCCTATTTCATTTTCCTTATTTGGAGTTGTACCCAGAGCCTCTTCGGTACAAGGGAGCACTATGAATTAGTTCCCAGCACACTGAACTGCTAACTTCAGCTGCAGTAACCCCTCACGTCCCCAGGAACCCAATCTACAAAGCACTCCTTTTCCCCTTAGTGACTGGAGCTTCAACTGTAATAAAGAGGATTAAATGCAGACACCCGTTTCCACCTTACCTATGAAGTCTGCAGTGCTGACAAGTCTGCCACGAGTCACCTGGCTCCACGATCAATCTTCCGTGGCTGAGAGCATGGCTGCTCTGCGAGGGGAGCTGCACTGTGCACACAGCCTCCCTGATCAGCTGCTGGTTTTCTACCTCCTTTTATTTGCAGACCTTTACTCTTCCCCACAGTGCAGCTCCATTTGGTGACTGCTGCTCCTGAAATGTCTTTACCCAACCTGTGTTTCCATCGGGAGGGATAAAGAGCCCTCACCTTCCTATGAGTCTCTTTGGGGAGCTCTTTAAGCCACCACCTCCACCACCCTGGCATCAACGCCTTTTCCTGGGAGCGATGGACAAACAAGGAGTCTGGAGGTGCAGGATATGCTGGACGAGCTCACGTTCAAGCTGGGTTCCCCTGGAGTTAATTCTCTCCTTGCTCAGGGTTATTTTGCTCCTTACTCACCTCTCCTTGCTCATTCCAAATGCAGTGGGCAGCTGGGAAGGTCAAAGGGAGGCTGCTCTTCCTGCTTCTCCATCCCAGTCCATGCTCCTGCTTTGTACTGTCAGGGCACCTGGGAGCAGAAGCACCATGTGCAAATGCATCGTGTGCCCTGTGCTTTGAAATAGAGGAGACACAGGCTGTGAAGCACAGAGCAGGGAGCTTAGGCACCTCAAATAAAGCATTGCTATGTGGTGCTCCAGCAGCTTGGCCATGCTACATGGCCAACCAGTAGGTGCCAGTGGTCTGCACTTAGCTGTTGAGACACCAGTGCAGAAAGGAAGGTTTGATATCCTATTGCCAATCAAGAGATAAGTGATTCCACTCTCTCTTCTGTTGTGTTGTCATGTTCTTCCTTAGAGCATGCCTCAAAATTCCTTCTCCTGGAAGATCTCTGAAATAACTGCTTGACCTCTGGTGAATCAGCTTTGCAGCCCAGAATAGTCATTGTCATCTGCTTCTTCTAAATGTGGTTTAGTAGCTGTGTTAAAACCAGTGTTAGCGTTATCCGGAAGCAGGGTGAGGCTCATGGCTTCTCCTCCTAGCTTCCCTCTTTGTGAGCCACCCAGTTGAGCACAGTTTGATGGCTTTCCCTTACGAGGCTTTGAAGTTGCCTGGAGCCAATCTCCCAGAAAATAATCTGTCCAAGAACCAGCTCTGAGGCTTTTTTTCCATGTCTGTGTACACCAGTGTCTCCCTAGATACTGAGACACCTCCTTCACAGCTTTGTTTTAGTTTATCTTAGCAACTGTCCCCCTCTAATTCCACTGAAGATGAGTTGGTTGGAATCTGCTCCTTCTTCCCATGACAGCTTTGATCCTGTGCATGTAAGTGTTCTCTGACAGCCAGACAGAAGGGGGAGGGCTGTCCCTAGCCTGGAGGGCTTCAAGAATAATGAATGAATACTGTGTTTGTTTGTATTTCTAATTGACAAGTGCCTTGCCAGATCAGCTGCATGTTGCTGCAAGCCAACGGTATTAAGACAAAGCTCATTCCTGTGCAGCTCCTTCTTGGGATGGGGAAGCTGTTGCTGAAGGCGACAGCTGTCTCCTCATCCGACGCATGGTGTTGGGAGTGTTATTTGGGCACAGGATGGGCAAGGTTTCTCTTCTGTAGGCCCATCTCCAGGCTATGAAGGTCAGCCCTCCTTCTTGGGTCAACCCGAGAAGAGATTCTACAATTACAGTTTCAATAGCGGTGTACAGCACCAAGATGGGAATCTTGACTCCTCTTGTCAGGTACTGCCAGGTGCAGTGCTTTCCTGGACCTTAGCGAGCACTCACGCCAAGGCAGAGGGAAGTCGGGCTCTGTGGGTTTGTCTCCTTGTGGTTTAGACCACCAGGAAGTTTCACAATGGGTTTCAAAGTCCTGAATAGTTCCCAAAAGCAGCACCTTCACAGCTTGGTGTTGGAGATGCCTCCGCCTGTTCCCCTTGCAGTGAGATTGTTCTGTTCTGTCACTTGTCTATGCCGTGGGGGTTCATCCTACTCTGAGTCCATTTGCCAGCCTGCTTCAGTTCTCAGTGCCCTGGCTAACGTGTCACCCAAACAAGGGAGCAAAGGACTGCAGCGGCAGGAGGGAACTGGTGCTAGGACAGAGTGAGGACGCTTGGCTCCCTGTCCTGTCTCCTTTGGAGAAGGTTCTCTTTAGCAGGAAAGATATTCTTGGGTGGCTTTGTTTCATTCTGAAGTGCAGAAGTGCAAGACACAAGTCATGGAAAAGAGGAAAGAGAACATGGTCAGCTCTGTCACTCTAGAGGTGTTTGGCTGGAAATGCTCCCACTTTCTACCCACCTGCAAGTCCTATTTTTCTCCTTGACCTTTCTGGTTTCCCGCTCCCACCTGGCCCATGCCCTCAGCAGCTGCATTTACCCTGGCTGCAGCGAAGTTTGGGTTTGAGGAAAGAACTGAACTGAGATTTGTTTAATGCTGTTTATTTATTTTCTTTCTAAACCAGAAACAACTGAGCTGGGGAACAAGAAGGAATTGAAATCCATGCCATTCATCACCTATCTCTCGGGCTTGCTGACAGCACAGATGCTTTCTGACGACCACCTCATCTCAGGTGTGGAGATCCACTGCGAGGAGAAAGGGCGCTGCCCATCCACGTGCCACTTGTGCCGGCGCCCAGGCAAGGAGCAGCTCAGCCCCACACCAGTCCTGCTGGAGATCAACCGCGTGGTGCCCCTGTATGCGCTGATCCAGGACAATGACACCAGGGAGGTGAGTGAGTTGGTGAGGGAGCACTGTGAACCTTCCAGTCACCACCTCTTCATCTTGCCTTTCTTGGTCTCAGTGGGCCAGGGCCTATTGTTTGAGGTTCAGCAAGGCTCCATTGAGGTCACATCTCAAGTACGGTGTTCGGTTTTGTGCCCCTTGCTACAAGAAAGACATTGAGGTGCTGGGGTGTGTCCCAAGAAGCTGATGATGGGACTAGAGAACAAATCTTATGGGGAGCAGCTGAGGGAACTGGGATTGTTCAGCTGGAGAAGAGGAGGCTCGGGGGAGACCTCATCGCTCTCTGCAACTGCCTGAAAGGAGTTTGTGCTGAGGTGGGGATTGGTCTCTTCTGCCAAGCAGTAAATGCTTGGGCATCCAGTTCTACGACTGAGTGATCCAGTTGGTGGATGAGGGAAAGGCTGTTGACATAGTCTACCTAGACTGTGTCTTTGACTCTGTCTCTCACGGCATTCTCCTGGAGAAGCTGCAGCCCATGGCTTGGACAGGTATACTCTTCGCTGCATGAAAAACTGGCTGAATGGCCAGGCCCAGAGTGTGCTGGTGAATGAAGTTACATCCAGCTGGCGACTGGTTTTGAGTGGTGTTCCCCAGGGGTTAGTATTGGGGCCCATCCTATTAATATCTTTATTGATGTTTTGGATAAGGGAAATGGGTGCAATCTCGGTATGTCTGCAGTTGACACCAAGCTGGGGGGAAGTGTGGATCTGCCTGGGATTAGGAAGACCCAACAGAGGGATCTGGGCAGGCTGGATTGCTGGGCTGAGGCCAGTGGGATGAAGTTCAACAAGAAGCATCGAGTTCTGCAATTCAGTAACAACAACCCCATGCATTGCTAAACGCTTGGGGCCGAGTGTCTGGAAAGCTGCATGAAGGAAAAGGACCTGGCAGTGTTGGTCAGTGCTCAGCTGAATGTGAGCCAGCAGTGAGCCCAGGTGGCCAAGAAGGCCCATGGCATCCTGGCTTGCATCAGCAGTAGTGCAGCCAGCAGGACAAGGAGGTGATCGTACCTCTGTACTGGCACTGGTAGGGCCACACTTCGAGTTCTGTGTTCAGTTTTGGGCCCCTCACTACAAGAAAGACAGTGAGGCCCTGGAGTGTGTCCAGAGATGGGCAGTGGAGCTGTGAGGGGTCTGAAGCGCAAGTGTGATGGAGAGCAGCTGTGGGAACTGAGATGATTTAGTCCAGGGAAGAGGAGGCTCAGAGGAGGCCTTATTGCTCTCTACGAACACCTGGAAGGAGGTTGTGGCGAGGTGGAGTCGGCCTCTGCTCCCAGGTAACAGTGATAGGATGAGACGCAATGGCCTTAAGTTGTGCCAGGAGAGGTTTGGATTGGATATTAGGAAGAATTTCTTCCCAGAAAGAGTGATAATGCATTGGCACAGGCTGCCCACGGAGGTGGTGGATTCTTTGTCCCTGGAGGTGTTTAAGGCAAAGGCAGATGTAGCGCTTAGGGACATGATTTAGTGGGTAATATTGGTGGTAGGTGGACAGTTGGACTAGATGATCTCAGAGAAATTTTCCAGCCTTAATGATTCTATGATTCTGTGATGATACAATGAGAGGAAATGGCCTCACGTTGCACCAGGAGAGTTCAGACTGAGTATTAGGAAACATTTCTTCACAGAGAGGACTTTGGAGCAGCATGAGGGTAGTGCTAGAGCTGATGTCCTTGTTCCCGTGTCCTCATGTCCTCCACCCCCAGACCTGAGAAATCTGCATCTCTGTGCCTGCATTGCAGCAATAGCAATGCTACAAGCTGGTGCTGTGGGTGTTCTTTGTGCCCCCCAGGTCTCAGCAGCCGGGCCTCACACCCCCGTTTCCCCTGGGCTGGGCTGTGTCCGGGGAGCCCAACGCCCTGCCAGGCTCTGCACTGTGCAAGTGCAGCCCCTTGGGACAAGCCCGCAGCCACAGGAGGTCACTGTTACTCCAGGAGGGACCAGCAGAGCTGGAGGTGACCCTTCCCTGGGGCTCGGCTCCTTTCCCTCCCGTGAGAGCTCCAGTGTTAATCATTTGAAGATTTATTTCCCACTTTCTCTGTTCCCTGCAACCCCTTGGTCCTCTCTGCAGCCCCCTAACCCCAAACCCAGAAATGACAGACCTGCTTAAAGTCACTTATTAGCATTGAGCCTGCACTTGATTAAGATGCTTGGAGTGAGCCAGCGCGCAGGAGCTGCGGGTGGGACAGAGAGGGCTGCAGGTCTGGAAACAATCCTGGCAAATGGAGGTGTGACCACCAAGAATGATACTTCCCCTCCACGTCCCCCCCACATCCATGGGCAGAAGTGCCCCCATTCTTTTCCTGGCACCCAAGTCCCTTATGGGAACTGTCCTTTCTTGTCTACCCCTTGATCTCATTCCTGCTCTTCCATATGTTAACCCTCCTGCTCCTTCCATACAGCCATGCCTGACTTCCCTAATTTTGTTCTTCCCTTGAGTATTCCCCAGACACCCTTTCTCTCACTCTCCTCGTGCTTTTCTCACTTCTCTCTGTCTTCGTCTTCTGCTTTCCCACGTTCCTCTTTCACTGGAAGAGCTCTCCACAGCCTGCCTGGGACTGGTCTCCCTGCTCCCTGGCCATGGCCACGCTGGTGCTCCTCCAGTTCTCCCAGCAGCCCTATCTTGCTGCCTTCCAGAGCTCCAGAGACCTGGAGTGCCTGCATCCGCAGCGAGGTCAGGACCATCCCTTTCTCCCTGCAAACAGAACAGGTATTTCTGCAGAGTCAGAGCACCCGCCCTGACCGTTTGCACTGCCAGCTCCCCTTTCCAGCCCCGTTCCCAAATGGCATTGCTGCCCTGCCGTGGCTGGAAGGTATTCTCCTCATCCTGGGGAGCCAGAGCTGCCTGTCCCCAGCAGCAGCCTCCTCCTCCTCCTGCCCTGGCTCACTGGAGGGCTGCTCCCATCAGCTGCAGCTGGAGGACAGCCCGCATTGTGCTTTCTGCTGAGGAGCTGGGAAAAAAAACAAACAGGCGAGCAAACAAAACCCTGAAGATGCAGCCAAAGAAGGGAAGCCCTGGCCGTCTTCTGGAGGGCTGTGCTAGCCCGGTGGCTGCCATCCACTGCTGCAGGAGGAGCTTGCAGCCAGTGCTGTGCAAAGTCCCAGTGCCTGCTCAGAGCCTTCCTAGCCAGGCTGTGCCGTGGGCAGAGCCCCACCAGGCTCGGTGATGGAGATGGAACTGAGAGTGGCCAAGTCTGTAGACAGAGACCCCAGGAGAGGGTGGGAGGCTGTGTGCAGTCAGAGGCCACCACCTCTATAGAGCCAACACAATGTAAAGCCATTCATTTAAATTCCTTCCTTGGTCTGTGCCTGGGAATAGATGGTCAAGGGGTGTGTGCTGCAAGCAGCACCCGATGCAAGGTCTGGATGGTGAAACATCCTTTTTCAGCATCAGTTTGGTGTCTGGGGGTGGTCCCAGGCACTAGCAGAGTGATATTTGCCTGTGGCATAAACAAGATTTGGAAATGTCTGGGATGAGCACTTGGACGCTGCAGTTTGAGGCAGGGGAAGATCCCTTTGTCTTAGGGAGGTGGCTGTTGTGGTGGCAGTCTGGGGACATGGCCCACACAGCCACCAGCCACCTCCCTCCCCTACCCACCGAGTGCAGCAGCTGCTCCCCTGCCTGCTGCTCCCATTCCTGTGTATAATAATCCATGGAGCAAATGCTGACTGTGTGGGAACTGCAGGCAGATCCCAATTCCCGCATAGTATTAAAAAAAAATGATAAGCAAGAAAGACCTTATACATAGCTAACTACGTATGTGTACAGAGGGAAGGTAAGGCCATTAATAACATGGATGCTAACGTCTGTCGAGTTCCCTGCAAGCTTTCATTATAGGGCTAGCAGCAAAAATATAGGTAAGATATAGGTAAAGAAATTTTGCCCACGGCTTTTAGGAGGTGTGTCTTGTCATCTACGTCAATAATGGGAGCTACTCACTTTTTAATATCTGCAGCTACCTCACATACAAGCCTTGTTCTCGGTTTCTGATGACCTTGCCAGACTTCTAAGTGCTGGGTTTATGTTTCCAGGCGGAGCATCTGTCTGCCTTGGGCTGATTTGTGATTTTTGTGTGTGTGTATGTTTGATTTCAGCTAAGGCTGACCATTTGCAAGAGAGAGATTAGGTGAAAACGTATTGCTTTGCCCATACAAAATAAGTTGGAAAACTATTTCCGTGCCATCGAGACTGGCGATTTTCCTCTTGTTTCAAAGCAAGAACTTGGAATTTAGCAGAGATCCAGAAGTCAGGTTTTGCCTTTTGCTGCCCAGGGAACGTTTGTCCAAGGCTGTTTGTGCTGTAAGCTCCCAGCTGTGGATGCTCAGCAGGAGTTTTGGTTTATGGTTGCAGTGCTGTTCAAAGCCTGTTGTCAGCCCCCAGCAGCGTAAATGTGCATGAGCAGCTCCACGAGTGCCTGGTGCTGCTGCAGCAACCGGTCCTGGCCAAGCACTGCTCCCAGCGCTGAAGGGACGGGCGCCTTGGGGCCCCGGGCAGGGTGTTGTGTGACAGCCCCTCTTTTCCTCCTGGTGTGCACTGAAAGCTTTACAGACTGAATCTCCGTGAGGGAGTGCTCCTGTTCGCCTCTGTGGTTTAACAGCGTTAGTCAGAGAGCTGGTGCAGTCACTGGGTGTACGCAGGGACTGTGCTGGTGCTGGAGCAGGGGACATCCCAGGCTGCTCCTGCCATCCTGGCACATACAGCATTTCTCCTTTTGCAAATGTTTTCTAGGACACTCTCAGCTGCCCCCTTCCAGGAGCTCAGAGCTTTTGGGGAGGGAGGCACAAAGAGGCATGAGTCAAAGAAACGAATTCATAAGTGCAGGTACCTTCTGGAGGGCTTTGCTGGATGGTGAGATCAGGTGAGCACAGGTTGGTTTCTAGCACCACTGCCGTTGCAGAACCACTCCCTTCAGTCTGTGCACTGACACAAGGTCAGGAGGCGTGCGATGCCCGAGGAGCTGTGACCTTGGTGGTACCTGCACCTGAGCTCTCTGGGTCCTGCATCATTTTTCAGCTGGTGGACGCTCTCAGCCCATGTCTCTCTTCTGCTTCACTTGTGCTCTGTAGCAGTGCGGGCACCAGTGTGTGGTAAAGCAATGATCCCTGCGCTGCCACATCTGGATGAAGCTGAAGGAGATTCTTCACTGCGGGACTGTGGAAGAAATCCAAACTCATGTCCATGGCTGCGTGGTTTCCTTCTAGTGTACGTCCTGAAGCCAGAGGAGAGCAGAGCCGCACATCGCCAGAGTGCCCGGGGTTGGTGGCCTTCCTCCTCCTTGCAGCCCCATCAGAAGCTCCCTGCCTGCCTCACCCCATGGCACGGGGGAGGCAGTTCTTCCTGCCCAGCAAGTATTGCCCCAGAGCAGCCCCTGTCCAGCAGCACATTGAGGAGGGGGAGGTGGAGAGCACTCTGTTCTCCTTCCTCCCTCCCCCTCTGAAACAAAGACAAAAGCCCCACAGCTCGCACAGAGCAGCTGCAGAAGTGCTTAGAGGGTGGCAGGCAGGAGAGATTAATCCCACTCCTCGTGGGAAATGGGCTTGAAACCCCATTGCTTGTTATGCAAGGAGACAAATGGATGTTGAGCTTGGATTTTAGAAGACCCCGGGGATTTTTGTTTAATCTGAAAATGGTGTAATTTCATCATTAATCTGCAGGCATGGCCTCCCCACAGCACAGCCAGCCCAGTGGAGGCAGCAGAGCAGGAGCAGGGCAGTGGCGATGGGGTGGCAGTGGTGATGGGATGGCAGCAGTTTCAGAGCACTGTGGTGGCACAGTTTGCTCTGTTGGTTGTATCTCAGCAGCTGTGCAAAGCACAGATGGTTTTGTTTTCTCCTGTTGGTGGTTTTTGGTCAGATCTCAGGGTCAAGGTTACCTTGCATTTGCTGATGGTGTGTGGCAGGGTTGTGTACTAGGAGCACTTCGGTGCACTTCAGCCAGCACTGAACTACCGAGACAAGCTAAGAGCAGCACATCATGTGGTGAAGCATCCCTTGTCCCTGTGTCACCACCCACCACCATGGCAGTGGGAAGCCCACAGTGATTTATGCAGTGCTCTCTCTCCAGTGCTGAGCAAGGAGCTTTCTGCGTGTCCCTGTTGTGGGGACAGGGCCCTCAAAGGGCAGAGCCCTGGCAGCACACAGATGCTGTCCATCCCTGCCTTTCCTTGGAGCAGCCTCAAAGGCGTGGGGAGCCGGTGCCAGTGATTGCTTTTTCCACTGCCAAACCTGATGGGGAGCCAGAGCGAGCGGGGACAGTGTTCAGATTGTCGAGGTGTGGTTTATTTTTTTGTTGTTTTGGTCTGGATGTTGTTGTTGTTGTTGTTGTTGTTGCTTTATTTTCGTATCTGTTAATGGGCCGTCCTCCTCCTCACGCCAAAGCCCAGCGCTCGTGCATCCCGGTGCAGCCCTAGCCCACATCCGACTCACGTTAGCCGGAGGAAGAATAGAGGCATTGTATCTGCCCGACTGTGCGCTGACGGGGAGCTTTGGAGCTTTGGAGCTTTGGAGCCGAGGTGTGAAAGTAGAGCTCCCTGGGACGGGACGCTCCCTGCGCTACGAAGGCTCTCATCTCTCCCGCTGCCAGGTTTCAGCGTCCTCTGCTGCTCCCTCGCTTCCCATAAATAACAGACACCAGGATGCTGCCCGCCCTGGGTCCCTGCCAGTGCCCTGACCTTTCCGGCGGATGCTTCCTGGGATGAGGTGATGCTGCTCCCCCGGGACAGGCAGCGGAGTGGGAGCGGCGCAGATGAGATCAGCTGCCAACAGCAGCAGCGGGGAAACTTCATCCTCCTTCGCTGCAAACCTGGAGCAGACATTCAGACGCGAGCTGCGTGATCCTGGAAAGAGTCTCTGGCCTGGGAAATCCTTCATTTTCCTCCTCCTTTTTGTTTTTTTCCTCCTCCTAGAGATGTCTAGACTGCTAAGGAGCAACGTTCATCTCCTGTGAGCGGCGTTAAGCCTCAGTGTAAGGGCATGGAAAGCTTTTCTTCCAGCCACCCTCTCGTCACAGCATCCCATTGTGCCTGCATCCCACACCCTTACTCCCCATGGTGGCACTCAGCACGGCCGGGCCCGATGCTCATCGCCCCATCGGCCATGGAGATGACCAGATCTCCAGAGCCAGCTCAGCGCCAGCGCACACCCTTAGCAGTGCCCCACCTGGCAGCAGCAGCCCCTGTGCTGATTCCTGCCAATGCTGCTCTGCAGCGTTCCTTCATGTCCTGTAATTTTTCTCTCCGGGGATGTCAACAGAAAACCCACGGTCAGGAAGAACTCAATGCTTCTCCCTCCATCAGCCAGGTCTAACAGAGGACAAAGAGGAAATGTTCTTCTCTGTTCGCTGCAGAGCGTCTGAGCTATAAAACGGGGCCAAATGGCCTCCCCCTGAGCACAAATAACAACAGGAGAAAGATCCATATGCAATCGAGTGTGGGATAAATGTGCTTAGCTGATCATTCATTTCCTTAATATTTTTTTTATGAATAGGCTTAGCTTATGGTAAGATGGGACTTTATGGTCCTGTAAGTCTTGCTCGTGTCAAAACAAATGAACTAGCCATCCTATGGGGGAACTATCAATCCAGTATATGTGTGTGTATGGGTGTGGGGAGTCAGACCTATTATACCTTTAAGAGCAAATTAGATGCTGTTCCTATGATTCATAATGCTATATATCTAATGGCGTGACTCGTCATCTAGAAAATAAATGTTTCGAGCCAGTTTCTCATCTCATAAATTTCCCCTCTGGCACTGAAGGACATAAACTAAATGGGCTGACTCACAGGGAAACAATACAATTTGGATACTTGTAAATGAAAGATAGAATTGCTGTAGGGCATGGGGGGCGGTGAAGGGCCGGGGAGCGGTGGGCAGGAGTGGGACATGGCCACCATCACCTCCAATGGGCACTGCTGGTGCTGGAGAGCTCTTCCCACTCATGGAACCCGGTGGTTTGCCATTGCTGGCTGCCTTGGTGTGGCCACCATGGCCGAGCATCCTGCCCAGAGAGGCGGTGGTGCCCCATCCCTGCAGACACCCCAGGTCAGGCTGGACGGGGCTCTGAGCACTGATGGAACTGTGGCTGTCCCTTCTCATTGCAGGGAGTGGGACCAGATGACCTTTACAGATCCCTTCCAACACAAACAAGTCTATGATTCTGCATGACCTTACCTATTTCCCCCATCTGTTTGCTCCTGCTGCTTCCCCACCCTTCTACACAGGAAAATCCCATACCTGCTGGCCAGACTCCCTGCTCTGACCGGGGTTGGGGGGGGGAGGCTCCCTGTGCCCGTCAGCCCCCGCTCCTCCCATAGCAAACATCAGGACACTGCAGCCTGCTGCTGCGCGTAGGTGCGCTGCCCTAATGAGCGCAATTGAAGGACGCATCGATCTGCTAACCTCGTTTGCACAAAGGTTGACACAAGGCAGATGATGGCTGCGTACCTGCAGGATCTAATTAACGTGGGGTAAGGCCGGGCAGGCGCAGCAGAGGGGGTTGCTCATCCGGCACGGCGCTTAGCATCACAGAAATAGAAAACAGAAGGGGAGCACTGACTGCTGGGTTTGGTGGAAGGGCGTGAATGGGCGGGTGGGATTTCTGCCCCGCAGGTTGTGTGGGGTCAGCAGCACGGGGCAGTGTGACACTGGTGACGTGGTGGTGCCTCTGCAGCCCCCGGGAGTGCACGGGGGGGGCTGTGGTTCTCCTTTCTGTTTCCATCCTGCACAGCCCCAGCAGTCCCTGCAGATACGTACCCGCATTTATCCATGTGTCCGATAAACTCCTTTCTGCCTTCCCTGCTCTCCCGTTAACATTGAGGTGCCCTTTTCTCGCCCAGCGCCGTCATTACATTCTAAAGAACAAAATCAGGTCACATTTTCAGTGTTTTTTCCTTCCTTTCCCACTCCCCCCCCCCCCCCCTTCTGGAACTGTGCCGTTCTGTAAATGTCTGCAAGCAGAAGGATTGCAGAGGCAGGCGCCTCGCTAAAGGTGCTGCTGTGTTTGGGGAGAGCGACGCAGCCCCAAACAATAGCAGCCTGACGTCAGGCTCTATTTATACCTCCTCTTTTCACTCATGTCCCCGGGACAGCGCTTTTCCTACAGTTCTCTGCTAAATGCCAGAGCTCTGCAGCTGTCCATGTCCCCTGTAAGGGCGAGTTTTATCTTGGAGACGCGAGCCGGGGTGCGGGCGGTATCGCTGGGGCCAGGCATCCGCAGGCTGCGCTCTGTGGGGTGTGGGCTGAGCCCAGGCTGCCAGGCGTGGGCAGGGCAGTGAGGGCACCGCAGCCTCGGAGCGCAGCAAGAGGTTAAAAGTGTCACAGGGGTTTGTTCCATGGCTGGTACCTCTGGCTGTGTCTGTGCGCAGGAGGAGGTGCTGCGGTGATGCTGAGCCCTGTGCTGCGCCACGGGCTGAGCTCCTGGGTCAGATAGAGGGATTGCAGTGCGTCTCAGCCCCACGTGGCAGCGGGTGGGTGCTGCTGTTGGGGAGCAGTCCTGAGGGGAGGCTGCAGCTGGGGAGCACCCGCGGGACTTTGAGTGCTGGGTTTCTTCCTGACGTGCCGCAGTTTGTTCTTGTGAATGTGATTGTGATGCAAGTGCATCAAGCATCGATCGGCGTGCAGGAGGGCAGCAGGAATAACGCCGTATGAGAGGGATGGGAGTGGAATTGGGAACTGGGGT
>NC_034424.1:3043103-3100086 GCF_002078875.1 Numida meleagris | reverse complement strand
GAGGAAAAGTTTCCCTGCAACTGTGAAGGTACCCAGACACAAGGTCTCCTATCACCCAGGGGCTCATGTTTGTGTTCCTTGGGGCAGCTTGATCCTCCATCACGGGAGGACATGAATGCGGGGCGCTGCGTAGACACCCCCTGTCAGCACCCCAAAAGCAGCACCCATGGGTAAACCCGAATCACTGTTACGAGAAAACTAAAGCCTGGGGAAGTGCAAGGACTCACCCTGGGCCATGCAGAACCAGTGGCAGAACAGGGAGAACCCCCCCAGTGTTTCCCAAACCCGGACTGTGCACACACAGCGCTCCGCAGTGCACAGCCGGGCCCGCTGGCCACGATCCCCGGCATCCTCACGCTCTCCGTTCTCACGGCAGGCTTTCAAGGGCGCGCTGATGAGCTCATATTGGTGCTCGGGGAAAGGCGACGTGATCGAAGACTGGTGCAGGTGCGACCTCAACGCCTTCGACGAGAACGGGCTCCCGAACTGCAGCCCCCTCCCGCAGCCCGTGTACGTATCCCCGTGCTCCCCGGCGCCGGTCCCCGTCCCACGGGATGCAGGGACACCTCCTGCTGTGCGCTGCCGAGCCCATCGCCGTGGTCCAGGGCGCCTTGCTGCCTGTAGGAGATCCTGGCTCTGGCTGTGGCCCTGGAAGGTTTCCTTCCAGATTTTCATCACCTGATTAGCAGGGCTCGTAGAAGGGGATTTCAAATGCTGAAAGAAATGGAATTATGGTGCAATTCATTGTGGCTTGTCAGAGCAAGAGCAAATCAGGAGCAAGCTGATGGGGAATTAGCTGAGAAAGCAGGAAGGCTGGCTCCAGAGCTCCACAAGGACACCTGAGCGAGCCAGTGTTCTCCGAGGGGGATTCATTTCCCATTCTGAGTTCAACAAACACACTCATACATGTGGAGCTGGACTCCCCCTAGCCCCGTGTTGCGTTGCTGTTTGCCCCAGAGCAGTGCCTTTGTGTTAGCAGAGCACAGAGCTTGGAGCTGCTCTGTTGCACCCATACACACAGTTTCCAACCCAGGGACAGTTTCACTGCCCAGCTTTTGCTTTTATTTTTGCTCCCACCCATCAGAACTTGTTCATTTGCAGCTGGGTAAGTTCTCAGCCACACCTGCCACTTCTCATTGCACAGTCCTGGCCTTCCCTTTGTGTAAACTCAGCCCCACTGGGCTGCCTGGAGTTAAGCTGGGTCCTCTTCTGCTTCTGACCAGTCAGCCCTCAGCTCCCCATGGAGTTGCTGAGCTCCAGCAGCTCTCCCAGGAGGCAAACCCTCCTACAGATGGGATATTTAGGATTGCAAGACCTCAGCTCTACCAGGAGCTGGGAGGTGAAGACACCCACCCAAATAGACCGTACCCAACTGGAAGCTTCTTTTGTTCTCTGCATGCATATTTTCCTGCATGAAGGTGGGCAATTGAGGGCTTGTGCTGCTTAGAGGGGGAATTCCTCATGGAAAAGGAGCTGAAGCTGACGTGTTCTTTGGTTTCTGCCCTGCCCAGCCTCCGGCTGTCCCCCAGCGTGGAGCCCTCCAGCACCGTGGTGTCCCTGGAGTGGCTGGACGTGCAGCCTGCCATCGGGACGAAGGTGTCCGACTACGTCCTGCACCACAAGAAGGTGGATGAGTACACAGACACGGACCTCTACACAGGTGGGTGATGCTGCGGGGTGACTCTGTGCCCTCCAGGGTGTGTGCTGTGCTGAGCCGTGCTGAGTGTGCTCAGAGCTGCTGCTTCTGTGCAGAAGGGTGCAAGGAGCAGAGGTGCTGGGTGGTGTTGAAGACTCTCAGAGAGGTTTCTGAAGGCTTCTGCAAAGGTGGGCGTGGGATGGGAAGGGGAAAAACAAAAATGCAGTGTGGTGGACTGAACTGATTTGTGCTTTTTGGGTAGGAGAGCTGCGAGCTGGAGTTCTTGAGTAAAGCTGGTGTTTGATCTGATCAGCATGAAATGCTTCAGGACGGTGGGTGCAGGGGGAAGGTCAGCCTGCAGCCGCTCAAGGGCTGCACTCGTCCCTCCCAGTGAGTGGGGATTGCGTTCCAGCCTTTGGCAAGACACTTGAAGTTACCTTGCAGAGCTAGCAAAACAACGTGAAGCCTGCAGTTTTTAGAGAGATCACTTAAGCAGCACGGGGAAACCTGAAACTTCCCTGGGTTGGAGCTCAGTTTCCAGCTCCGGGCTGGGCTGAGCGCTCTGTGCCCTGCAAAGGCTTTGTCAGCGGTTGGGCCGTGCTCTGGGGGCTGCTGGGCGAGGTGGGGGGATGTGAGGGATGGGGTGGATTTCAGTGAATCAATGATTTATTTCAGAAAATATCGTTGGAGGCCTTGAGCGTTGCTACCGCTGCTTAGGAAACCAGGCAAAGCCTCCTACTGCTTCACACTCAAGGACTTTGGGTTTAGCTCATTAAAGTGGTTCATCTGAGCAGCCAAGGGCAGCTGGTTGTTGATTGAAGCAGAGATCTGCGTTTGTGCTAAGGGCCCCAGGTGCTGGCAGTACCAAATTCCACCCATCTCTGGTGAGGGAGCATTAGGAGAAGGTTTCCACCTGTGGTTGGGGTGAGAGTTTGCAAAGGCCAATGGCTATTGTGATTAAAAACCTCATTTGGTTAAAAGTGGGGCTTTCTTCCACACCTCCCTGCCAGCACCTGCTTCCAGAGCTGCCCAGTGCAGCCATGGCCCCAGCATTGTGTTTCTAGTTTCCTGGCCTGGAAGAAGGTTTGCTCTTCATCTCAGAGGAGCAAACTCCAATAACAGAGAAGGAAAACAAGCCACTGAAGCACTGTGTTTGGGATGGGGATTCCAGATTGCTCACACATCGGTCAGGTGAGGCCAGACCAGGGAAATGTGGGGTTGCTCCTTTGAAGTGGCTGGAGCTCTGCCTGGCAGTCAGAGTAGGAAACACAGATTATTATTATTATTATTTTCTTTTTATGACTGCCATGTGTTTGACAGGCCATTGAATTCATTGTGAGGAGCTGCCCTCCCCTCTCCCTGCTCTGGGGGACCATTCAGGACACAGTGACCCCATTAGCAATTAAAGAGAAAAGTCAATTCTGAAACTCTCTTTTATTTTCCTGCATTGTTTATAACCAAACAACATTCCTTCCTTCATTCCTTTCTTACCCTGCAGGCCTCTGATGCCAGATGACTTGATTCTCACTCCTACCTTGCGTAGGTTTAGAAAGATGCTGGCTGCTGCAGCTCTCAAAGTCTTTGCTTGGTGCCGTGCTTCACCTGTCCAAAAATCCCCCCCCCGTGGGTGCCCCCTCGCTGCCATCGTGTCTCCATCCCAGCTGGGCAGCACACACAAGAAAAACATTTAAAAATAATTCAGCCCCAGAAGGGGGAGGCCTTGAGAGAGGGCTGTTGCAGGATGTGAATTTTTATTTTTTTTTTTTAAGTGTTTTTGATGGATCTTGCTGGATTTTCCTTCCCTGCTGGTCCTGGGGTTGCTGGTAGGTAGGGGCAAGTTGCTGCTGTTGTTAGGAGGTGCTCCCATGTGTCTGCAGAGCATCAGCAGTGTGGGATTGGCAGAATCCTGCAAGATGAGAAGGCTCTTGAGGATGCTGTTGTTTGTCCCTTGGATCTTTTGAGTCGTAAGCATGTGTGCTGTTCATGGCTGGGGACTTTTTTGTTACGGTTGTAGCCACTTCTGATTGTGACCCTTGGCTGTGGCTGTGCCAACCTGCTCTCCAGCCCCATGGCAAGCTTCAGTTCTAGATGGTACCTGGCCCTCCCTTCTGCCCCCTGCGAAAACCTCCAACTTGCAAAACTCCATGGCTTCTCCTCGCTTTGCAACTGGAGGATGCAGCCGTTCCCTTGAGCCAGAAAATATTTTCTCCTCTTCTTCTCGGAGTTAAGTCAGGAGCAGTGAGTTTGGGGCTGGTCTAACACGCGTCCTCCGCTCCTGCAGTGGGGTAGGAAGGGCCGGGAGCTGGTGTGGGTCAGCTGCCCCCCGGCTGGACGTGGTTTTTAAAGAGGCTTCTTACTGGTGCTTGGAAACACACAGCCCTCGGCCCAGCTGATGTGAATAGGAGCAGTTCCCGAGGTGAACTTGTGCACGAAACAAACCACGCTTTCAACACCAGAGCGGCGGGGAGAGAGAGAGCGCGGCTCTCCACTCGGGAGCCAGCGGAGAAGACAGAGAGCAATTACATCCCAAACTGTTTATTAAAACTTGTGGAAATTACTCATAACTCCATGTGTGCGATGGCTTTGTAGTTGAGTGATGCTCTTTGTTTGAACATGAGGCTCTCGAAGAGGGTGCGAGCGCGCGTGTGTGCGCGGCCCAGCCGCCAGTGCATGATGTCATGGCCGAAGCAGGCGCTGTGCTGGAGAGAGGGAGAGAGAGAAATGTGTTTTACAGGGTGAGGTACAAACTGAAATGGCTGTGAACATCTGGAACTGATATTAGGCTTGGAAAATGTTTTCTGTCACTCCAACACTCCTCTGGAGGAAGGTTTCTGAAGTTAAGAAGCTCCAAAGGGGATGAGGGGGAGGGATGAGGGGATAACGTGACCGCTGTGCAAAGTGCTTTTTATTTCTCTGTCCTGGTTGCTGTTGCCAGGCCGTGTCCCTGCCTGTGTCAGACAAGGGCCTGGGTGTCACTGGTGCTTGTTGTGGTGGCCTCGCTCAGAAGGTCCCCGGGAGAGCTGAGCCCTCCCTGTAGGATGCTCTGGTGGATGGAGCACTGCATCCCCTGTCGGGGTAGGTAGGACAGAAGGCTGCCTGCCCTGCTTCCAGCACTGGGAGGCTGCTTGCTGACCATTCCCCTTACCATGCCTCGAACTCCTCTGCCGATAGCCTCAGCTGGTGGAGGCAGAGCTTGGCAAGTCTTGGCTCCGTGGCTCTCCTTCTCCTCATCTGCAATCAGTGCGCATCTCCTGGTACATCCTGCCCCCAAATACATCCAAATGATAATGGGTGAAACCCTTGGGCACTGGTGGGGTTTGTGCTGCTCTTTGGCCACGTGTTGCTGCAGTGATGCTGGGGGAGCTCTTTAGTCCCTTTCTTGATGTTCCTCTGCCATTTCTCTGACTGTGTCCACCCAAATTGCTCTGCACCCAAACTTTCTGATCCCCAGCACCAGAACAGCCCATGTCAGCATCCTCTGCTCCCAGCACTGCCTTCAGAGATACCCATCCTGCAGCCCCTCCATGTGGCTGCAACGTGGAAATTGGAGGACCAGTTCAACAGAGAAGCTGTTATCCAGTGTATTCTTATGAGTTCAGCTTTTCCCAGAGGGGCCAAGGGTCCCCACTCACAGCCCTCTCACACCAGTTTTCCTCCCATTGAATGACAGCTGACCTCCCCCATAGGAACAGATTGACTTGCAAGCAGGGTGCCAGCAGCGGGTGGCACCAACCTGTGCTGCTCCTCTGCTTCCAGAGGAAGCTCCTGCAAAGGGAAGCAGAAGAAATGGGGCCTCTCCAAAAAGTGCTTCCCTCCGGTCAAAGGATCGCCCTTGGGGACGTGGCTCCTGCTGCAAGACACATTGATTGCAGCTGTAGGAAGAGGCTCTTCATCCAGAGCATCCTGTAGCCCTAGAAAGATGGGGAACAGAAACAAAGGCTGCAGAATGAGCTTGTCGGAGCTCACGTCGACCTTGGTGCAGGAGAATGAAAGCTTGAGCTGTTTGGGTCGCAGACAGGCGCTGCAGACCCGCAAACAGCAGAGGTGTGGTTTTCCAAAGCCTGTGCACCGCACCATGCTGCTACTGCAGGCTTCTCCAGAGCACTGCTGTTCTGCAGAGGACTCTGAATCTGTATCGTGTCTGTAAAAGAAAGTGAAGTAGGTCAAAGCAGAAGCTAGAGCGTTTTGCACGCTTGCAAAGTGTTCTCCAAATAGAGGCTCGAGAGTGTCTTATTTATAACAATTGGACAGTGTTCTTCAAGCATCGTTCTGATGTGCCTGGATGGCTGGGGCTGGGTAGATACAGCTATGACAACCATCCCTTCCACACCCTCTGTGTGTAAGCTGTGCTGCTAGTCATGTGGAAGCCAGCTGCCTGCTGAAGGAAGGGGAGAAAAACCTATTTGGCCGAAGCAAATCCTGGGCCTGTCAGGAAGGAGCCCATATGCTCTCGTTACAACCAAGTTATACTCACATTATGCGCCTTAAAATAGTCTTTAGGGTTCTGACTTCCATGCAGGCTGGGCACCAAGGAGGTGATGCTGTCCTTATGAGGTTGTAGGAGTTGAGGTCAATAGGTTGTTAATATCCAGGGTTGTAATTAAAGCCAACAAGTATAGCAGATGTTAAGGTCTCAGTGGTTAAACCAGCTGTTGTTAAAGATGCTGATGATCTTGAGTATGGGTGATAATATTGGCTGCCTCTGTAAAGTCCTTTGGAGGGCAAGCTCTATGTATTGATGTAGGTGCTGTGCTTGTAGATGAATTTTTGGTTTCGGCGTTGGCCCAGGGGACACAGGCTCTGCAGCCGGTGGGGCACAAGCTGAGGCTGGAACCAGAAGCCAAGGCTCTGCTGGTTTCAGAAACAGTTCTTCTGCAGCTCTTTCGAGGGTCACCTGTGCATTGGACTTGGATTCAGAAGGGGTTCTTGAACATCACTGGTGTGCAGAAAGATGCAGGATGTGGGCAGGAGCTGAGCGAGCCTCATACTCAGTGCGTGGTTGCCCCTGCCTGCTTGTTCCTTGTGGATCTCCGTGGGGTTCAGGGTGGGCAGGTGCTTGGCAGACTCCAGCTGCCCCTTGGTGAGGACGATGTTGTTTATGTACTGGGACTGGAAATGCAGCAGAGCCTTGGCTTTGTGCAGGAGCCTGGACAGGGCAGGGCTGCTGCATGAACACGTCGTTGCTGCTGCCTCCCCAGTAACCAACTCATGCACGAGGCTGCTCTCCATCCCAGGGGACCTTACTCGAGCACTGCATCCACTTCACTTGTTAGCAACAGGAAAGTTGATTCAAAAAGAAGCCTTTGAAGAGAAGGTCAAGTTTTTGGAAGCTGCTTCCTGGGATGTGTTGTGTAATAACACCAAGCTAGTGCTTAATTTTGGCCATTGCGCTCACTGTGAAGCACTGATTTCTCTCCCACTGGGACAGCTGTAGTTATTTCCACCTACCAGTGTCATTTTTGTATCCTGGAAAGCAGAAGGGAGGTGGAGGGTTCTCAGCTCTCAATTAGAGTTGAGTCAGTTGCTGAAATATTTCATTAATTCACATTTCCATATGGTTGTTCCAGGCGTCTATTTTTATCTGCCCAGACACCTTTTGGACAGAACTGGGCACTATCTCCGCTTCCTCCCGAATCATTTCATAGGTGGAGAGCTGGAACTGGCTGCGGCTCCCGCTGACCGCAGAGCAGCCTGGGTGGTGCCACGAGCATGGCACGTATGTGAAGAGCACGGTGCGTGCCAAGGGCTTTGTGCTGTCTGCTGCAGCAACCTCGCCCTCCGCGCGAAGGACAGCTGCGGATGCTGCCTTCTAGCAGAGGAAGCTCTGTGCGTCTTAAATGGCAGTTAATGAGGCCAGGCGTGGAGTGTTTTACTGGTCCGTAACTTGAGCCCCTGGGATAAACTTTCTCCTGATCTGGAAAAGTCAAGGCCACAAATCCGTCTTGTCGGAAAGCGTCAGATGAGAGAGGGCGGCTGACGTGCTTGGGCCGACTGTGGCACGTGAATGCGCTGCGGTGGAACTTTTTCGCCGGAGCCGTTATTGATTAGGAAAGCCTGTCTAGTCCATAAATTGTGCCTGAAATTGGGAGGGAGGCTCAGTCTACGTTTGCAGAGCTGATGCTTGGCAGTGCAGCCCGGAGCAACGTGGAGAACTGGGGCTGTAGGCACCCATGGATGCAGTGCAGCCCTGCTCTGGGTGTGTTGCTGTTCCACGCAGAGATCTTCCCTTTGGATGGGCTCAGAGTTACACCCAAACTGGCGTTCCTTGCCAGGTTGGGATTTTCCTGAAGGTTTTGCTTGTTCCCCTTTCCAAGCAAAGCCTGAGATGAGCCCCTGAATGGGATGGTGGATCTGCTTCCCCGTCCCCTGGCTGCTGTTGAGGTCTCCCATGTACGTGTTCAGTTCTGTCAGGTGGCTGAAATACAGCCCTGAAGGTTAGGTGGCATCCCCCCACCCTTCTCTGGAAAGAAATTGGGATAGGAAAGGAATACAAGGAGGCACAAAGGCTGTGCTGGGACAGCCTGTCAGTCCTGTTGGAGGGTGAGGAAGCAGTCTGGGAATTCCCCCAGGAGCAAGGACGGTAAGTCAGCCTTGGCTTGGAGACTGCAGTCATTCTGAACTGTGATCCTGCTCTGCCACACCAGTGCCAAGGCTGCTGCAGTCCACACTGGTCCCCAGATGGCTCTGTGCTCGAATATGCCCTGTGATGCCAGCCCTTGTCCCTCCATTTCTCTTTGTGTGCTGTGCACGCCCTGAGCCCCGCCGTCCCCTACCTCCCTGCTCACCAAGATCCTGGGGGCTTGCTCCCGTTGAGCTGTGGCTCCAGGTGGAGCACTTCATCTGTTTCCCATGTTGCTTTGGCATGAGGGAAGTTGAGCAAAAATGGAGAGGGATTAAACCTTGAGTCGGGGGATTTGCCAATTAAAATAGCTGCTCCTTCTGCAGGTTTCATATGATACAGGAGTAGGGAGAGACCCTCCCCATCTCCCCTGTGACCCCTTCCCAGTTTGTTCAGCTTGCTAGGGATTGAGATCTGGCTCTCGGGAGGGAGGGGGCAGCTGGGTCTATGTTACATTTCATGCTGTTTAGATAGGATAAACCTTTCCTCCTCATAATTGGGTGATTGGACTTGTGAGCTTTCTCAGATATTAATCTGGAGACCCCAGAGGAGGTCAGATTAGGTTATGGAGACAAAATAGGAAATACTGCTATGGCGGGTTGGGTTTTTGAGGGATATCGTGGATATTCTGCAGCATTCCCCTGCTGGGTTCCCACTGATGGAGCTGCACGGAGGGTCAAGGAGCGGTCTTATCTCAGCATCAGGTTGGTTTGGTCTTTGCTGGGAGCGACTGCCTCTGAACTCTTTCCACCCCTGTAATCCTGCTCTCCCAGACACCAGGACCGTGACCTCTCCTTTGCCACAGGGAGGGGTGGGCAGGGATGACCTGCTGCTGCAGCTTGCTAATAGAGAAGAAAACATCTCTTTGCAAATGGATGCTGTGGCATGAGGAACCCTGGGATAGAAACAGCTTCATATCCTGGGCTGTGTCATTTGGACCGAGGGAGAACTTTCTCCTCATTAGCCCACGTCGTGCTGATTGGAGTCAAGGGTTTGATACGCTCCAGAGGGAGTCATTAAGATCTGTGAGCGTTTAAGTGTGTGCTTTTATGTGTCCTCTGTGAGAGCTATGTGATGAGGGATGCTGCGTTGGTCCAGTCAAAGCCAGTGTGTCAGAGCTGTACTGATCAGGAGTGCTGCCCTGCTTCCAGCCCGCGTGTCTTCTGTCAAGAGGGACTGGCAGGTAGGGGATGGCCTCTGATTCCATAAAGGAAGTTTTCAGTTATGACTGTGGAAGCAAAATCCTGAGGTTCTTTGTGGCTGTTTGATAGCTCATCATGATGAAACAGGGTGATGCTGGGATGGGAGAGACAGAAATGCCTCCTTGGATCCCGGTTTGGGATCCTCCTCCAATGTGCAGCCCGGCTCCTGCAGCCATCCTTGGGTGCCCTCCCCAACCTGAGCATTTACACCCACTAGGGAGACCTGAACTTCAGCCTCAGAGAGGCATGGTCCTGTGCAGCTAGGTCAATTAGCTGGCTTTAATGAGGCATTTGTCCCTCATGCACACACCCGTGTGCACACTCCCAAGGATGCTGCATGCAGGAGTGCAGAGCAGCTGGCACTGCACTGTCACAGACAGTGCTTGGCTTTCTCCTGTCCTCTGTGTCATGGATATCACTAAATCTCACTGACTTCACTGTGCAGCCTGGGAAATTGAGGCACTCGGCAGTAATGGCCAGTAATTGTTTGTGGATCCAGAAGAGCCAGTTAAAAGCAAGTGGTGTTAAGTCATGTTAAGTCATGTGCAGTTAATACTCACTGTGATTTTTCCTCTCAAGCTCACATTTGGCTTCAGGCTATTTTCAGATCTCAGTTTCCAGTTCCTTGGTGCTGTCCTGGTAGACAGAGCATGTTGAGCCCAGATAAGTGTGCTCGTCCTGCTGTAGCTAAGGCTGCCCACCACCCAGCATCATGGGTGGGAGAGGGCCACCCTCGGGGGCCCTGATGGGACAACATGCAGTAACCATGGGGACTGTGCCCCCTGGTGTCCTGGCTTCACCTGAGGTCCTTTTACAGCCCTGTGGCTGATGGAGTCTCCCCTGCCAGAGCTCTGCGATGAGGTCTGACCGTGCACTTGGGCTCATTGGCCATCTTGGAACAAGGCTGCTGCTTATGGAAATTAGGAAAACTCTCCTCTCCAGAAGAGTGGTCTAGCCTTGGAGCAGGCTGCCCAGGGAAGTGGTGGAGTCACCATTCCTGGAGACTTACAAGAAAAGGGTAGATGTGGCTCTGAGGGGCATGGTCAGTGGGCATGGTGGGGATGGGTTGGCAGTTAGACTTGATAATCTTAGAGGTCTTTTCCAGCCTTAATAATTCTATGATTCTTATTTAGGCAATGGAGCTTTGAAAGTCCTCAAGGATGAGCTAAGAGAAGCAGCAGTGCTTACAGTGGGGGCTTCCAGACGTGGAGGGCAGCTGCATGCTCCCCTCCTTGGGATCTGGGGAGCACTCTGGTGCCTGCTCTGCCTGGCCACATGTGCTCTGTTGCATCCTAATGCCAGAGCTGGTTGGGAGCAGGGCATGAGAGCAGTGTGTGAGCTGCAGGGGGTATAAGAATGTCACCTGCGTGCTCCAAGTGCAGCTGGGCTCCAGACAGCCACGAAGGCGTGCTCTGCTCACCCCAGCCAGGGTCAGCTGCTCAGCATCTGCCTCTGTCCTGCAGTCACAAGCAGCTGCCACGTTCCTTGGGAACGACCTGAGCTGCAGCAGCACTGCCCCTGCTCTGGCTCTCGGCCATGGGCTGATCCTGCATCTTGGGTCTGCTCCTTTTGGGGTACCTCACCAGGAGGGTGGTGGTGCAGTGCACAGCAGAGCTGAGGTTGGAGGTGGGAAATTCCTTCCTCCCTGCACCCCAGCTCTCGTCAGCTGCCCTCCCCCAGCACGTGATGGTTTCCCTTTATCTGCTAATATTAGTCATAAAACAGTCCGGTCCTGTCCATAATCCCGTTAGAGCCTTTGACTCTTGCTCCTGCGACTCCCAGCAGCTCTAATTACAGATACTCAAGCTTGTGATTAATGGCTTGATTCATCTCTGGTGGCACTGGTTTGATGTGCGAAGCCCCTTCCCCCTGCAATGGTTTGTGCAGAGGGGAAATAATCTCTGTGAAAAACAGCAGCGCAGAAATGCGGCACTGGTGCCTTGCCTTCATCTGGCCCGTCTGCCTCTTGTCCGTCCTCTCACTCATCTCCCCTCTGCCTTTCATCCCTGTAGTTAATGAGAACGCCCCTAATTGCGGCTCTCTTTAATTTTGCTGCACTGTAACCCATAAATCACTCCGACACGCAGAGCGTTTTCATGCTCCTTAACAAAAGGAGCGGGATTTTCTCCTCTGCTACGTGTTTTACAAGTGACTAATTGCATCAAGGCACCTTTGAAGCAATGACTTCATCAATTGCTCATCCTGCAGACGCACGGCTGGTTATATGTGCCTGATCAGAATCCTCCATTTATTAGGATTAATTTATTCTCCAATCATTTTTCTTCCACCGCAAGGACAGGGAAGTTGAGTGATGTTACTTGCTCAGCTACGTAAGCATGATTTCTTGCCTCATTACTGAGCCTGAGATATTTTTGTTGCGTGCTGAAACTTCTCCAAATGGGAATGAGTGATGTTACGTCTCGGACAGAAGTTCTCCCGGGACGTCAGAGAAATAAAGTTATTTCAGGGTGCCTACAAATTGGCTGTAGGTCCTTGGTGTCTTTCTTCCTAGTGTTCCCTCCCATTTGTCATGGGGCTGATGTCTGCATGAGCAATAACAAGTCTTGGGGTGTTGTGCACAGGGGCTGGTGGATGTCCCAGCTAGAAGCCATCCAAACATGGAGATGCCCAAGGTCAGGCAGGCAGGACGGGGCTCTGAGCACTGATGGAGCTGTGGATGTCCCTGCTCACTGCAGGGAGTTGGACCCAATGGCCTTTAAGGTCCCTTCCAACTCAAACAATTCTGTGATTCAGTGAAATGGGGTCATTTGGGCAGGAGCCATGTGCTAGGAGGGGACTGTGGCAGTGCCAGGGGTTCTCAGCTGGGTGATGTACAGTGTGAGCTGCAGGAGCAAGGGTGGAGCTGGGGTGGATGCTTTCCTTTGTGCTCGTGCGCATCCCCAAGCTCAGAATAAAGGAGGTGGCTGCTTGGAGAGGTTGGTGAGAGGGCAGCGTCGGACCTGGAAGCTTGGAGCTATACAGAGACATGCTTATTTTGTTTTGCCAGCAGCAAGCTGGCAAGAAGCCGGCCATTTCAATGGCAGATCCATCCTGCAGGATGCCCAGCCTGGGTGCACATCGCCTGGGTTCACATCACCAGGAGTGGGGCAGCCCCTAGCGGGTGGCAGAGCAGTTGGTCCCCACTGGGCTTGGAGCCCCCACCCCACACTTTCTGCGTTGGGGGGCTTAGATGAGGGTGGGCAGGAAGGGATGTCACCAAAAAGCGTGTCGAGCAGCGGGGGCTGCTGGTCAGTGAGGGTCTTTGCCTACAGAGGGGGCTCCTGCACTGCCCGAGGCCGGCCGGGCTGCAGGCAGAGCGGGTTGCAGGCTGCCAGCTGACCTTTCTCAAACAGTTCATGGGTTTCCAGAGCAGCCGAGGTGTCAGCGGTGTAGAGCAGTCACAGCTTCCCAGGCACTGGAGGAAGAAGGCAGGGGGCACTCGAAAGGGGAGGAAAAGGCTCCGTCCTGGAAGGGTGGAAACCTTGCAACCTATTAACTGTTTCTCAGCGGAAAGCAAACAAGGGTGTGCTTTGCTCGCCTGCTCCCATCCTTTCTGCCCTTCTCCTCTTCGCCTGCTCGCACTTTTCTCCTGGCTCCTGCAGAGGCAGGACCTGGAGGGCAGCGTTGGGCATTGAGGTGACAGATGGCTCAGCCCCAAAGATGGGAGCAGACCTGGAGCAGCAGCGTGCTGGGAAGCACAGCTCCGAGCACTGCAGCTCCGTGCGGAGTGCTCTGCTCTGACGAAGCCTCTGCAATCAGATCTAATTAACAGCCATGAGCGTGCTCCCTGAGCCCCTTTGTACCCAGCGTGTCGTGGGGTGCTCTGCATTCCCTGATGTCTTCGCTCGCTGAGAGGGAGAAGCCTCTCTGAGCTGTGCCACAGCCTACAAGGAATAATAATCCGCTGTCACTCACGGATGCCAAAGCCTGGGAGTAAATTAGCAGGCAGAGTCTCTGAAAGGAAATGTTTCCTTAAACGATTCCATAAAAGCTAATTGGCCTGTGAGAGCCGCGTACCGGTGGGCGCTGCATCCCGGGGCTCCACGCCTGTGGGATCTGTTCCTGGCTGCTAACGATGCTCAGTGTGACTTTGAGCAGGTCACCTCGGTTCCCTCTGCCTTGGTTTCCCTGTCTGAAATGGGAAGAATACTCCCTTCCAGAGCACTGATAAGGTTTATGTACTAAAATTTTATTGCTCCGTTGGAGATCCTCAGCTGAGGGATATTATGCAGAAAGAAGGTTAATGATGATAGCAGGGAGAGAATGAAAAAAGAAATTGCTGTTTTATTTTTATTTTGTTCTTTAAATGATGTTTAATAGCCAGTTTTCAATTCAGGGATAAAAGCCAATCCTCTGTGACCACCAAATTATCTCGCCAACGCCGTTCTGCGTGCTCACAGAGCCTGGGGAGGAGAGGAGCTCGCCCTTTCCCTCTGCTCTTAGGAGCAATTGGCAAAGCGCGAGCTGGAGCAGCCTGATCTCCGGAGAGATTTTCTTTTCCCAATTAAGATTCTCATCTTCATTCGTGAATAATTAAGCGAGCACTTCCCAAGAGCCTCTGTTGGGCTTCATGGGTCTCTTGGTGCTGTAGGGCCGGGCTGAAATGCTGCGGGGCAAAGCTTGGCTTGTGCTGGGGTGTGTGCTGGGGGGAACTGAGCGGAGTGGGACAAAGAGATGCGCCCAAGGCTGGGCTGCAGCTCTGCTGAGGGAATTCAGGGCTGACCCCAGCCCTTGCCCTGTGCATTTCCAGAAGCATCGCCAGGTGAGCACGTCCCACTGCCACGATGATCTGCAAAGAGGTGCCCCTTCTTGGCACCTCGGTGTCCCCCTGGTGATGTCTGCAGTGTGGGCACCCAGTGGTGTCCCAGTGTGTCACCCCGACACTGGGAGCATCAGCTGCACCACCTCCCGGCACACTCTGATGCTCTGAAGCTGGTTGTTTGCTTATTTATTTATTCTCCTCCCTCACTTTTTCTTTTTTTTTTCCCCCCATGAACATCAAAACTGCCACATTCATCACCCCAAGGCATTACGAAAGTGAAGGTCACATTCGTGGAATAGCTTTGGCCGGGGAAAGAGCAGTGAGGAGGAGCTGGGTCCCTGCTGGGCATCGCGTGGGGGGTGAGGACGCTGTCTCCTCTCCTTCCCCTGGCTGTGGTCAAGGATGCTCTCAGCAGTGCTCCTCTGCTCTTTTTTCCTGCTCAGCACCGCTGTGTGGAAATACATAGTGGGATGTGGTTCGTTAGGAGAGGGGACATCTTTTCTTAAACCAGCCAGCAGGAGAAGGAAACAGGGCAAAGGACACTGCTATTTTGGACGTGCAGCCCATGAGCTGAAAGGAGGTGGTGGCTGGGTGGAGTTGGGCCTCTTCTCCCAGGAGACTAACGATAGGATGAGAGGTGATGGCCTCAGGTTGTGCCAGGGGAGGTGCAGACTGGATACCAGGAAAAATGTCTGGTCTGAAAGAGTGTTCAAGCATTGGCACAGGTTGCCCAGGGAGTGGTGGGGTCACCGTCCTGGAGGTGTTCAGGAACCGTGTGGATGTGGCACTGAGGGACGTGGGCAGTGGGCACGGTGGGGTGGGATGGGGTTGGACTTAGCGATCTGAGAGGTCTTTTCCAACCTTAATGATTCTATTCTATTAAGGACAAAAGCAAGTGGGCTTTATCTGCCTCTTTCCACTCTGTTCAGCGCGGCTGTCCCAGCATGGAGTCCCCATGGAGGCTGAAGAATCCCACTCCAGAGCCCATATTCAAACCTAAAGTGTCAGGCATCACTTCTTAGCTTTGCTGTTAACCTCTTGATTATGCTGATTTTCTTCTCACCGCTTTAAGTTGTAGTTTTTATCACGTTTTTAATAGGCTTGCAGACAAGGATCCTTGCAGTGTCCCCGTCCCCTCATTGTGTTAGCCCTAGCACTTCCCCAGCCTGCACACACAACCTGCTTTCCACCCCATGGCTGTGCTCCTCTCACACGTTGCTCCCTCTGGCATTGTATGGGGAGGTCTGCAGGGTGTAAGTGATGGAGAATTCATGGAAACAAGGGCTGATCGGTGGCTTCATGGTTTTTTTGTCCATCCTGCCATCTGGGTCTGTATGGAGCCACTGCAGGATGGTGATAGTATTTGAAGCAGTTCTTGTCTGTTGATGTGTGTGTGTACGAAACGTCACACCACAAGACCTTGACCTCTCTGGGGACCTCGAGGTGCTACTGTAAGATGAAATGGCCAAATATTGTTGCGCAGCAAAATGTCACGTTGCATCGCTCAGACTCATCTGTGTAAATAAGAGGAGCTCAGACCTCTTGTCTAGGAGCCGGGCTGTGTGCTGTTGCCAGACAAGCCAGTTAGGTGTGTGTGTAGGAAATGATGGGAGCTGATAGGAATTGGGATTATTTTCCTTCCTGCACCCACCTGCTCTCCAGGTCCTTCAGCATCATCGGCTTTTGCTTGCAGTGGGAATAAAGCCAGCCCTCCCTTTTTGACCTTAAGTGATGCTTTAGGATTTCTTTTATTTGTTGACCTTGTCTTGGCCTTCTCCCGCTATTTGTCTCTCCAGAAAAAGGATTCTGCTCTTTCAATTTCTGAGCCCAAATTGGAGTTGGGGGGTATTACCAATTGGGATCAGTAAATAGCTCATCTGTCTTCGTAACACTTAGCATTTAGATAGTGCTTTCCACTTTCCCTTTGCAAACTCCATGTAATCCTCCCAGCACCCCTCCAGCCGGGTGAGTATACCTAATCCCAAACAAATAGCTTCAGTGTAGAACTAATGTAGAGAATGGAGAAGAGTAATTTTAGGTTTAAAAGAAAACTAGTGGGTAATCTCACAAGAAAATTAGGGAAGAAAGGGCAAAGAGAAGGGAAAAAAAGCCCAACCTATTGACTGTGGTTAGTAAGTCACTTCAACTTGTTGTTCTGCATTTCAAATAGCCGGGATAAGTTGTAAATCGTAGAACAGAATCATAGAATCGCCGAGGTTGGAAAAGACCTCCAAGGTCATCCAGTCCAACCGTTGACCTACCACCAATATTGCCCACTAAACCATGTCCCTAAATGCCATATCTCCATGTTTCTTGAGCACCTCCAGGGACAGTGACTCCACCAGCTCCCTGGGCAGCCTGTTCCAGTGCTTGGCTACTCTTTAGGAGAAGAAGTTTGTCCTAATACTCAGCCCGAACCTCCCCTGGCGAAACTTGAGGCCATTGCCTCTTGTCCTATCAAATATTGCAACTACATAACATACGTAGGTCCTGCCATTTGGAGGTAACCTCCTGCCCTGGGTGTTCCTAAGCAATTGCATCTTTGCCCCAGACCTCTCCTCCCCTCTGTTCTCAACCCAGGGGTTGGAAAGGAGAGCAGAGTGAAACCTGCCTGAGCGTGGCTGCTGGTGGCAGGGAGTGGGACAGGGAGAAGGGACACACCGGGCTGCCCACCCTCCCCTCTGCAGTGAACTTCTGCAGGAGAAAGAATAATAAAGGCTTGGCAGGTCTATTCACACTGTGTGAAATTGAATTAGCGGAGGTATGTGCCGAACATGGCTCGATTTCCATGGGGATGAGGAGATCTTTATCACCCCCCCAGGATTACCCCTGGCAGCACAAAGCCCCTCCATGCGCCTCAACTGGGTAAAACTAAGGTGATGTCCGAGCCAGGCTTAGCCATGGCCCCAAATCAATGTGCTCATGAGGTCCCCACAGCCCAGCAGGGCCCCATGCACCTCAGGGTAGGGCTGAGCATTGGTGGCAGCACTGCAGTGCCAATGTCTGGTGCTGAGGGGAGAGAAAGCACAGCAAGGCTTTGCTCCAGCACGGAATGGGAAGGAGAAGCGCAGAGCTCTGCTTGCACACACCCAGCCGAGCTCGGCGCCGGCAGCCTCTTGGCTTCCTCCACCTCCACCCTGCAGTAGGTGGGTGGGGAGGGATGCGGCAGGGTGGGACCTGGCTAAATCTCCATCCTCGCTTGCCAGCGCAGCTGAGCAGGGGCAACTAGGGTAGAGGGAGGAGAGAGGCATGCAGGGTGCGCAGGAGGGGTGGAGGAAGCTGTGTGCATCCCCAACCCAGAGCAAGGGCTGGCAGATGGAGCGGGGGCTGCAGCCCAGCCCCTTCCGCCTCCATCTCCATGGGCCAGCTCTGTGCTCTCAGCAGCTTTTCTGGCTGTGAGCTGCCCACTTGTGGCTCCAAATACTCACCGATGGGCAGCTGTGGGTTGTTGCCCGTCCCTCACATTGCAGGCTGAGCCTTGTCTTTCTGATTCAGAAAAACCCATTTCCTTGAGGTGTGACCATGCACCATCTTGAAATTTGTTGTTGTGCTTGAGCAGTCTCTGAAACCTTCTTGACCGAGCCTGGCTCCTCAGGGTCTCTTTCCACCCCTGTGGTTCCCCAAAATGACGCCCCAGGGCTCTGAGTGAATCATAGAATCATGAAGGTTGGAAAAGTCCTCTCAGATCTCCAAGTCCAACGCCAACCCATCCCACCATGCCCACTGACCACGTCCCTCAGTGCCACATCTCCATGTTTCTCGAGCACCTCCAGGGATGGTGACTCCACCAGTTCCCTGGACAGCCTCTTCCAATGCCTGACCACTCTTTTGGAGAAGAATTTTTTCCTAATATCCAACTGGAATAAAATCATAGAATGATTAAAGTTGGAAACCAAGTGCCATTGTTTTCATAGAATTGTAGGGTGGTTGGGTTGGAAGGAACCTCAAAGATCATGTCCTTCCAACTCCCTGCTGTGGGCTGGTTGTCCCCCACCAGATCAGGCTGCCCGGGGTCCATCCAGCCTGGCCTTGGGCAGTTCCAGGGATGGGGCACCCCCAACTTGTGATGAGGAGCTGCTCCCTTCCCAGCACACGTGGCTGCTGGTAACTGTGTGCTCCTCCCGTATGGCACCTTGTGGGGATCCAGTGAAACATCCAAGCACCTCCTGAAATGAATGGGAGGTCTGTGTGGGGATCCAGGGCACTGCCTTTGGGTGCTCTTGGCCGCTTCCCTTCATCCATTTTCTCCCAGCACTCAGGGCTGCAGTCTTGGCGCTGTTGATAAGATTCTGGGTGCAGGACAGCTCTGTGCCAGTGATGCTCAGTGATGGGTTAAATGCAAACCCATTTGCATTTAGGCAGCCCAGTGCTGAGCTGCGGTGCTGAACCCAGCTCCGTGCTCAGCCCTGCTCCTTGGGTCGTCTCCTGCCACCAGCTTGTTTGTTGTTCTGAAAAGGTTAAATTGGTCAGAGAAAAAAAAAAAGATAATTTTTTTTTCTTCCCTTTTCTAATGAGAGTCTGGGGACCTTTTCCCTGCTGACGTCAGAGTCGTATCCAATAGCCTTTGCAGTGAGGCCTGATTTGCAAAGGACACCCTGGGGTAAAGCAAAAAACTTGGTGAAACCTTTTTTTTTTAAAAAAAAAAAAAAAAAAGAAAAAAAAGAAAAAGCACCCTTTGAGATGATTTTCTGCTCCTTTTACGTCCTGATTTCACCTCCTAATTACTCACTCTTCGTTCCTTACTTATTTATTTCCAACCTGGGGAGGGGGCACCGCCTGCAGCCCCCTGTGAGCGCTCCCCGTCCCTCCCCGCGCTTGGCTCTCCCCCCCAGCTGCCATGCAAGGAGAAGCCAAGCCTGAGCAGCTGGGCTGCTGCGTCCTGCCTTGGCGGGGAAGCTGAAGGGGCCCCGTCTGGGTCGCTCTGAACTCAGCAGCCCCAGTGCTGCCATTCGCAGCCGTGCGGTGCCGCGACCATTCCTCCTTCCCCGGAGCTGGCAGTGGGTGGATGCAATTGTGCTCCCGTGCCCATCCGGGGTTGGGGAGCTGCACCCCAGCATCGTGTAGGGGTCACAGGAGGTGCCACACGGCCCCATCCCCACAGCAGGACCGGAGAAGGTGGAGGTGGCGGGGGCATCGTTTTTGTTTGCCCAGTGCCACGCTGGGGATAGCTACCAAAATATCCGGTTTGTTGTAGAAGAAGTTTTGTTTGAGTAGAAACACGGTAAATTTAGCATTAAAAGTTGAGGAGCCTCTTCCTGCCGGCCTGTGCTGCTGAGGGGTGGGGGCTGCAGCAGCTCTGCAGCACTGGGGCTGCCCTGATGCTCCTTTGCCCACCACCAGCCCTCGGGAGCCTGGGAGGAAGAGGTTCCTTTGGGATGCTCGAAGCCCTCCACTCATAGCAAGTGCTCCTCTCCCACAGGAAGGCCATGTAATGTTCAGCTCTTGCTGAGAAAGCTGTGTTTGGATTTTTCCATGCTATGGATAGGCTGGGAAGATGCTGGGCTGACCAAAGCTCCTTCAGCTAGCTCTTGCCCACCTGCCCATTGTGCCATGGGTTTGGTGGTTACTTCCCTGTTGGGCACTGTTCTGAGCTGCTGGGCACAGGAAGTGCTCCATGAGCCATCAGCTTACCTGTGGAGGTGGCCAAGTGGTGGCACAGGGCATATCCCCCATCCTGAGAGGGCAGGCTGCAACGTGGGGATGCACCCAGACCTCTGAGATGTCTTTCTTTGATGTTTTTTGGGGGGGAGCTTGCCCAGTGTTTGCTGGGGACTATCACTGAGGAAATGTCTCATCCTGTTCATAGCCAGCCTTGATGAGGTTTTCCAGGCTTGGTGATGTCTGGTTTGGGGCATGCCGTGCATCGCTGGCACCAGGCAATGACGGGGCATCCCCATGTCCCAGAGGCATGGCTAGGAGCTCATCTCCTTCCTGGGGACGTGGTGCAATGTGGGGGCACAACTGCTCAGCGTCCATATGGGAGCAGCTTGATGAGCCTTTATCAGAGGACAGGGACAGCTCCACCAACGTGTCCAGCAAAACCTGGAATTCAAACTGTGCATATCGATAGCACTTCAGTTCTAGGTCCAAACTTCGTGGCCATTCTCTTCCTAATAAGTTGAATCTTTTCCCAAGATGAATCCATCCAAACTTTGAGCAAGCTCAGCTTCTGCTCTGGCTCGAGCCAAACGTTGCAGATTCAGTGTCTCCTTCCTTCTCCTGCTTTACTCTGGACCCATTTCAACACTCAGTTGGACCTGGGTCCAATAGCCATGCTCTCCTCATCCTCTCAAAAGCTTTCCTGGGAGGCACAGAGCAACAAGCGTCCATCAGTCTGTGCACCTCACTGCTTCAGTTAGTGGCACTTGGTGTGAAACTGGTTGGTACCTTACTGCTACTAAGTGCAGGCTGTGACCATGCACTCAAGTGTTGGTGTGACCAACTTGCGTATCCCTCTGCTGAGTGCTGGCAGTGGGGAAATCCTGCTGGGAAAAGTCACCCCTGAGCACGGTCTGCGTCTCTGCCCTGGTGTTGGGGGCATCAGTGTGTGGGTCCATGTTTGTGGCTTTGTGGTGACACCCAGGGCTTCTTGTACTGTGAACTGAAGACCTTTGTGCTAAAGCAGGTGCCGGGTAAGAGGCTTCACCATCACAGTGCAGTGACTTCACCATCACAGTGCAGTGGCTTCACCATCACGGTGCAGTGGCTATGATGGAAAAAAATCTCAGGATATTCTGTATCTTAGAGCAGGATTTCGTTCACTGCTCTTTGGAGCAGGGGTAGGGAAGAACTTGTGCTACCTGGCTGCACGAAGAAGGACCCAGAAGTGCTTTCTGGATGGCTGGGGGTGCTTTGGAAGAAGGGCAGGTAGCCAAGACCTCAAGAGCGTGACCAACGGGGAAAGGGCCGGTGGGGCCACGCAGCAGAGCTGAGCAATGCTTGGGCACACCGCGGTGACACACTGCCATGGCAGTGGGGACACAAGGCCCCCCGGGGGCAAAACCTGACCCACCCCTCAGGGTGGCACCCCAGCCACCACCCAGCCCCATTTGGGCACAGCCAAGGACGGCGTCCCGGCTGCCACGGGCATTGAGCAAGAGGCCGTCGGGGTGAGCGCGGCGTTGTGACGCAGGTGGGCGAGGAGCTCCCGCGCCGGGCTGCAGCCCCAGCTGTCCTCTGGAAACCTGCTGTACAGCCAAGTGTTGTCTCCGAACAGCCGCGATACATTGGGAAGATCGGGAGCACCCTCCGGCTGCCCCTCCTCCTCCTCCTCCTCCTCGTTTTCCTTCATCTCCCTTTGTTTTTCCTTCCTCCCCTCCCCACCAACACCGCTGCTTCTCCTCGCCTCGGAGTTACCTTCGGCAAACACGGCTGCGTCCCGCCCCAGCCAGGCGGCCCCGCTGCCAAATGTAGGCTTAGAGGCACAGCACAGACACAACTCCATTAAGCCAGGCTGAGCCTTACGGGAATCGTTCCT
Organism: Numida meleagris; assembly: GCF_002078875.1. Lineage (NCBI taxonomy): Eukaryota > Metazoa > Chordata > Aves > Galliformes > Numididae > Numida > Numida meleagris. Next base: position 3,078,390 of record NC_034424.1, on the reverse strand, counting down.
GGCCCGGGCTTGGAAAACAAATATAGCACGTTGGTTTGCTTTGGCTGCGCCAGGGGGGTCACGCAGGGACACAGGTTTGCTGTTCAGATCGGAGGCAAGGTCCAAAGAGCGGTGTAATAGGCTGGAACGCCGTGGAAATGGTCTGTCATTATTTACATGTCCGGGCAGGAGCCAGCGAGTGCGGAGGACAGGCAGGCTGCGCGATGGTGCGGGGCTGCGCACAGCACGTGCGGGAGGGATGCGGGGCAGCTCAGGGGCAGCGGGTCCTGCGGGGCAGGCGGGAGATTTCAAACTTTCTGATAACGTGCAGAATGTAGGAAACAGTGCTTAGAGGATCTCTGCAGGAGCCGCTTCACCCTACGCTGGGTGCAGCTCGTAGCCGTGTGTTGCACCCACCCGGTGTCCCCAAGATGGGGAAGCGTCCAGGGGTTGAGCAGAGGTTGTGTCACCACGCACTGACCCTTCTCCAACCACGGGGCCGTTCATGCTGCGGGCGGGCTGTGCTGCCTTGTGCAAGTTGTTCATTTTGCACAACCCAAGGGCAAGGACGCTTTTCTCCCACTTTTCCTGCATCTAACTGCTCTAAATTGCCAGTTCTTCGGGATCAGAATTATTCATCCATAAAGCATCCAGCATGTGTTGGCTATTATTTGGATATGTTATTATGAGTCAAATAGGCAGCAATAATTTATGTTGGAGCTGGAGCTGACCTTTGTACACCAGGGAAACCAACCTGCAAAGAGAAAACAGTGACGGCATCCACCGTGTTTACTGACATTTTGGCTTTTTACTGGCAGGTTGTCAAACCAAATAAAGCCAGTAAGTGGATTCTCTCTAAGTAGGTAGAGATCTATTGTAGAAATGTGATGTACAAGCATGGGGTTCATTTCTCTGTCTTTGGGTGGAGGTGTTTATATATATGCAGAAGTGCATGGATCAAACTTGCAAAACTAGTATCTAAATGGTTTTCTAATTGCATGTTTTCTATTTATGACCAAAACACAACTTCCTTTTCTTTCATAACCCAACATTTCAACAGCAAAACAAAAAAGACATAAATCTAGATTATATATAAAAACCTCTCGTATCATCTGAAGCTTATACTAGACGAAGAGGAAAAAAATATCTCAAAGTTCATTTACTATTTTTACTGCTGTGTTTGGGGCAGGGAGAAGAAACACGGGCTGGTAACGAGGCTCAGTCTTTGTTTTTCTTTGTTTTTCTTTTTTTTTTTTTTCCATTACACTTCTGGGTCGTTTCATTGATGGTTGCTCACCCCACCCAGGAGGAGGGTACGGGTGTGTGTATGTGCACACACACACATGCAGGCTTTCTCTTCTCTCTGGTTCTCACGTCCAGCCCAGCCCGGTGTAGACAGCTCTTTGTTCACTCATCACCTTATAAATGCCTTTTCCTTCCCGTATTTGGCGTGATGCACAGAGCTAATCCTGGTTGCAGATTTGCTGCTGACCCTTTGTGGGACTTGAAGTGAGGTGCGTTGCCCTTCGATCCTCCTTTGCCCTGTGCTTTGCTCAGGGGCTGTTGCTGTCCACGTGCCCAGCAGAATTAGTGAATACTGGGTGCAGCTGGTTATTTGCTCTGAGGGAAGGAGGGGTGCATGGGATCACAGAATCGTTAAGGTTGGGAAGACCACTACGATCACCAAGTCCAACCATCAGCTCATCCCCACCATACCACGTCACTCCGTGCCACGTCCACCCTGTCCTTGATAAAACCTCCGTGGATGGGACGGTGTCTGTGTGCACCGATCTGTATGCACAAAGTGCGTGCATTCAATTACAACAAAAAGGAACAGTTCCCCTTCTTTCCTTACTGTAGTCACTTGAAACATTCCTTAAATTAAATCTCCCCTTTATAGCCTCTTACCTCCTTTCCCTGCACCCCAGTAAAATCTGCTTTGGGTTAATTTAGAGGCTTGGTTGTGTGAAAGTGAGAAGTGTTTCTCTTCCTGACCTTTTTAAAACCTAGTGTTTTTAACGATTGGTGATTTAAAAGAACTCACTTTGAAGGCTAAAATTGCATTGTTCCATTCCAAAGATGTTGTAACGGGGCAGTTTCAACACTATCAAAGGCATTGCCTTGCTTTGTTTCTGTCAAACCAAAATTTTGTTGAACTCTACACTACTTCTAAACCTGCTATTTTAAACCAGAAGGGGATTTGTTTTGCTGGAGAACTGGTTTTGACCTAATATTCCCAACCAGTTCTGCTCATAATTGCAGCCTGGTCTTTCGGGAACTGCTGTAGCTCAGTGAGGGTGGCCCAAGCCTTTCATTGGTGGAGGGCCACCAGTTTGGGGACCCTTTGGTTCCCCACCAAAGCAGCAGAGGGGAGCAGTGAGGTGCCTGGGGCACGTCCCTGGGCCAGTTCCCACCACCGCTGCCCAATGCCAATCAATCTTTGTGCACTCTGCTCTGCTGCCTTGAGTCTAAGGTGGCTCCAGCACCGCTGAGGACAGAGGGAACCGAGGTCTTGTGCCCAGCACGCGCGCAGGTGCACGTGTGCGCCTACGTGCATGAGTACCCTTGATTTATTATTATATGGTTTTGAAAGACCTTCGCTTCCCCGGTCAGCCAAGAACGTGTCCTGCTCCTGCTGTACCACAGCTCCCCATTGGCTTGGCTCACCGGAGGGTTTTCATGTTTGCTCCTGTGGTCTCTCAAGACAAAAGCGCTGGGATTTCTCCAAGCCTGGGATGTTTCTGTTTTGTATTGCTGTGATTTCGTGCATCGTCCTTGCAAGGTGAGCCACTCCAGCTGACATGACATGCCTGCATCCCTCCCCTCCTGCCCCCACCCACTCTGAATGCACAAACCCCACGGTCCCTCATGGGCCCTGGGTGTCTGCAAGAGCAGGAGCCCCTTTGGCTGCCCCAGGCCCTCGATCATGAACGTGCTCGGAAATAGCTCCAGCAGCACCTTTCTTAAATCATGTATATTACATGCAGCCTCGATGTTCGCTGGGAGGCCACTGGAATGGCTGGGAGGGATTTACCAGGTCCAAATTCACTTGACAGAAAAACAAAATTCCAGCGTAATTTTAACCAGCTGTGGTAGGAGAGTGAAAGAGAGAGAGAGGCAACAGAGAGGAAAACTCCGTGTGCGGGGGGAGCACAAGGGAGGGTGGTGGGAGACATTCAGGGCTGGGGACAGGCTGCGTCCCAGTGGCATTTGCAAGGGGCAAAGTGTGGCCTTGTGTCCGGGTGTCAATGGGGACCTGGCACCTGCCCTTCCCACACTGCCTCACTGGTGTCATAGGAGAAGATGCACGTGCAAAATACTGAGGTTGCAGCATGGAGCATCCCAGCAGCTCTGGAGCTGCCTTCGTGCATCCCGGTGGCTTTGGACCTCCGCGGTTCAGGTCCTGTGGGCAGGGCGACGTGCTGTGCCCATGGAGCTGTCCTCCGTTTTCATAACGCCTTTGGTTCCGCCGCAGGGAATTTGTGCATAGCATTACAAAGGTTGCCTGAGAACTTAAAAGGGGAAAAAAAAAAGAAGTTTAAAAAGAGCTACGGAAGTTCAATACTTATTTTTCATTTGTATGTTCTTTGGTCTTAAGGAATGGGCGTAGCGTGTCCTACCAAGACATGCGGCAAACAAGTGCATTTAGTCTTAGTATGACTTTAATGTTAAATTTAATTTAAATAATGTAAATATACATTTTACAGTGCAATAATACCTTTTGTACATGTACATGTTTTGTGTATTTTGTAGATAAAATTGGAATAATACAATTTTAAATTAAATATGAGCTGCTTTTAAGTCTAACTTTGTAAGAGTACATGGTCATGATTTTAAAAGTTTCAGAGCTTACAAAGAGAGACTTTTTAATAACCTGAAATGTTTAAGGACATTTTTTTGGTTGCATCTTATTATATTTCTCATCTCCTATTTCCATTTTAGGCTGTGATCATACATCTGATGAATCTGGGGGCTCCTGTTTGAACCCTATTGCTATGTAATAATTTTTCCACATACATAAAACATAAGTACAACTTCAGCATCTTCAGCAAGCTGCAGATGAATAGCTCACTGAAGCCAGGGAGATCTCAGGCGTACACAAAGCTGTGCCCGTGTAGGGATTTTGCAGGATCAGAGCGATGTGTTATGATGCATAAATATTGGTAAAAATGAGTTCTTGTAGGACATAAATAGAGAAGAACATTCACACCATTTACAAGAAAAAGCTGCAATGTTCATACTTGTAAAAGTGCCCAGCTGAGCGCTGTCCTGCGGGGAGGGACACCCAGCTCAATTAAGAAGAAATTTCTTAGAGATAAATGAGCCGAGCATGCTGATCTTCCCAGTGTTCATCTTCCATGGAAGTACAACCAGTTTTTCTAAGTATTTTCTTTTATTGAAAAGAGCAGCCCAGCATCGTGGCACTGATTTTTGGGAGGGATTCTGTGTGCGCCAAACTCGATGCAGGCAAGCAATGTTGTGTTGTGTTGGGCTGGAACTGTGGGTTGGAGAAAGAAATCTGCTTAATCCCTCCTGCAAAGGCGGCTCTGGGGAGGCAGTTGTCCTCAGTGGTGAAAACCTCACAAAAGTCAACCATTGGAGAGAGAAAAAATGGTGGAAGGCAACTGGTTACGGTATCGAAAGACAGTTGTCAGCATTGGGATTGCTCCTTGCTTGTGTGTTTGGATGCTGAATGGTTTTGGAGAGCCTGATTCAAGAAAGGCAAGCATTTGAAGAAGTTGTAGGAGTGCCCCAAGTGTCGTCCAGGTAGAAGTGGCACCTCCCTTTCCTGGCAGCCTGAACCCTGGTTGTTCAGCGTGATTCGAGATCCCCGGGACAAACATTCCTGGCCCCCAGCTCTCGGTTCCCTTTGCGATGCATTATGTGGTTTCTGTCAGGCCAGATGGCCAACCTAGGCTTAATGGGATTATTATTATGGCTGACTCTATCTGCTTCTCCACGGCTGGGAAAGCTGTGAGTGAATTCGGGAGGCCTGGAGAGGCAGCTTTGTCCCGTGGCAGGCTGTGTTTTGCCTAGATGTTGATTTCCCGTGATTTCCGAGGTACCCCTTTCCTCCGAGCATGGTGCTGGCTGTCTGGAGGGCGTTACATCACCACTTCTGGAGATGCTGCTGACTTTAAGTATGATTTAGTGTGAAATGACCGAGCTTAGATGTAACACGTGTCTAAAAGGATCTGCTTCCCGCGGGAGCACGGAGGTGTCAGCTCCCTCTGATCGCTCAGTCCTGGGCTTTCACCCACGGATAATTACGTTCTTTCACGGATGATCTCGAAGGCCAAGTTCTGCTGGAGCGGGAGGACGTGCAGGTGGGCAGCGGTCTGCTCCTCACCTCATGCTTCGTACATCTGTTGCCGCAGCCCCTCTTTGCTGTTCTGTCTGGGGAGGGCTGGAGGCAGGGAAGAGAGAACCTTGACGTAACTGTCCCTCCCTTCCCCGTTCGGTAGCAGCAGTGAAATTGGCGATCTGTTCCTGTTGGCGTGGAGCTACCCTTGATGGCTTCTCGTAGGAGTGCTCAGGGCTTTGGCTCGGCCCAAGGGGTGACATGGAGCAAAACACTTCGTACCTCAGCCCGCAGTGATCCGTGGACTGGGAGCCAGGCTGCTATGGTGACAGTCTCCCTCGAGATGCCTAAATCGAGCAGACAGGGACACAACATCTCCAGTCTCTCCACTTTTCCCCATTGCCCTCCCCCATCCCATCTCGCTGCATGTTCTGTGCAAGATACCTACCACTCCCAGCCGGTAATGACTTCCACATGGGGCTGGACCTTGTGGACAAATCCCCTGTAACAATAGGAAATGTTCCTTGGTCTCTCATTGTGTCTGTCTTTGGGAAGGAGGAGAAGGCGTTGACGACAAGCCGAAGAGCTCTAATATTCCTCCCGGACAGCTGATTAATTCCATCCTCTGCATCCGCTCCGGACCATCCCGCCCCGCCCCGCGCCTTCTGCTTTTTATTGTTCTCTCCACCTGGCTCTCTCTGGCAGGGAAACCGATGGGATTTTGTGCCACGTGGAGCTCCGAATGGAAAACCCGGACAGCGGGAGCCTCCGCTCCCCCCACGGCCCAGGCCCAGTGGCTCCTGCTGGAGGAGGAGAGGCTGCGCCTTCCTCGCAGCCAAGCCGAGCACTGGAACGGGGACGCTGCATTCCTCCCCGGCACGTCCGCTCCCACCTGGGAGAGACGAGACCTTGCCTTTTCCCATTCCTTCCCCCGCCATCGGCATAGCTCCCTGCTTTGGGGCTGGTTGCAGGCTTGCTCTCACGCTCAGACCTCCTTCCTACACATGTTTGCGTCTTCCTGCTTAGAAGTGGTCCCAGGACTGCAGAGATGTGCCCGCCCTTGCCCTGAAAATGATTCACCCATTGCTCCATGGCCCCTTGTGCTCCTTCCTCCCTGCACATTGCCGTGAGAATGCTGACATCATGAGGTGCTTGGGATGGGTCCTGTGCATATACATGTGCGTGCACGTTTGCATGCATGTTTGCACGCCTACTTGCACACTGCCCCTTGCTGCTTCCCTGGAGCCAGTTTTTGTCCTGAGCGTTCACCATTCCCTCTCCAGACACACGCTCCAGCCTCGTTGCTCAGCTGTGATACACGGAAGAGGGGGAAGAAGGAGACAAGGGCATTTTGATTATGATTATGGAGTTGATTTATTAGAATAATTTTAAAACACAAAGCCATCTGTGTGCCTCTTCCCTATCCAAGATTTATAAAAGACCAAACCATCCATCTGACCCCCAGCTCTCCCTCCCCTCCTCTTCCCCCGCCTCATCCTCGCCTTCCATTCTCCTCTGTGGCTCTCTTGCCAGAACACTTGCCCATACTTAATTCTCCTCCCAGAGAGACAATGCTTTGCATTCTTGTATTGGAAGCCAAAGAAAAGACAATTCTATTCTGTCTCTGCTCTGCAGCTTGGTCTGTTAAGTTGCTTTCCCGAGAGTCTGCATTTAAAACAAAAAGAGATAAAGGGAAAGGCAAGTTGGTGCTGAAAGGTGCTGGAACATCATCATGTGGGGGTAACGTTTTCATTCACTCCACATATCAAACAGGCCCTGGAAGGACATCCCCCAGCAGAGCCAACGCGACTCCAGCTCGTTCCAAAGGGCTCACCTTTAGAGCGGAAAGACACTTTTGGACTCCGTCTCCCATGCTTCCTTTGCTCCCTTTTGAGGGCCTTGGCTCGAGCCCCAGTTTTCTAGAGTTGAGGTGTGCTGACAGATTCTCCGAGCAGGATGAGCCGGTGGCTGAAGTCCAGAGCAGGAGGAGAGCCGGGGTGCGGGTTTCCTGGACTCACACTGGGACAAGCAGGAAGAGGCTCAGCCCTCCTCTTCCTTGCCGCTCCACTCGGTGCTGCTCCAGCCTCTCATCCAAAGAGCTGTAGTGATTTACACCTCTGGAGGATTTGCTTCTCCCTCCTGTGGCCAAGCCTTGTTACCATTCCTCCGCTTTTCCAGATCTGAGATACTCTAGGCTTTTCTAAAGCAAAAAAAGAAAGCAAACAACAAAACCAGCACCAACAGCTGACATTACTACATCGTCATCCTTCTCATGAAGTTGGAAGGTGAGCAGGTTTAAAACTTTGGAGCCCTTGTCTTTGTTGAAAGGAGAGCTAGAGGGAGTGTTAGCATAGAGCTTGAACCAAAAGCGATCAGTTGAAGTCTGGGATTAGCTAATGCTGTTGAGCCTTCTCTTATTTACACATCAGGGAAGCATTTTCCTCAGTTTCAGCGAATTAATTTGTAGCTTGCGTCTAGCACTTCAAATTGCAGTGACGGTGGGAGAAGGTCGTGAGCAATGGTGAGCCCAGTCCTGACCAGGAGTGTTTTGAACTTTGTTTTATTTGAATGTCATTGGGTACAAACAAAAGCTTTCTGAATTTTGCAACTGTTCCTTTGAACTTCATCTTTCCATATAAATCTTATTTTTATGTTGTTAGTGGCTCCCATATGAGATCTGACATTTGTTATTTGATACTGGCAGAGAAGAATGAAACCTATTAGTGAAGGCTCATGGGTTCAACAGGATCCTAGGGAATAAGAGCTGGGGTTGTGAAAAGACCTGAGGATTTAGTGTCACTGTCATCCTCTCGAGCTCTTGAATCTCTTCACTAACCCATTTCTATCCAAAGAATTGTCTGTCTTCAGTTTCTCTGGTTCCAGGTGTACACTCACTGAAGCTGATGACTTATCCACTTTGTTGTACACTAAATCACCTAAGTGCTGAGTGTCCTCCAGGACCTCTTCACAATTCCCTTATGACTGCTTAGAGGAGATAGCCATAACCTCATGCATTTCTTCTGGAAAGAAAGAAGACAGGAGTTCTGTTCAAAGAGCAAAACTGCAGTGGCTTTGTGTGGCAGCTCTTTGTGCTGAGGTCTCCTTGTGTTTTAGAGGACCCTTGGGTTTGTGCATCCCCCAGTGAGAGTGAGGACAGCAAACGGCCACATCTCCCAGGCTCTTCTCCAAGGATCGCTGTGCAAAGATCTCTTGGTTGCTCTACAAATGTTGACCAAACAAAGCAAATTTCCAGCCCGCCTTCCCGTGATGGGTGCAGAGATGACTTTTCTCCTCTTTTTTTTTTTTTCCCTTCTCTTTCTCCCTTTTTTTCTTTCCATTGGTTGTTTGGATTAAGGGGCCTTAAAGGGGCCAGACATTTTTTGTGTTCTCTCATACCCTATAAATAACCGGCACCTCTCCAGTGCTTGCGCTCCACCCTTCAGTTACAGATTCCACTGTCTAGCTGCCACCACTCTGCATGGCCTTTCACACTCTTCCTTTCTATTTAATATGGAACTGTTATTAAAAAAACAACAACAACAAAAATTTGCTGTCACCAATTCCCCAAGAGGAAGAGCAGGGGAAAGGAGAGAGGTGGGAGGCAGGGAGGAGAGGACGCAACCAGCCAAAAAAAGTATCCGAAGGAATGTTCTTCTCCCTCCCAGGTTTACAGCGGTGCCTTTCCATCCAGAGTCATCTGTTTTGTTTTCCTTCTCCCTCAGCCTGAAAGTGCTGCAGCATTATCATGTAACGTTGCTTAATGTGACCAAAGGCTTCAGCGAGTCGCCTCGTGGACCGCAAACATAGCCCAGATTCCAAGGCAGCGGTGCCTGCGGCGTCTCGTTAAAGCACAGGACTTGCAGCCCTCTATGTGTCCCATGAACGGTTGTTTGGGGTTTTGTTTTTCCCTTTCTTCTTTCTTCCCCCACCACCCCGGGTGCCAGGCAGGGATTTTGTAACCACATCAGCGTATCTAGGAGGTATGCATGGAATCCTTCAAGGCTGTCCTCTGTGGTTTCCTTTGAGCAGCCGCCCACCCTGCCAGCTCCCACTGCCCCTTCCCAAACCCCTGACGTGCAACCAGTTGCGCCATCCTCGGGAGGTTCACATGACTGTTGTCTCCTTGGGAATGTTGGTCACAGCAAAATTCCAGGGTTTCTCTCTGTTCTTCCTCCCAACACGTTTCCTGCTGTTGGTGAAGGATCCCATCGTAGCCCTGAAGACTGGGGTCATCTGTTGAACCACAGAGCAGGTAGAGATGCAAGACAAGCTCCTATCTACTAAGAGTCCCAGCCCACAGGGAGTGAGATTTAAGCTTCTGTCAGTGCTAGAAGGTATTCAGATTTCGGTGGAAAGAAGTGGAGATCATCATCTAGCAGAGGAACGTGTGACTTTTTGTTCTACTTGATATTTTGTTCCGTCATTATTTTGTAGTGCTTTATGAACCATTTTCTCAACAAATATCTCTGGGCCAAGCTATTGCTGTTATTCCCATTTTGAGAAAGCAGAGTTGAAGCATGCAGCCCTGGAGCTATGGCTGCTCAAGCACCTGTAGTTGTACTCTCTTTCCAGGCCTGCTGGTGCTCACAGCTGAGCCATGGGCTGTAGTACCACATACTGATGCCCCCGTGGCTCTGAGGAAGATGTGCTGGTGGTTTGCAGTTTTCTCCTGTTTAGTTAAAAGTGCTTGAATTGAAATGTGGACCTGGGATTGGCATCTCATGCTCCTTCCTGAAGCTCAGTCCCGTCCACATTTCAGTTGTAGTTCCTTGACCATGCATACAGTAGAATAGTCTCAACATGAGCTGGTTGTTTCAGTGACAGTTTAGCTGTAGCAGTAGGCCTGGACATACTCACACATTAACTTCATCTGCATCGAATCATGTAGGTTGGAAAAGACCTTCAAGATCATCAAGTCCAACCATCAGCATGTCTCACCAAGTCCCATCACTAAGCCACGTCCCTTGCGTGTGCAAATCACCGCATCAGGCAACAGAGCCTGATATGTTTCAGTTCCCGAGCAAGGAGTGATGGAGCTGTGTGGCTACTTTTGGCTGGGACACCCCATGGGGTGAATGTGTCCGTGGCATGGGCCAGTGCTGGAGCTGCTGGAGCTGCAGGGACTGAGGCATGTCTGGGAAACCAAGAAAAGCTGAGGTACCTGTGATGAGTGCCCACAGATGGAGCAGTGATGGGGCCTTGTAACACTGCCAATTCTAATAGAACTTCTACAGGGGTGATGAAGCTGTATCTTCAACACAGTGAGCACTCAACCAAATGCTGAGTCCCTGCTCTGAACAGCAGAGGCTCTGAGGCTTCACAACCGAAGTTGTAAGTTGGTTTCATTTTTTTTATACTATTTTTTACAGAGGGAAAACTGTGTTTTTCCCAAGCTGCCTTCTTGGAATTGCCTGGACTTGTTTTATCTGAAACTTTCCAAAAAAAATTCAGCCTGAGGCAGATACCCAGTGTGGAAAATTTCAGCCCAAATGGTTCAGGTTTGGCAGTGCTGTCGGAGTGGAACATATGGGCCTTTCAGTGGAGCTCGCGGGGCCGTGCTACCTGCGGGGCTGCTTCCATGGATGTCCCATTGCTCCGCCGTTATTGGTGGGAGGAGGCTGCGAGCCCAGGGCTGTCTGTGGATGCACAGTGTCCCTTGTCACCTCCCTGGTGGCCATGGGATGTGCCTCTTCCACTTGTGGTAGCCTGTGCTACCTCCAGGCAACACAAATGCTGACTTCTCCTAATTCCCCTGGTGATCCTTGCCCCCTGATGGGCTCAGCCGGGACCTGAACTGCTCAGTTTTACAAATAATGCCTTTTTTTAAAAAAAAAAAAAGAATATATGTAGAGGGAAACCCAGTTTGATGAGAAAGGGCCGGGTTGGATCAGGCAGCATGCCAGTCGCAGCTGGGTGTCACCGCCATCTTCATCGTCATGGTTTAGCCATGTCCCCCTCCTTACATGCTAATTAAGCCGATGTGTCACTAAGTGTTATAAGCGCAAACTTGGGCAGCGTTTGTTTATTTGCTGTAGCAGTGTTGCTTTTCCAACGTTTGTTTAGTTTTCATTCAATGCATAAAATATGAAGGGAAAAAAAATCGCATGCGCATTGTATCATGTAATTAGACGAGCAGATGTTAATTAATATATGAATATAATTTTTATTTCCAATCGTCTGGCTGTGGTTGGAGCAAACCTATGTCCCCCAGCTGTTGCTACATGAGACACAGTCAGAGCAAAAACAGAGCTCGAGTTCATCTGCTCTGTTCCCAGAGCAGAGAGCATTCCCTGGGCTGAAAGAGGAGACGTGATGTCCCCAGGCATGACACAGCAGCATGGCGTTCTCCCTCTATCCAGTGGAGGGCAACAGGGGACGTGCTTACAGCCATGGCCCTCCAGTCTGGGAGCCAGCAGAGCTGAGTCCATGTGGAGTTGCACCCAAGGCTTTCCTCTTTCTCACTGCAGTCAGATGGGATTTCTGCTACCAGGCAGTGGTTATTTGTACACGAGCTCTTAGCACACTTGGAGGAGACCATAGAGATTCTCAGGTGCCCTGAGCAACCTGCTTTGGAGGTTTGCCCTGCTCTGATGATGGGCTGGGACTGGGGACTTTGTGATCCTCTGACTGCAGTGCAGATATTGGGCCACCACATTTAGCCTTTTGCTACCAAAAGATTTGATTGTTTATTTCAACTAGAAGGTCCTTGCTGGACAGATCCAAGGCTTTCCTTTCCTCCAGCTCTCAACCAGCGACACCCAGTTGTACTGCAACCAACCGGTTCATCCAGGCCTTTCTCCTCTTCCTCTCTGCAGAGCTTCTTAGTAACAAAAGAACTATGTTAATGTCCATCTTCAAGCTAGTTTGCATTTGTAAATATTAAAATTTGTTCAACTTTTATTACTGTACTCCTCAAGATCTTTGAATGTCTCTTGGCTGGCACTCTGATCTGTCGTGCACCGATAACACATTCCACTTCACTGGTGCTAAAATCCTTGTTGTATTTCCATTGCGAAATAAGATTGATTACAAAGCTGATCACTGAGGAACTCTACTCTTTATAACTCAGTTCCCATCACTCTCTTTTCAGCAGAACCTGTTTTTGTCTGTCCATTACTCAGTTCCTCGCCCAATGCATAATTCTTCTGTTAATTCCCATCTTTTCAAGCTTAGCTAATAACTACCCATGTCGTGTCGTGGCTGGTGCCTCTTGATGCCCAGATAAATTAAATGGTACCACGCTCCTCATGTCTGGGGAATGAACTGTCTCATTGAAGAAATACATCAGGTTCGTCACACGCAATTTGCTCAGCCTGGGGTTGCAGTTTATTCTGCTTGTCTCCATGTCATTAGCAATTCCTTACCGCAAAAGAAAAATGATCTATAATGAGATCGTTTCTCTCTCAAAGCTACACCTGTGCCTTGAATATCAGCACAGAGGGCCATGCTGTTCAACCTCTTTGCCCCATCACGAGGTCTGGAGATGCATTGACTTTCCTGGGCCATCCGGTCTTCTGCTAAGTCGACGCAGAAGCCCGTGGCTTTCTCTGAATTGCACACAAGCCCCCTGACACTCTCTCTTTTTCTCCATTTTTCCTTCTCTCCCCATCTGGCATGAGGAGAATAACAGTAGAATCTCCCACATTGCTGTGGTCTGAGCAGGTTTCCCCTCACGTTATGTCTAAATAAATATTAATAAGAAAAATGGAATAAGAGCTCATTGACAAATTCAGCAAATATTTGCCTCTGCCATCCCTTTCCAGCCGCTTGGCTCCCGGAGGAAAGATTTGCCCTTTCTCAGAGCAGAACTTTCAGGAAATAAACATTCGTTTTATTTTCTCAGAGGAGGAGGTAAATGAGAAGAGCGTGATGGGGCCCAGAGCCCACATCTCACATTTGGTGTGCCTGGAAGCAGCTTCCAGCCACTCACTTGACGATGGCTTTTGTCTTTGCCTTCACGTGACACAAGCTGTCGGCAAACTGACCGGGGTGGGTCTGAATTGTGCTGATGGTTTCACCTTGAGGACCCGCAGTGTTTTTCCACACCTTTGGAAGGACTGCGTAGCTGAAAAACTCCCGGAATAATCTGAGCCTTGAAACCAAAGTCTGCACTTTAAAAACGGAAGCCTTGGTTCTGACAGCACCAACAGGCAGAAAGAAGAAGGAGAATAAGGAGAAGTAAAAACAGGGATGGTCACAGCATTATTCCCCTGGGTTCAGCCAACTGCAGCCATCATCACCAGCAAACTGCTGTTGGAAGGCGTTGGTGGTGCCATCGTGTCTTCATGCTCAGGGGTTTTGGGGATGACTTGGAGTCTCCCAGCTGCCACGGGTTGCTTTGTTCTGTGTTCATTCAGAACACAAAAGCTCAAGAGAGCGATGCTAGAGGCAGCTCTTTAGCCAACAGTAGTAAAGATCTCCTGCCTTCAGGTGACAGCCAAGTGACAAAGCCATTGGGTCCACGTCTGCTGTCCCTGGGATGCCACGTGGTGGCGTTCCTTAGCTCTCCAACGACAGAGAGGTGAATCCTGTCGGTCCCGTAACGAGACGGACTAATTATTTATTACAAAGGAGGTTGCAGGAATCTGGAGTGGAAGTGGCTCCCCAGGCCAGCCTGCTTGCACCTAAGCAGGCCAGGCTGCTTTCAGAGCCCAGCACGTCGGAGCAATCAGACCTGCTGCTGGGAGGCTCGCAGGAGTGGGACCGAGGCTGTTTTATGCACGTGTGTGTGAGCGTGTATATATATATATATATATATATATATGTATAAAAAGTGTGTCTCTGTATATTTTACTATGTTAAGCTATAAACTGTATGGGTTAGGTATGAATTAGAACCTTATAAAATGTGTTTACTCATTCTGTGTAACTCAAAGCGGGGATTAAACAGTAGGAAAAACTGACCGGGAGAATTTTCCAAGCTGAAAAAGGTTTTACAGCTCTCATTGTGAGCTCGAGAGGGAGGTTTTTTGGGTTTTGGGTTGCCTTATTTATTTATTTATTTACGTCGTGTGTTTTTGTTTTTGTTTTTGTTTTCAGAGCAAGTTTTTTTGTCATTGAATTTTAGATAAAAGGAGGGGGGAGAGCTGGGGAGGAAGGAGGAGGGACGATGGCAGGAGAGCGTTCTGGCCGGCAGAGTCCCCCCCCCCCAGGCATCCTTCTCCCCATCTTCTATGACAGTGTGCTTTCTGTGCCAGTGGCATCCCGTAGGGCCTCCCCACGGCACGCCGTGCTCCTCGGCAGGTCCTGCTTTTCTCATCTCCTTGAAAGCATCTTTTATGGTGAAAACAGTATGCTGCTGCCACAGTTCCAGGGGATGGGTGCGGGAATGGAGCGGTGGATGCAGAGGCAGCAGGGAGGGGAGGCTGCACTGAGCATCCGCAGAGAGAGAGGGGCAGGGAATGGGCATGGATTGAAGTCCTACAGCTGTTCTGCTGTCCTCGTCTTAAAAAAAAGGGCTGGACAGAGCACCAAGGGAATAATTTCGCCATTATCAAGTGAATCATCCTGAGTCAGTTCCAGCTGAGTGCTCTGTGATGAAGAGCAAGGTGCATGCCACCCGGAACTGTTTCATTCCTTATTTCCTCCCCTTCTTGGATGCACCTTGCTTTCCCCACCCTCTCTTTGGTCTCTTCTGGCCTTATAGCTCTCGTTGCCTTGGTGAATCATCTCTGCATCAGGACTGGTGGCACTGCGTGGCTAGCTGAGCCTGACTCACTGTTCTGCTCTACATGTTGTTTCCACAGCCCAAGGAGGGTTGGGTTTTGGTTGTTGGGGTTTGGGTGTTGTTTTTTTTTTTTGTTTTGTTTTGTTTTGTTTTCCACATCACTTCATGAATATTTTCCGGGGGATCAGGGGAAGGGAGGGAGGAAGAGAGACGGAGATGGTTTGTTGTTTGGGTAATTTTCCCTACTGCTAAATGTCAGCATGCTATGCCTGATGCACAGGATGGGGAGCAGCGGGGCTTCTATTTCAGGCTGTGCAAGGGATGGGAGAGATTCACCTTATCTTCCTAACATGGCCCAAGCGGTGTTTGGGTTCTATTTACAGTTTTGAAGAAAAGAGAGAAGTGATAACCTCTCCATACAAGCTCTGGGTTGGCTACCTGGCACTGGCTTTCCTCGTCAGCACAGATCCTGGAGCAGCCCTGGAATCCATTTACCACTTGGCTTAATCCTTCTCTGCTTATTCAGGGAATCTGTCTTTTGTCCTCTGAGTTGAAAGATGTTGCACAGTTGCTGGTGATGACGTGTCTCCCACGGACCCGGCGCTTCTGGGGATGGGGAGCGTGCCCAATACCTGCCTTTGCCAAGGACATCTAGGAGGCAAAGCATTTTTCCCACCAGAGCAGGCCTACGGTGAGATGGGTTCCCAGGGACGTCATCCATCAGGGCTGTCCTGGCTACTAGCAGCTCCCTGCTCCTGCTGATGCCAGGATTGATTTGTCTTGGTTTCTAGGAATCGTGACTTAAAATTCAGAGCAGAAGTCCTTCCTTCTGTGCCAGTGCCCTGCTGCGTGCTCGTGGCAGGCATCCTCAGTGCCCAGATTCTCTTTAATGATAGAAAGGGGTTAATGGTCTTTCAGAGATGAAAGCCTGGGCATTAGAGATCTGGACTGAATGTCAGGGTTCTAGCCCCAAACCTGCTGCCTTTAAAAAGTAACTTCCTTTCTTTGCATCATCTCTGTGAAAATACGTTAGTCACCCAGGTAATTCCTTGTTCATGAGCAGATGTCAACTCTTGGATACATTAGACCCAAAGGAGTGGGTGTTTTCTAGATTCAGGGTTTGGTCAGATAATCACTTCTTCCAGAGTTTTATCATGATACCGTGTTTGGCTTCTCCTGTGATACCTGCTTGGATAAATGGAAAGTTGTGAAAAGAGGCACGGTGAAATGACATGCCTTCCAGCCTGAATGTGAGGCAACTGAGCGTATCTACAAAAATATTTAGAACTCACTTGTGTTTTCACAAGGTTTAACCTCGGTTCTGCAGACATGTACATTAGTTTATCTGGCGTATGAGTGTAATGGAACAACTCACATGAATAAAGCTAAACATGTGTAAATGTTTGCAAGATATGGCTCCATAATTCTTTGGAAATCATAGCAAACCAACTCTATTTTCCCGTGCAGTGGTATTCTCCTATCCATCTCACACAAGTGATCTGAAATATCTGTAATAATCATTATGGTGCAGTTGTTCCAAATAGCTCACAGCCAGGATGCAGAAACTCAGCTAGTGTAAATTGTTATTGTTCCATTGACTTCAAGGGAGCTACAGGAGATTTTATGAACTGAGTATCTGCCCCCACATTCTCAAATGTTCAAAAGTGAACGTTAGGGCCAAGTAAGAGGTCTGCTTCCATGCAGGTCTCTCCATCAGGACCAATTTCTGTAAGTGTTCGTTGGCTAACAAGCTGCAGATCTGGCTGCAGTTGTGTGTGCTGAGCCCTTCTGAATATACTGGTCCAAAGTCTTAGCACTGATTCTCCGTGAACATCTGCATCTGTGCATATTGCCTCTAATTAGAATAACGTGGACTAAATTAAGAAAAGTTTCTTTAAGTTGATTGCCACTTCAGGCAGTGAATTTTGGTGCACGGTTTGGTCCGTTTCCCAGCACCGGAGTGTAAGAAGGGACCAGGAGGAAGAATAGGAAACAGTGATGATATGGAAGGAATCTGCTGAGCTCACAAGTCCAAAAAGTGCAAGATGAATTGAAGCACAGACCAGCTGATGGCTTTTCAGCATAGGCTTACAATAATGTCATTAGACAAATCACCCAAGATAATCGTATTTCTAGAAGTTAATTGTACCCTGAATTTCTTTCCAGGAAATGTTCTTACCCCTCCTGCTAGTCTGGTATTTGAGGCTGGTGGGGTGTCTGTGTGTATGCATGTATGTGTGTGTGGCCTCTCTAAAGGCTTCATCTCCAGTGGACACAAGTCAGCCAGTGTGGTTATGTGTGAACTACGGGAGCATTTGGTCATAAAGAATTGAAAATAAAGGTAAGGGACTGCTCAGCAGAGCTGGAAATGAAGGAGCAGCCCGTGCTGTTTGGCAGATATCCCCTGCTTTCTCCATAAACCATTATACACTAGGCAAGTTAGGAAGATGGTGTAGTAGGCAAGTTTGTATGTAAAACATCATGTCTGAATATCACTAGGGCTGCTTAGACTGGGTAGGTTCATCTCATCATCTCATCCCTGTACCGTTCCCCTCCTCAGGAGGTTGTACAGAGCCATTTGGTTGCCTCTTGGCCTCCTCTCCTCCAGACCTGACAGCCTAAGTGTCCTCAACTGCTCCGCATAGGACGTGCCTTCCAGACTAATGCGCCCAAAAATGTAGTTTGCCCTCTTGGCAGCCAGGGCACGCTGCTGACTCATGTTGAGATGTTATGGTACAGGGTTTGTTGCCATCTGTGAAATATCTGAAAGACCTGTTCATGTGGTAGAAGAGTGGCTCTGGGGCTGTAGCAGAGCGGGTGGGCTTCCTGTTGGACATAAAGCTCCACGCAGTCCCTAGATGATCTGCAGAGTGCTGACCATGGGCCTTGGGGACTCTGGGACACTGGTCTGTTGTTGAGAAACCTCTAATTAAAAAGAAGCTAAAAATGAAAGGAAAGCAAGAATGAGGATGGGAACTAGATCTGTGGTGGTGGATAAAATCTCCCAGACAAGAAGTGTCTGAGTACAAAGCTCATCATGTCTTTTCTTTGTGTCTGCACAACTCCCAGCACAAATGGGTTCCCACTTTGCCTTGAAATCGAGTAACTTTTAACATGTTGCAGAGTCCAAAACTAACTCCAAGGGAATACTTACATTCACTTGGACTCTCTACCATGCTAATGTGAATACGTGGCTTTGAGATTGGAACTGGCTTATGTCTGGATGGCTCCAAGCACAGCAGAGTCTGCTTGTGTCTGGCTGTGGTTGACCCTTAGCAACCCAGTGAACCCTGAGAAATACTGGAGGACTCAGTGCGCAGAATGAAATGCATTAATTCTCATTCTCCTCCAACAGTGTACTGCCTTGGGGGAGATGGAGGAGGCAGTGCATTTTTACGTGAGTTGAAGGAGTTTTTCCAAGGTCTTAGGTACTGACTGTGAAAGAACTGTGATAAGCAATGTCTGCGGAGAGCTCAGGTGAAAGAGCAGCGAGTCCTGTTGATGACCCTAAAGGAAGAATACACTCATGATTAGCCGTGTGCATCATGTTTTTAGAGCATTGCAGCTCATCCAAATTAAGACCAGTTTCTTTCTGTGCAACTGTCTGCTCTTGATAAGAACGGTGCAAGACAGCCCATCCTTCAGTTCCACGTGGTTTCTCCTCATGCAGCAAGTTGTGCCCCTGGAGAGAACCAGTGAAGCCATTCATGGGATTTCTGTGGCACTAGAACGCCGATTTTGCTCTTAGCTCAGCTAAAACGTTGCTCCTTAAATTCAGCCATCTACAAATGCAGCATCAGCAGAAGAACTGGGAAGCCCAGAGGAGAGCCTTTCATCATTCTTGATGTATCTAGTAATGCACAGATATGTGAAGGAAGTTCCCCCAAATTCATAACTTAGGCAAGGTGAAGTCATTTAGAGAAGTTCTGCAGTTTGCCCCATTGTACAAGTTAGCAAGTGAGGCGCAAATTGTGCCTGAAGTTGCACAAAATAATCACTAGCTTCTCCATTTCAGTACGGACAACTTGTGTCGAGCCAGAAAAATTGGGAGAAGTCACGACAAAGAGGGAACTTCATGGATTTTTGGGCATGGGGGTTTAGGCACGCTCCTTGTAACGCAGGATGCCAGTGAGTGTGGGTGCTCCCAGAATGTGGGCAGAAGATTCTTCAGTAATAACTAATATATAATCTGGCACACCTTGCAGGGAAGGAGGTTTAGACGTCCTTCCACCAGTATCAGTGGGGACGGTTTGCTTTTAACGTTCTCCAGGGCAGAGAGACAGGCCATCTGCTGATGTAAATCGGAGCAACTCCAATGCCTGAAGTTATGTTACACTAATTTAAATCAGTCCTTGGCCTCCAAGATGAACCAATTCTCATTGATTTCCCCCACCAGGAGCCAGACCCAGAGTTCATTCAGCCCAGGTATGGCCTGTTGGGAAGGAGCAGCCCTGCTCTCCTCCCTCCCATCCCCACACTGCTCCAGGCCTTCTGCTCACAAACCTCCTGGGATCCTCCTCTCTTCAGGGGCAGAGCCCTGCAGGAAGAAGAGAGCATAACAAGCTGCCCCAAAACATGACAAATTTGGAGGGTTCAGCGTGCCATTTGTTTCCTCATTTCAGGAAACAAAACCTGGCAAGAGCAAAGTGGAGTAGGGCCTTTTTTTCCATCTGCTTTGCTGGCCTTGCTCTGGAGGTCACTGCCGGGGACAGAAGTCCTCGCAGGGCCCCATCTGCCTTCCCTGGGCTTCCTCGTTCATGCCCACTTGGGCCTCTGACATTCTACTCTGTTTTTCTTTCCTTGAAAATGGATAGGGAATTGGGAGCCGCTGTGCAGGAACGCGCCTGTTCCCTATTACAGCTCCACCGGGGCTGTAACACGATCGTGCCTGCTCCATACCCACACAGATATTTATTTATCCATACAGGCTTTCTCCTTGTTTTCATTAAGTTAGGCAGAAAAGGTTAATCTTTCTTCTGCTAAAGCTTCAAAACCAACCAAGCTAAATAAAATATTTTTTATTTCTTTCATTTCTTTTCTAAAGGACACTCTCTTTTTCTTTTTTTTTTTTTTCCCTAAGTACCAGAATGAGGTCACAGTCAGAGATGCCACAAGAGTAAATTGAAAACAGGTTGAAAACAAAACAAAAGGCAGAAAGACAGAGAGAGAAAACCACAATCAGAAGAAAGTGACTGGTAAACGTTGCAGGGTTGGTTCAATCCAGTCTAGTAAAGAGGCTGTCGAGACAGAGACGTTGGTGCCTTTCTGCTTTCCCCTTCATGATCTTTCTAGGAATCTCCAAGGTCAATCTCAGCAAAGGTCTCCTCTCTTCTGCTCTTCCACTTGGATTCATGGCACCTCCCTGGAGGTGTGGGAGCACCTCTGAAGGTCCCTGTTGCTCTTCCAACTTCACCAAGGCTCCTGGCCCCGCTCCCTTGTTTAGTTTGGTGGAGCTCAGTGCTGTAACCCCATTGCCTTCAATGGGGTGGCTGGTAAGCGATTCATCCCACGCGCTGTCCGAGGCTCCTGGCCCACTGGCACAGGTTGCAGTGGATGGAAGCTGGGTTACTGTCCAGCAGAGCAGACATCCATTTGGGTTCCTTGTTGTCTCTCCCAGAGCCATCACTGCTGGCTTGACCTACAGCATGCGTTGGTGTGGGGAGCTTTGGGCTGCAAAAGCTTCACACAGCAAATCTTCACACAGTAGAGCTAACTCCCAGCAAGTTCCAGGCATGCTGTTATTTCCTTCTGTTTTGGGAAGAACACCGACTCACCATGACACCACAGCTAGTATAAGATTCATGTTTACAAAACAGAAAAGAGGAAGTTTGCCAAACTCCACAGCCGTGTCTGTAGAAGAGGATGAGGCCATAGCGAGGAGTCGTACTGGAGAGAAGGAAGATGCCACCTGGAGAGAGCTGCATCTTTCTGACAGTCATTAGCAGAGCAGAGATTGGTTTTCAAAAGCTGCCTGGGGAATTGGGTGCTCTGGGGCTGAGCGGTCTTGGGAAGGCAGTGGCATGGAAATGAGAAGGAAGAGAGTCTGGCATGGATTTGGTGTATGATTAGCCCAGCACTGAGCACTATTTCTCCATTGCCTGTAGTCAGAGTGCAAAGTACCTTCTTTGGCTCTGTGAGCAGCACTTACCATGGTGACGCTGAGCTCTGGTTTGGATTTCTCGCCACTGAGAAGTGAACACAGGTGAGGTATCCTCGCAGGAGCTGGTCATTTGTCCTTGATATCTGTAACAGCTCATTGCTTTATTTAGCGTGACATCAATTATTTATTACTATTAATGAAGGACACAGATGTCTGTCTGGTCAATAAAATATCTCCTCCTCCACAGAGATGATCTACTTAGCTATCATTTACTCTGCAGAGAATCTTTGGATTCTCACTGAAATTTAATAATGCAAGCAAAGCTACTACAGCAAACTAGAAGGACTGCGCTCCAGGGCTGCTCTGGGAGGCTGAAATCCTTCTTTATATTTGCTGGCGGGGTGTGCGAGAACTGAGGTCCAGACGGGAAAGAGAAGCCCCATTGCTTTCCATCACAAGCTGCTTATCCGTATAATCCCTTTTATAAAATGATCAAACTCCATCCGTAGAGATAGTTAGGTTATTTGTCCTTCTCGGGAGTAGACCATCTATTCACATCCAGTTTGCTTTTTTGTGCCATTACTGCCCATTAGCCTAAATATTTAGTTTCCATCCGAGTGCCTGCCCTGTTGATGCATTCACAGAGCCGTGTATCTCTTCTTGGTCTTTTTATGTCTCTGCTTGTACGGTAAACCTCTGCCTTTTGTTATCTCCCTGTGAAGCCTTCTCTCTTGCTTTTTCCTACGCCTCGTTCACGAGCGCGGCGGAGCAATGCAATGCAATGCCCTCCTGCTGAGCCCTTGTCAGGGCTTTGTGCAGCCAGGTCGGTACTGCTCGATTGCTGCAGCACCCCAGGTCCACTTTCACTTGGTAGGGTTCGTGGTCTCTCATCCTCTTGCAACACCGGCAAACCCACGTGCTGCCTTAGGTTTATCCAGCTGACAAGCTCCCAGTCTAAATCTAGGGAATGACTGGGTTTTTGGTCCCAGGGCAGTGCAGTGACTGGGTCAGACAAATAGCCAGCCTGCAAAGAGCAAGGCCCAAGGGAAGCAGGAAACGAAGTGAAGAAAATGCAGCAATGAAAACTCAATAAAATGAAACACACACCAACATCTTTAGTAATGCTGTAGGAGCTGCCAGATGGGCTTGACCCAGGGGCTGGCTCGACTGCTCTGAGTACTCCAGAGGATGGTGTGGGACGCCCACAGAGGCACCCATGGGATTATGTGCCCTCCATGAAGTTTCTTCCTCATCCAAAGAGAGGTTGTTTGAGGTCTGAAGAGGATCAAAAGGTCTTTCCATAGTTCAGCAGCACAATCTGGTGCTGCTCTCTCGTTACGTGTCAGTGATTCATCCATTGTGGCAGTGTCCTCGGTGGCTTCTGGTGACAGGGTGTTCCCCAGTCCAACCCGATGTCATATGGGAAGGGATGGAAATGAAAATTGGAAATGTGCAGTAGCGTGTTGTTTGTTTGTTTAAACCATCACCCCGGCGCTGAGGGACTTGCTGAAGGCCGTGCAACTTCCAGGCAGTGACTTTCGGGCTGCCAACCCAACCTGCCCACTGAGCTGACCTGGGCCGTGGTACAGCCCCAGCTCTGGTAGCCAGGGTAAACTCCAGAGCCTGGTGACAGCTGCCTGAAAAACGTTGGAAAGAACAAGTCGTGCTGGGAGCATTAAAATGAATAATTAAGGCTTGGATTCCTTTAGGGAGGAAAAGTATTTATTGCTGCTCTTTTCTCTAGCCAAAGGGGACACTTGTTACTGGAGTGTGTATCTTGAGACGATGCAAACACGGCCTGGGGGGGCTGGGGAGGATGGGGTCTGTTCTTCTACCTGGGTAATCCGGCCACACAGTGAGGCATTCCGGACTGGGTAGAGAGTGGGATATTTCTTACAGTCCATACCAAGAAACTGGACTTGCGTTTCTCTTCAGTAGTCCTCACTTAATTTTGCTTCGAGAAGAATAAAGGAAGAAATGTGCTGAGAAGGGAATTCTGCAGCCTGTGCTGCGGTGCTCTGACATTTACACGTGCGTGAGTACCCAGTGCTGCAACCTGGGCCCAGCTCTGCTGATCCCAGCACCGCTCGGCAGCTGCAGCCGCCCTCTCTCTGATTCTCTGAGGGCACAACCATGGCTGCTGCTCAGGTTTTGTACTGCTGGGTACGCTGAGCTATCGGTTACACTGATGCAAAATGGGAATGGAATGCTCAGCATCCTCAGTGCAAGGAGCCAGCTTGCACAGCAGTGAAAATCAGGTCCAAAGAGCTTAACAAATGGGACATTTTCAGTTTCAGCTGGGTCGTGATCTAAGCGTTTAATAAGCTTTATAAACCAGAAGACGAAAAAAAAAATAAAAAAAGTCTTTCAGCAGTTTTTTAATTGTTATTATTTTTCTTTGAATGCTTGTAATGGGGCGAATGTCCTTCAGCGTGGCTGAGCCGAGCGCGGCAGCAATCAGCTCCAGGAGCCGGCGGAACGCACATGAAAGGGAGTGCAAAGCTACTGATTTCCACTGAATGAATAACAAAATAAACAGCACATTGAAAGCAATTACATCCAAGCTCTGTAAACGTCTCCTTGCTTGATAATCTCATGTAGTAGAAACA
Organism: Numida meleagris; assembly: GCF_002078875.1. Classification (NCBI taxonomy): domain Eukaryota; kingdom Metazoa; phylum Chordata; class Aves; order Galliformes; family Numididae; genus Numida; species Numida meleagris. The sequence goes on along the minus strand of NC_034424.1, from coordinate 3,054,734 downwards.
TATTTCACAGTGACAGGGAATTTTTGAGAAAGGCCATGTCCCTTTTTGAGAAGTGGAAGTGCTCTTAGGGCAGGAGGGACCTACTGAGCGTGGGTGTCTCTGAAGTCCCAGGGACCTGGGGCCCTCCTTGCTGGTGGTCCCACACGTGTTGCCAGTGTGCTCGGTGAACACTTTTCCAAGCTCTGACTTAGCACTGGGCACAGTTTCTGCTGTGGATCCCAGTTACAGCTGACGGCCTGAATGTGTTTTCTGCTTGCTTTGTATCCAAGCAACATTCTCCAATAGACATGGGGCCATTCCTTCCAGTTGGACATTGTTGCTTCCCTTTAGGCTGTGCTCTGTAGAGATGTTCCTGCATTATTTTGTCAATTTGCACCTCTGTTGATGTTTTGGTCTTTCTCATCTCTTTGCTCTCCAGGAGAATCCTTAAGCTTTGCAGATGATTTGCTTTCTGGCCTTGCAACGTCCTGTGTGGCAGCGGGTCGGAGCCATGGAGATGTCCCTGAAACCAGCCTCTATTCAGTTATTTTCAAGTGCCTGGAACCAGATGGTCTGTACAAGTAAGGAGAGGCATGTGGGGAGGTCCTGGGGGGAAGGTGGGATCTCCAATGGGATTATATGATTGTTATTATCCTTTCTGGTCAACACAGCGTTACACCAGGCACTGGACAAACAGTGAGGCCGTTGCTTTGGGTGTCAGGCTCAACCAGTGAAATGGAAAAACAGTGTCTGCCAGTATACTGGGAGCCTGTGGGAGATTTCACTTACATTTCCATTGTGATGAGCTTTCAGAAGGGATGAGTTTGTCTTGCATGGACAAACCAAGCTGATGTTGCACACCCAGGCCGCGTTCCTGGTGGGCTGAGAGGGCAAAATGTCAAGGACGTGAGAGGGGTTGTTCACATCAGTTGCTGTTTGTCTTAATAGGACGCATATATCAGTTCAGAGAGGCACCATTGTTCATAATCACTTGGCTCTTCTTTGATAACAGATCTGAGAACACAAGACTGGATTTTTTGTTTGAATCTTATGGAGTAACTCATGTCCAAAGCAAAGGGGTAATTTCAGCATCCAGGTATTGACTTCTCCTTCACTGTAGTTTGAAGGGGTCTGGCCAAGAAAGTAGGAAGGAGTTTCTGTGGGAAAGGGGAGCACGTGGAGATGGATTGAAGGCAGGGACCTGAAGGTGTGGAGGAGGCAGAGCAGAGTCATGGGGCAGGCACACCAGCATGCTCCCCATTATATTTTTATTCCCCTAGAATGGGACAGAGGATGCTCAGCAGGTACGTGTTGCATCCGAGCACACCCTTGTTTCCCTGTCCCCATTGCTGCAGCCATGGCATCCTTGGGACGCTGAGGAGTTTTGCTGCCTATCCCCCCATGGCAGGGTTGTTGGAACTGGATGATCTTTGAGGTCCCTTCCAACCCAAGCCATTCTATGATTCTATCATTATGATTCTATCCAAGAGGCCTCAAAATGCAGAAGTCTGTGGGAAGGATGGTGCCAAGGGATTCAGGCAGCTCTCTCCTACTGCGGAGCTGAGATCTTCAGCCCCTTCTTCTCTAGCCATGGCATCCTCTGTCCTGCGGGGGATGGCAGGAGTTGGGAGAGTCAGAAAAGAGGAGAAAAAAAAATAAAAGGGAAGAAAAAAGAGGCAAGGAGATGAAGGAGAGACAGAGTAAGCAAGAGAGAAACACCCAGAGCTTAATGTCAGAGCGACTGTAATAATTAAAACACATTTTGTAGTGAGTAATGAAACTTTTTATGGGACCACAAAAGCAGTTAAAGCAAGAGCTGGCAAATGGTCTGTCAGCAAGAACTTTTTAAGATCTTGATTAATACTTTCCCTTTGCCTCCCCCTCCACCGCCCCCCGGTTAAGTATGTTGACAGCCTCCAAAGACGGCAAAGTCTTTATTTTGCATCTCTCGAGCAGAGCAGCATCCAGGAGCAGGCTCCTCTCACCGTTTCATCATTTTAAATGTTTTCTTGTTAAATATCTATAATGGATAAATATAATTATTAATATCACTGGGAACTGGGCCGCTCTGAAAAGGTGCCAGGGACAGCCTGGAACAAGTGCAGAGCTTGCTAATGACCCACTGCCCATAAAATTGGTTGTGAGCTATCAGTGATTGCAGCTGCCAGAGCTCCGGGCGCAGGACGAGCTGCTGCGTTGGATGGGGGGGCACGGGGTTGGGAGCCAGGAGGTCTGGCTGCTTGGCAGCCTGCGCTGCCAGATCATCTTCCCCATCTGCTGGGCAGGGATAATTGCGCTCACTCGTCTCTTCGGGGGCTCTGTGATCTAATTCCTGATGGCTGTAGAGGGCTGGGAGAGCCTTGGGTGGGAGGTGGGAGGCTTTGTTCAGGGTTGTGTCATCTCTTTGGCCAAAGCCAGGCTTCTGCTTCAAGGTCTTGCGTCACATCACTGCGGTGGGGGCGAGCGGGGCTTGGCGATGCCCTGTGTCCCGGGGTTGCTCCTGGCAGGTGTCCCAGGGCGAGGGACAGCAGCTTTGCATGGGGAGCCAGCAGGCATCAGTCCCCTGGCACCAGAGGGCTTTGGCCCCATTGCATCTGCAGCGACAGGGCAGAGTTGCTGGGACAGGACAGAGTGACGCACAGATGCATTGGCTGTATGCACTAGCTCGTGCTCAGCAGGGCTTGGCGTCTGGTTTTCAGGGCTGTGCACACTCATGTGCACGTGTACAGACGCACGTATGTGCTGGCATGTGTGGGGCGCAGACCTGCTTTCCTGGCCATCCAAAACCTGTGTGCGCACACACCACAGCCCCCCTTGCTCTGCATCTGCTGCTGTGTGCACCAGGACACCTGCATGGACCAACACTCCTATGCTCGATGTGTTTGCAAACGCTACTGTGCATGCACATCCAGTGCACACACGTTTACTCCAGCCTGGGACCCAACCAGCACGTGTTTACTTAGCATCTGTGCATTCTCAGATACATAAGTACACACATTAAATATTCCTCTGTTCAGATGTCCATACAGTTGCGACACAGCATGAAGAAAGCCAGAGCAGTGAAATGTGAGGCTAACACTCTGTTCTGAGCCCGCGCGGACATAACAACAACAGAAACACGGGCATGGGGTCACTTTTTAAATTGAATTTCTTCTGCTTGTTTCATTTGTTTTTGTGGAAAACAAGTAGCTTTGTTGGAAGGCTCCGAGCTGGTATTAATCCTGATTATAGCAGCTCGGTGGGGATCTGTGCTGTTCTCCAGGCTGGTAGGTGAGCACACAGATCCTGCAGCATCGGAGCTCTTCAAAAGCAAATGCTTTTGCTTGTTCAGTAGTCTGAGAGTATCCCTGAGACAGGAGGCTGTGAGATCATGGGAGTCTCTTCTGCTTTGTAAATGCATCTGCTGTCCTGTGCCATTTCTTCTGTAGTACCTACGGCAATTTCCCTGCTGTTGGTTGCTCGTTTGGTGTATTACCACCCTGAGATCAAAGCTGAGCTTGCACATGAAAAACAAATCCAAGAAAATGCTCTACAAACAAGCAAATAAACAGCAGGATTGATTCTTCTGCTTTTGAGACTTCTGTAATTTCAAAACGTGCACTAACAAAAGGAGAACTGATTTCTTTGTCCTTTGCAGTTTCAGAATGATGAAAATATGTTTCCTGTCAGCCCTTTTCTTTCCCTTGCCTGTAGTACGTCGGGGTTGAGGTGAAGGAAAATAGTCCACTTCAGCAAGGCTGTACTCCTTTGGCTGATGTATATGGCTGGTGTGGATGCCCACAAGTGGAGGCTAAATTCAGCCTGGAGGACCGACCTTACATAGCTTGTGGCCCTTACATAGCTCAACACCCTACAAACCCAATGGTACTCTTCACTGCTGAGACAGAGGCTTCCCTTGTGTGTCCCACAGCCTCCCTGAGCCTTCAACCCAGCTCAGCTATCTCAGCTTCTCACCTCACCATCCCCTGAGTGCCTGGGGACGCCTCTTTGCTGAGCTGTACCTGATGGGCTGCTGGAAAGCAGCCCTGCCAGCCCAGCATGCTTGTTTCAGGTACTTGGGGACACACCAAGAGGTGGGAGCCAAAAGGGGAACATTTAGAAAGGGAAGTAAAAACCCCCTCCAGTTCCTCTATGGAGCTGCAGTGCAGTCAACACCAACCTCTTCCCTGCGCCACAGATACTATAATTATAGATTAGATTAAATCCCAATGTTTCACTTTATTTACATTCCTGACCTAGCCTATTCATTTCCGGTGTTTGTGCCAAGAATCAGCACAAAATTTACTGGAAGTAATATGGAAGTCATCAGGATCCCTCCCAGAGCCTTTCTTAGGAATTGTGTTCATGCGCTGACAAGGAGCTCAAATTTACCTTCCCTTTGCTGGCCTACGTAGGGTTTCCCCTGAGTGATTCCAAACCAGCCCAAGGGATCTGGGAGAATGAGTCTCAGAAATGTTGGGAAGGTGGATGAAGGTCAGGCCCTTCAGTGGGATGGAAGTGGATGTAGGGCTCAGAACAAGTCTCCTGGCAGCAGCCAAGACCACATGCCCTGCTCAGCCAGCACGGATGCCTGTTGGCCTGGAGGCCACCTCCAGCATGGCAGGCTTAGCCTGTCATCACGCAGTGAAAACACTTCTTTTGGATGAACCTAAGGAAGGAGGCGAAGAGGTTGAATGTTGAGAACCTTTTGTAGCACTGAGAGACGGAGATTGCAATTCAGCAAAGCTGAACGCGCTGAAGGAGCTGGCTCAGAACAAGACTGATTAATGTTGACTGACCTCTGCTGTATGCAGAGCTGGGATAAAAAGTGGAATGGAAACCCTTGGTGCTCAAGTGTCTGCTAATGCTGGCAACAGCCTGCTGCTCCTTATGTGATACTAATTGTTATTGTTGGTCTTCCGTCAGGAAGACACATGAATGAGTGCTGGAGAAATCGGAGACAGATCCCAAATAGCTCAGTGGCATGGGTTAAAACACATCTGTTACAGCCCTTGGCTGAGTCCCTCATGTGCACAGGAGCTGTGCTGCTTCATTGAATCCACCTCTTCTATTCCACATGCTTTCCAGCTTCCTGAAGTTGAGCAATGTATGGCTGTAGTTTCTTCTCAGGCATTCCTGGCTTGCAGAAACTCAAGCAAGGCAAGTCAGGAGTTGAACAAGTGCTTGCTAGATCCCAGCCTCTGATTTCTGGATCTTCCTTTCTCAGCAGACCAGGGTTGCTGCAGAACCAGGCTGTCCACATGTTGGCTTGGATGTGTAGTTGTTTTTGCTGAAGTAAACCCAACACTGAGCAGTCTGAGCCCATCTGGACTTTGTGCACATCCCTACAGTGGAGGAGGGACATGATCTGTACAGGGAGGACAGAGGCTCAGCACAGCGAAGAGGCAGTCGCTCTGCTAATGTCAATGACATCCCATGTTGAAGTTTCCAACATTGGCTCCTTTTATTAGCACCCTATGTGGAAGCATACATGTATGGAGGCCATGTGAAAGACATTCCTGCTTCCATCATGTCAGGCAAGGTGCAGGAGGCTCTTCCCAATGTTGCCATTTGCTCCACTGGGTGTATGAGCAGATCCCTTTGTCTCACTCACCTCCATCTGTTTGTCTGTCCCCTTGGGCCGTGAGCTCAGGTTAGAAGCTGCCTCTTCCTGTGGACAGGGCTCTGAGCACCCTGATTGAGCTGTAGATCTTCACTGTGGGGGAGCTGAACTAGATGGCCTTTAATGGTCCCTTCCAACTGAGATGATTCTATGATTCTATTTCTGTGTCCAGCCCAGCCTGGTTGACTCAGAGCAGGGCCTCCAGGAGCTACTGCAGTATGTCTGTTCCAGCCTCTTGCCATCACCATAATAAAAGTTGGGTTTGTGCCTCAGTCCTCCTTCACATCCATCTTCTAACAGTATCCAGCCGCCTGGGACAGATCTGGCATCAGGAGCTGCCTTTCCACAGACCTTTGTGGAGCCTTCTTCCCTAGGACCTGCCAAGCGTATGAGCATCTCCTGACTTTTTGTTGGAAAAGCCAAATTATCCTTCCCAAATTCTCTGCTTCTGCTCCCACCTCGTGCCACAAAGAGAAACAGAACAGCCTTTGTTGCCTCCCGCGGCCAGCTCCTCCCCACCCTTTCCTCAGGACATCCGGATTGAAATAACATTCTTGGTGGTTTTGTTCTGAAATCTCCTGGCACCCGAGCTCCAGCCCTGGCTGGGTCCAGGCCCAGTTGCATTGCTCCTTTGGGGCGACAGGAGGAGGGCGGGCGGTGGGGGGTGAGGAGGAGGAGGAGTCAGGGCCAGATGGTTGGTGGGGGATTGCAGCTGGGGGAGTGTGCGGATGGAGGATTCTTCCTGGAAATGGCAGTGGGGTGGAGAGGAGGGGTTTGGCCTGTTGGTCTGCTGGTGGGCAAATGGACCTCTGCAGTTCCACCTCTTCCCCATCACAAATTTACTCGCCCCTTACAGTTATGGACTTGGAGAGTATTTTTATCTCTCTGTGTGTAGAAACCTAATACCACTAACATAGATCAGTCCAGGGCTTATCTCATTGACTAATGGCAGAGCAAGTACAAGAGATGCAATGTAAATACCAGCACAGATGCTGCTGGCTTTGATTTGCCTCTAAGCTAGCACAAGTTGTGCTGTGTTGGAGTCCTTTGTTTTGTTCTTCAGTTCTCCATGTTATAGAGCACCATTTTTTTCTTAAGACTGGAAAACTGAGGACTATGTTGATTTGATTCTTACAGCAGTGTTGGGGTTTGGACCCACTGCCCTTCCAGGACACAAGGATTTCACTGCTTGCAGTGGGCATTTCTTTTGTATTGTACAGGAGAACTGAGTCAGGACACAGACAAGTGGTTTTGTTCTTATTGACCATTTTCTAGCTGGGGAAACTGAGGCAGGAAGCAGCAGTGTGCTGTGGGCTGGAGCTGAATGGAGAGCCATGGGATGCCCTCACTCACACTTCACCTAAGCCCCACTTCAGGAGAGCACTTCAGAGAGTTGTTTCTTTATCCAGAGGCTGTGCAATATATCATACACAAAAGTGGGGCCTCATCTTCTTAACGTCCTTGGGTGGTCTGGGCTGTAGATCTGAGAGTTGACATCAAGGAAGTCAAGGCATGCCCGTGAAAATGCTGCAGACTTATTTGGTGTCTCACACTCTCCTCTCTCTTGCTCTTGCCCTCAGTGTGCTTCTTTTTCCCTAGCAGAGCCGATCTGATAGCAGGAGGACCTTTTTGCACAGTGACAGTGCCGCTTTGCTGGCTGCAATTCCCTTTCTGCTGCCAGGGCTCAGTGGCCCAGTAGCAGCTCAGCCTGATCTTTGCAGATCATTCAAGTTTTTTATAGCCTAATTCCAGCCTTTGGAACAGCAAAAGGCAGCTCAGCTTTACCCATAAATACACCATGGGAAGGATACGACAAGCTGCTCTGAGACCTGGCTGTTGGGTACGACTGCACCCACAGGGCAGATCTGAAGCCAGAGCTGTACCCAGAATAAATCAGCTCTGGCAGGCTACATGAGGGACTCAGCTCCCAGAGGCTGGAGATGTCAGGCATAAAAGGTGATGCTGATTCAGGTGAAAGGATAAGGCTCAATATCCTACCTGTCCATCGTTCTCTCCACACTCTAGAGGCCGTTGGGGTGCCATTACCTACTGGATCATTCCCAGTAGGTCTTGACTGGCCTTTGACTTATACCTGGTTTGGTGATTGTTTCACACCAAGAAGTTTGTTTGTATTTTTCTCCTTCAGCTTTTCCTTTTTTCAGCTCCTTAGCAGGGTATATTGAAGGTGCTGAGTGCACCTGGGCATTTCCAGGCTGGTGGGGCCTGGGGTTCAGATCGTAGAGCAGGAATGTCATAGGGCATGGCCTACAATCCCTCAGCTGCAGCTGCTTAACTCTTGCTTAAAAGCAGGTGTGCCCAAAGTGCCCACATTTTGGGAGCTCTTGTATGTGCTGAGACAGCAGGAATCCCTCTGCTGACATGTTTGGAGCCCTCATTGCCTGTTTCAGGCTGTTACTGCTCAAGTGGCCAAATCCCTGCTGCAGAAACTAGGTTTGCAAAAATAACCAGAATTTGGGCTCCTCTGTTTTGGGAGCATCATCCTCAAAGTTCCTGTTGACTTCTGCTGATTTTGTGGTGGAGTTGGTTGGCATAAAATGGAGACACTCGAGTTCAGTGAGTACCCTGGAAATAGCTGCTTTTTCCTGAGGTTTTCTGACTGTAGAAGAGAGGTGTTAAAGCTGAGCTGCATCCTTTGCTAAGTGTCCAGAAGGCTGCCTCAATAGCTGTTGCCAGAGAGCTGGGGAGATGAAATATGTTGACTGGAGCATCTCGCTTTGGGTGCAGTGACATCATTCATGTCATCATCCCTGTCACTGTATCCAAACTGTTCCTCTCTTATTGCCCAGATGCTGCTCTTGCAGCCCAAGCTAAGAAGCCCAGTGTGGCAGCAGAAGGTGAGGATGAGATTCATGAGGGCTGCTACTTCTTGACCTTCTGTCCCCTGTCTGAGCTTGGCAGATCCTGGCTGCCTACTGCTCAAGTACGTATACTGCCTTGAGGAGCAGTGTCCCCAAGTACACAGGTCCTCATCACTGCTCATCAGGATTGAGATAAATTTGATTATACAGCAATATGGTTTCTGTTATGAAAAGAGGAAAGAAAATACCCTGCCGTTCACTGAAAGCCCTCGGAGCCAAAGCTTATGTCATAATTTAAATGTTTCTAAAAAAAGACGTAGAGGGTGAGGGCTGCTCTTTGTTCAGGGAGTGACGGCTGGAAGGTGCAGTGGGGCGGGGGTCCTCTTGTCCCTGGATGAGCTGATGGAGCTGTGGAGATGTGCCCAAATCCAGAGAGCTGGGACGCTGGCAGATGTTTGCCCAAATGCCTGAGACCATTGGCTGGGCAGCTTGGTGCTGACCCATTGGGCCGTAGATCTTCTGGGATGTTCAACCTTTCAATCGGGGCCTGTTGCTTTTCTTCTGTGTTTTCTGCTCTTGATTTTTGCTGGGGAAGCCCCAGGGTTGTACACAGAGCAGGGACATGAGTGGTGTCTGCACGCACCAACCCCTGGCATCGTCTTCTCCTTCCTTCTGAGCATCTCCCGCCGCCCTGCAGTTATGGAAACAGCCTCAGCTCTTAATCTTGTTGCACAACCCTGAGCAGAAGTGCCTGCTTCCAAGCTGGGATGCTTTCACTTTATTTTTTTTCTGTCTGGTTTGCGTCATTGCAGCATCACAGCCTTCCAGCCCTCCCGTGTCTGTTTTGTGCTCACTGTGGAGCCGGGATGCTGGGGTGCACCTCGCACATGCTCCCCAGGAATTGATGGGCAGGAGCAAGCACCCTGAACCAGAACACTTCTTCGGTGCCCCTCTGCACGTCACCAAAGGTGTGAGGAAAAGGGTTCAAAGCCCTTAGGGCTGCTGCAAGTTGTGCTCCTGCCATGAACAGCATTTCCTTTCCTGCTGGGGCATCCGCTGTGCGCAGCCAAGGACTGAGGTGTGTCCGAACGTGGGCAGACTGCTCTCCAGTGCCAGTTGCTGTCTCCATAGTTGCAGCTTCTTGCCTAATTGTGATCTTAGCTAGCCCAGAGCAAGGCTGGGATGCTGCCCAAGAGTCACATCAGTGCTACTCTCTCTGCTTTTATGCCCATGAAGGAAATCGAGACAGAAGCAGGACTCCATCTCTTCTCTGCTGGCCCAGCTTGCCTCATGTCCATCAAGGCAACAAGTGGGAGGCCGGCGGGAGCCCCTAGGGTTTATGTAAAACTCAGTGTTGTGTCTCCATGGGTCATGGCATCCATCAGCCCTGGGCCCACGTGCATGGAGGTGTGTGACGAGGACTGGTGGTACATCTGTCCATCCCATGTATCAGCTTGGAATTCAGGTACCTCTACTCTGGGAGCTTTTTCATACCAGTAGCAGGAACACATAGCTTAGCACAACCCCTTACCACATAAAACCACCCTGCAGACCCCCTTTAGCTTTCAGCTCTGCCTGTACTTTGTACCTGCTGTACATGGGATTGTTTTCCAAGTGGAAACACGAGGTGAAGCATTAACTCCACAAGGGCCTTTCTGTGCAATGCGCAGGGTTTAAATATTTATGTTGGCAAAAAGCATGTAATAGGCAGCTCGAGATCAGAGATAATGAAATTGAGGTGTGTGGAGAGGCAGGGGGATATGGGAGCAGAAGGGAGTGGGCTGTAGTACGTGTGCACAGGCAATTGCTTTTGTTTTCATTAATACCCACCTGTTTGGAGGGAGGGATCCAACCACATTGCTGGGAGCTCTGCAGCACACACTGGAATGGGAGCGTGTCCCAGCCTTGGGTGCTGGTATGCAGGGACTGTCCTGGGGTTAGTGAAGCGTGAGACATCTCTGTGTCATCCACCAATGATGCATGGCCCTAAATTATTAATAGTGCTGATACAGGATCCCTTGGTCTTCCAGATTGCTGCAGTCAAGGTTATTTACCAGCAGCTGTCTCTGATCAGGTAGTAATGTGGTTTGCATTTGTAGCAGAAATGCTAAGTCATGGCTTGAAGCAGTGATGGAGCACCTGGTGGGAAGGCAGGGCCAACACAGGGGAGTTCAGCTGCCTGCCGTGCACCTGAGTGATCAGAAGGGGTGGAGCCAGGATCCGTCCCTTCCCAGACCTCATTTAAGGGTTGGTAGTGGATACAAAGGTATCTTGCTGGAGATCCCTGCATACTTGGGGCCTTCTGAAGGTAAGTGGCTTCTTTCCTTTAACATGGCTGTTGTATTTGAGCAAATCCTCACTTGCTGCAGCCTAGGACGTTGCTACTCTGCTGTCACTGCTGCGCTTTCTATTGCATTACAACATTACATGGAGGGTTCCCTGTTGGGTTAGGAGCTTCTCATTGCTATGACAACAGCACACTGAGCAGGGAAAGCCCATGCTAATGGGGGAGCCCTGTGCTAACAAAGAGTCATGCATGGGGAGGGCTAGGGCAAGGGGAGCAGGCAGGGAGATATTGGCATGGGCTGCCCAGGGAGGTGGTGGTATCACTGTCCGTGGAGATGCTCAAGAATGTTGGAGATGTGGCACTGAGGAGCATGGTCAGTGGGCATGGTGGGATAAGTCGGACTTGGTGATCTTAGAGGTCTTCTCCAACCTTAATGATTCTATGCTATGGGGAGTGGGCACGGAGGATGCTGCAGGGAGGGCTCATTCCACTGCGGGAGGAGAACAGGGAGCTCACGCAACAGCAAAGGGCACTGCTCTTTCTCAATTCATTATCTTTATGAGACGACAACTTCTCTCTCCCCACTTGCAGCAAATCTCACAGAAGTGGGGGGAGAGCGCCGTGCCACGCAGTGGGACCACGGCCAGTTGTGCATCCCCCGGGGACGTATGAAACAAGGCATGAATGGAGCGTTAGGAGAGAATGGAAACTCTCAGGCGGCTCCCAGGCCGGCTCTCTTGCGGGGGGTCCCTTACTCACGATGACAGCGCTGCCTCTCATAAACATGCGTTTCCTCATCCCCGTTTGTTTCTCTCTCTTGTGCAATCGCGTGTACCAGACAGGAATGGGAGTGAGTCCCAATGGTACGTGAATGTGTCACAGAAAACCTTCCCACCCTGCCACCAACGAAGTACTGAGAAATAACAACAGGATTTGAAAGAAAA
>NC_034424.1:2993074-3043048 GCF_002078875.1 Numida meleagris | reverse complement strand
AGAGAGAGAGAAAAGATGGGGGGGCTGGATGGGTTTGCTACCAGCCATGAGTTATTATGAGTGTAAATTGGAGGGCATGGTTGCACTGGTGGTTTGTAGTGTCAACCAACGCCCAGAAGCCCCCATTGCACTCAGTGCTGGGCATCCTCCTGGGAAAACAAAGTTGCTTCCCCAGATGACTTTACTGGGTGGGGGGGAAAAAAAAAAAGGACAAAAAATAGGGGCAAAATGACTTGTCTGAGATGACACAGTGCTGAAACCAAGAGAGAAGCTCTGTCCCCTGTGCTGGGCTGTTTCACTTGGGAAGCAAGAGCGTCACAGCTCCTGTACTTCCCTCCCACTGACCATGCTGGGTTTCATCTGGGCTTTGCTTCTGAAAGAATGCTCGTGGGATAGATCACAAATAGGGTGAGTTGTGGTTTTAGGTATAGGGGGATCATGCACAGCAAGTTCCCTGGGCTGGGGCTGATGGCAGCAGTGCTGGAGCCCTTGCTTGGGCTCATGGGCAGGATGGAGGAGCTGGGTGTCAGCTTGGAACAGCTGCTGGGAGCTGCAATCCTTGCTCCTGTTGCAGAAAAGCAGGAGAGGAGGCCTGCGGGAGGAATGATGCCTCCGGAGCATCACCTCCAGACACTCACTGACCTGGCTCATTCTGTGCTACGGGAGTGGGGTCTGGCCCCTTGGAGGCCATCTGGGGGTAGCAGAGCTCACTCTCAGGACCACTTGGCCATATAGCCACCATTTCAATGAAGAAATGATTAAAAGGGGGCAGGATGGGGGGGAGGAGGGGGGTGTAGGGAAAAACCCCAAACATCTGTTTTACTTCAAATCGGGTAAGATTCCTTTGCTCGCAAGGAATGTGTAAATCACGCCGGGCTGGGAGATGTACATAACCCTGCCTGAGAGCTCCCTCGCACTTCAAACGAATTCTAACATACTTACTGGGATTTTGTTTTTATTATTTGTTTTGCTCCCCCACCACCACCCTGGCCCTGCCGGAGCTGTGAGAACCACGTCTGCTCCAGCCAGCAGGGACCGAGACCTGGCCCGCATCCCTCTGCCTTCTGCTGGGCGCACACGGGTGGCTTTGGACACAGTGGGGACAGAGCAGCACAGGGTACAGCCTCCCCTCGCTTGGATCTGCCTTGGGTTTTGTGAGCAGAGGCATCCTCAACTCCCAGCCCCATTGTGTGCGTTTATTATTGGCAGGCTTGGCTTTGTTGGGCACCGGGGGCAGGCGATGCTGGGGGACAAACCCAGGGGAGATGGGCTCTGCTGACGGGGAGCACGCAGCCTCCCCGTGCCGACCAGCGGCAGTCGGTGCAACCCATTGCCTCTCTTCTTGGGCTCTCAACCAGGAGGCCCTATTGTGGTGGCTTATATAAAAACAGAGAGCCATCAACTCGTTTGACACAGACCACCCACCACTCCTCGGATGACACTGGCTTTTGAAGTCGCTACCAGTCTGGGCTGGATTTCAACCAGCAGTCCAGATGGAAGCCAAGCCCCCAGGAGGATGAGAACAAGCCCCACCAAGGGGAACTCCTGGGGTAGTGAGCTGTGGAGTGTCTGGTTCTTGTTTAGAAGGACTGTGAGGTTGGGAGGGGTGAACGTTTCCCAATTTGCCAAGGGTCACCACCTCCCTCTCCCCCCCATCTCCCCAGGGCTGGCCATGGCCAAGCTTTGAGGAGCGTTTGTAGGTTAAGTGGCTGGGATGGTGAGCTGCGAACATTTCCATTGTGGAGCTCGTCACAGGGGTCCAGGGCCTCGCTTCTCTCTCCTTTCTCCCTGGCACAATGGGAGGAAGAGTTTGATTTATTCCCCCTCTCCTTCTGAGCGGCCTTCTCATGTCTGCAGCTGCAGCCCTGCTGGGAGGAGGAGGAGGGCCACGCTCCCAGCACAGGCCGAGGTGCAGGAACCCAAAGCGATGTCCCTCTGGAGGCCCACCTGGTGTGCAGGACTTGCATGCTAACGCTTTCAGATGAGCTGAAAGGCTCTCAGCTGCAGATCTGTGTGAAGAAAAAGAGCAAAACCTCAGAGTGATGGCTTACCCCTAAACACATAACTCTCGTGGAGCAGGGGCAGGAGGCGGTGGGGTGCTGAAGGCTTTATATGGGATCTCAGGGTGAGTCCCAGTGGAACAGGGATATGGTATTTGGCAGCTGAGTGCGAGCTGCTTGTACTTTGCTAGAGACAAAAGCACCAGTATCCATCAAAGGACACTGGGATTCCCCTCCTGGGTGAGCTGGGGCCGGCTGGGGCCTTGCCAGGTGGAGGGGTCATGTCACCCCAGCCCTGGGACTGGCAGTGGAGTTGTGAAGATCCTGGTCAGTTCTTGCTGCCTTGCCTCTGTGAGAACATCTGCTAATCCTCATCCCCACAGCCAGCAGGACAAAAGCAAGGATACAGCTGCCAAGAAATCCAGATCCCGAACACCTCCTCTCCCTTCTCTCTGAAGATGATAATTCCCCAATGATCCTGCTTTTTCTGCCATCATCTCATCCCCAGAGTTTGGGGGCCATCCCCTGAGGGTCTCCTATGCAGCTTCACAGTAATAAAAGACCAAGTCCCCTTGGTGTGAGCATGGGAGCAAAAGCCCCGGGGCTGCGACACTGGCTGCATGAATGTTGTTTCATGTCAGGGCTGCTGCTTTGGGCATGCTGTCCTGCTCCTGTGCCAAGGAGCTGTTCTCTCGTCCACGTTTCATCCCCACCAGCAGCCTTGTCCAGCACAGCGGCCCTTCCCTCCATAGGACTTGTTCTGCTCTGCCTCTATCCATGGTGCAAAGCTGTTCCTGCAAGGATGTACCCCAAGCGCAAGCCACACACCTGATTGCAGCATCTGGTGGATGCTGCTCTATGTGCTTCCAAAAAGTATCTATCTGACACCTGAGGCACAGTGTGCAGGGACATTTATTTCCCTTCATCTGACAGCTGCACTCTGGTATTGTGGGGAGGCATTGGTGGAAGGATACAACAAGGATCACCCAGCAACTTGTGAAGCTAACCCTAACCCCAGGCTGCAGGGCCTGCGGTGCCCCAAGCTGGGGTGTGAGCCCACCTTGACAACGGGCACCACAAACGGACACAGTGCCAGTGGTCAGCATGAAATGGGGCCGGCGATGGACCGGGAAATCCACTCCTTCCACGAAAACCCTCACTTCTCAATGTCTGCTGGCTTTAGGATGAGAGGAAATAGCCTTAAGGTGCACCGGGGGGGGTTCAGGTTGGATGTTAGGGAACATTTCTTCTCAGGAAGTGTGGTAATGCACTACAGCAGGTCTTCCCAGGGAGTGGTGGGGTCACCATCCCTGGAGGTGTTCCAGAACCATGGAGATGTGGCACTGGGGGACGTGGTCAGTGGGCATGGTGGGGTGGACTTGGTGGTTGGACTTGGTGATCTTAGACGTCTTTTCCAACCTTAGTGATTCTATGATTCTGTTTGCTTCAGAGGTTGGGGTGTTGCTCTCATATACCTTTCTAAATTATCTCCAATCACTGAGTTGGCAATTAACTAGAACACATTCCTTTTACGGGGAGCCATCAGATTGCTTTTCAGCTGGAACGGGACATGCAAAGCACTGGCAAGAGTGTGTCGTGGCTGCACCACCTTGGAGAGGCTGAGCCTGTATCTCAGCACAGCGCTGGGCTCTGGAGCAGCACCCTGCCCTGTCCCCCAGTTACGTGGCACAGATGGGCTTTTGCACAGCTGCTGTGCGTGCAGCCAGCAGCTTGTAGGCACTCAGGCATTTGCACGGGTGTTTGGCAGATGCAGGAGTGTTTATTGGACTCTGTGTTGGACCCTTTTCCCCGCAGCCCAGGCAGCTCCTTGTGGTTCAGCATCTCACGGAGCTGCACAGGACAGCAGAAATGGCTGTGTTATCTCTTTAGGATGGGAAGAAATCAGCCACCAGGCCCAGGAAGGTCAGCACAGGAGTCCTTATCTCCCTTCCCACAAATAAGGATCATGAGTAAAGCACTCAAACATCGTGAGCATCGTGAGATGGAGTTAAATTATGAGCCAGCGTTGTTGTCTATAAATAAATAACACGTTCTGGGGTTTCATTCTCAGCCTTGCGGTTTTGCGCCTTTAGAATTTTGTATTTTGTGCTTTTTTTTTTTTCTTCTCTGCATTGAGAAAGGCAAGAAACATATTGTTCTTTTTTTTTTCTTTCTTTTTTCTCAATGCAATTGACAATCTTCCACAATCATTGGATTCCAGGAACTGAAGCTTTAATGCCCCCCCCCCCCCCCCCCTTGCTTTCTCTTCCTCCCCCAAGAACTATCTTGAACCTCGTGATAAAATCCTGGCTTTAGCCAACTTTGGGTGTGGTATCTACGAGGAAGGTGTTGCTGACATTTCACGAGGCCACATGTTAATTGCTTTCTATCTCTAAAAGTTCCTTCTGGTCCCAGTAGGTTTCAGTGTAGTAGTAAACATTTAAGCTGTGTTATTTTATAGGACTTGATGTGCTATTTCTCTGCAGAGGTGGCTGCATTTCCAGGCATGGAGGGCTGCTCTCTGCCAAAAGCGTATGTGCTTCCAGTGGTGAAATGCTCCTTGGAACCTCCTTGGGCAAAATATATCTTAGTACTGTTCTAAAGGCAGCATCCATGGATGATCATACTGAGGGCATTGGTGGAAAGGAGGAAGGGTGTGAGAACATGGGGAGCATGTGAGGGAGCATTGCAGGGAATGCTTATTGCTGCACAAACCAACCTGCAAGGTATGGGGGAGGCTGTGCCAGGGCAGAGCTGCCATAATGGTGTTCCAGGTTGGAATTCATGCCAGTATGGGGCCAGGACCTTTGGGTTCCTGGCTTTGCCTTCCCTTCGGATATCCTTGGGTAGAACACTCAGAACCCCTCGCTGGCCACATTTTTCCTTACAAGTTCCCCAGAGGGCCCCATTGGCATAGTCGGGTGCAGCTCCATTGCTGTCAGAGGAGATGCTGCCTGCTGTGGCCCTCATCCCAAATGCTGTGTATGGATGCTCCTGTCCCCACCTTGCCCCCCACCCACACCTGCCTTGGTTGTCTCTTGGACACAGGGAGCAGGAGCCTCAGATCTCTGCGCTCTCTTCTCTTGATTGTCCATTTCCTCAAATAAAGGAAAAAAATAACCAGCACGCTGTACGGTGCCATTAACTGCTCTAAAAGCATTCTGCTGTAGAGAGGCTCACTGGTCAAGTGGTTGAGAAGGAGATGGGAAACCACCATCTCCCACTTCTCCAATCTGCCCATGTTGCTGCAGCTCTCCTGGCTCACCCCGTACTGTCTGTTTACCATCACGAAAGCAGAGCTGTCAGTACGGCAGTGCTTCAAAGTGATCTTTTGGACCATCATTAATGGCAAAGCCTTCTGAGATCAGATAGAATCATGGAATGGCTTGAGTTGGAAGGGACCCAAAGAATCATCAGGTTCCAGCCCCCTGCCACAGGCAGGGCCAACAACCTCCAGATCTCGTACTAGACCAGGTTGCCCAGGGCCTCATCCAGTCTGGTCCTGAACATCTCTGGGGATGGGGCATGCTGGGAAGAGCTTGAGAGGGGCAGGGGGCTGCATGCTGCTGGCTGCCATCAGAGCTGAGTTTGTCAGTGCCCACTCTAGAACAGCTCTCCTTGAAGGTGAATCAGAGAATCAGAGAATCGTTTGAGTTGGAAGGGACCTTAAAGACCATCTTGTCCAACTCCCTGCACTGAACAGTCAGGTGCTCAGAGCCCCATCCAACCTGACCCTGGGTGTCTGCAGAGATGGGGCAATGCCACCTCTGGGCAGCCTGTGCTTCTGCCTCATCACCAAAAGGAATGGAGCAGAAAACCATTCTTCTAGGAGCTCTGAAAGGACTGGTTTCGCGTGACTTAAAGCATTCACTTTTGACCTGGTCAAAAACACTTTGCTTCTGACGATTTCCCATTTAAGCATTTTTTTTTTTTCAATCTCATCTGAGAAAATGATGAAACGAGGGCCCTGTGTGTGCGGATCTGTTCTTTAAACCAGCCCGGACCATTACGGACGCTCTCGCTCTTGGCAGCCGATGACTTTGTTCTGTTGGTGTTGGCAGAGGGCAGAAGCAGAGCCCAGGGGGGGTCCTTCCCCCAGGCAGACAGGGGATGAGCTCTGACCCCCGCCAGGCAGCCGAGTCCCTCCTGACCCCGCGGGCGGTGGAATAGGTGATGTGGGCACTAATTGCCGACTATTACCATTGTTTTGATCAAAGTCTGCTGTTTTCAAGGGAAGTGCTCTGGCACTGATTACCTCACAGATAATGGAGCCTTCTTGACAGAGCCGCTGCCGGCAGAGCAGAGGTTGCACATTAGCTGTGCTCACCCATTTATGAAGGAAAACACAACCAGCACAGCTAGGCCAGTGACCCAGGATGGGGACAGAGGTCAGCTCAGAGCAAAAACCTACCTGTTGAGCCCCCTGGGTGCTTGCCATGCTCACAGTGTCTTGACCCTCACTACAAGAAAAACATGGAGGCCCTGGAGTGTGTCCAGAGATGGGCAGTGGAGCTGTGAGGGGCCTGGAGCACAAGTGTGATGGGGAGCAGCTGTGGGAACTGGGATAGGTCAGTCTGGAGAAGAGGAGGCTCAGGGGAGATCTCAATGCTCTCTACAGCTCCTGAAAGGAGGTCGTGGTGAGCTGGGGTCAGCCTCTGCTCCCAGTAACAGTGGTAGGGTGAGAGGTGATGGCCTCACGTTGTGCCAGGGGAGGTTCGGGTTGGGTATTAGGAAATATTTTGTCTCTGATAGAGTGACAATGCAGTGGCACAGGCTGCCTGGGGACTGGTGGAGTCGCTGTCCCTGGCAGTGTTCTAGAACCATGGGGACGTGGCACGGAGAGACCTGGTCAGTGGGCATGGCGGGGGTGCAGTCTTTTCCAACCTTAATGATTCTATTCTTCTATTTTAAGAAGAGCGTTGCCTGCTGATAGTTGTCGGGATGGGCTGCAGGACTCCTGGGGGCTGGGGGTGCCCCTCTTGACACTGGGTGCCCCAGTTACTGCTGCTTTATGGACCCAGCGAGAGGGGTTCGTGCTGCCAAGCTGCCCACAGGAGACTCCTTGCTCAGTAGAGAGGGTGGCTCTGCAGAGCCTGGCAGTCACACTCCTGACCTGAATTCGAATTCCCCTATTGCTCTGCTGCTGTCCCTTAATTATAGCGGGAGAACAGCCTGTGTGTGGTACTTGTGAAGTTGCACAGCACGGACATCCTTCCTGAGATGCTCCCACTCTGAGCAACGTTCCCTGTAAATTAAGGAAAATGATGTCATACCGAAGAATTAAATAACATCTCCTTGGGCGAGCGCAGTGTGTGCGTCTCCTGCCTGCCCCGGCTTTGTCCCTGTGCACAAGTGGGTTCCTTGGCAGTCTGCTGGCGTCCTTACAGTCAGCAAGTATTGTTACAGAGCTAATGCTAATTGCTCGGAGAGAGCATGTCCTGTGCTGGGAACTGCTACCGTGCAGACGTCAGCTCTTATCGGCAGCTGGTGGGACACGGGAGCAGCGTGGGGGTTGGGAGTGAGGAGCAGGCAGGCATCGCTGCTGTTCCTGATGAGGATGCTGAGAATTAGGACCACTCCTTAAGTAAACGTTCCTCAGGGTCTCAATCCCCTTTCAGCTGCAGGGCTCTGTTATTTCAGGGACCTGGGTGCCCAGCTCCTGCCCTTTCTCAAAGGCAGCTTTGGTTTCCGTGCCTGGCTCAGGCTGGGTAAATACAAACCAATCCCTTCTGGGAGAGGGGACGAAGATTATTGCCCCCGCTGCAAAGAAGTGTTCTCATTTTGGAGCTTTGATATTATGAGCAGGACTCTGAGCTCAGCATCGCGGGACGTCCCATGCAGCCGCAGCCTGTTTATTCAATGCTCCATCCGGCACAAGAGCCGTATTTTACTGTCAGATGCTCTCCATTAGCTTCAAGTGTGAAATTATCATTCCCACCCTTTTACCAGCCCCACCCTGGTGAGGAAATGATCTAGAAAACAACCTCAAGGGCCGTTTGCAGGATGTGTGCGAGCTGTCGCTTGTCAGCACAGAGCCCACTTCGGGCAGAATTACTGCGGGGAGCTGCAACATTGCTGCGTTGCATGGGTGCATGGCACTGCACCTGGAGCTGTGTGCATCCTGTCCCAGGCTCGTGGAGCTGCATGGGGACGCTGTGACCTGCCCCCATGGCTCCTCTTGCTGTTTGCTTTCTTGTTCTAAGCCAAAGACATCTCGCATCCCCTTGAGATGCCAGAAGTGACTGATGGCAGCCAGGACCACATTTTTCACTTCTCTCATGAAGTCAGCTCCTGTAACAACCCGGCGGTGTCGGACCGAGAGATAAAGACATTTTTCTTTTCCTTCCTGCCCTTCCAGGTTCACGCTGTATGCGGTGGACACACGAGGGAGACACTCGGAGCTGAGCACGGTCACCCTGAGGACAGCCTGCCCGCTGGTAGACGACAGCAAGGCAGAAGGTCAGTGCTCAGGCGCCTCGTTTCCCAAGACAGAAGCCATTTCCTGTTAATTTTACTTTTCCTGTATCCATTGCACACCTGCAACTCCCTCCAGTCTCCTCTTCCAGAGCACAAACTCCTATAAATGAGCCCTGGGCATGAGGATACGGGGCTGGGATGGGTGATAAATTGCAAGCGTTTTGCAGTGGTGGCTCCATGGTCCTGTGCAGCTCAGTGCCAACACGCCTGTCCCCTTGCATGACCCTGGGAACTGCCAATAAACGTCCCCTGGAAAAAGGTGATATTGCTTCCTGCAAAGCAAGGGGCAGCCCTGGCTGGGACCCAGCTCTGGGTCTTCAGTGGGACATCAGTGGCAGCTGGGTTGGTTCTGAAACAGAGACACTGACCACGTGCATGGTTTCCTTCTCCAGATTTGAAACCAGTCCCATTTGTTCTCTCATTCCCGAAGCGTTTTGCTGCTTTTAAGTTTTAAAAGATTTGTGTTAAAAAAAAAAAAAAAAAAGGCACGCTTCCTATTTCCTTTCTTTCTATTTTGGAAAGCACGCAAAAGAAAGTTTCGATTAATGCTTTCTTTAGTGTTATTGATAAGCATTTCCAAAAAATAACAAAAAAACCCAAAGGAGAGCAAATGAGAGGCTATAGAGAAAGGGAAAGAAGTGAGGTTTTGTGCATTTTTCATTTCTGTAAAGATATTCTTTTCTACAGCAGAAAATGCACCTTCTTGTTCAATAAATCAAGCTGCACTTGCAGTCATCCCAGCACCTCCTGCCAGCCCTGCCCAGGGCTCCACTTGTCCCTTTTCCCTCTGCTCATTAAATCCTGTCCCCTGCTCCCTTCCAGAGATAGCTGACAAAATCTACAACCTCTACAACGGCTACACCAGCGGGAAGGAGCAGCAGACAGCCTACAACACACTGATGGAGGTCTCTGCTTCCATGCTGTTCCGAGTCCAGCACCACTACAACTCCCACTACGAGAAGTTCGGAGACTTCGTCTGGCGCAGCGAGGACGAGCTGGGGCCCAGGTACCCTCCCTTATCCTGTGTCCTTCCGGCCCTGCTGCCTCCTCACAGCTGAGAGAGGTCCCCTCCTGTTGTTCACCATCCAGTGGTGTTGACCTGACCCTGCTTGGTCTTTGATAAATGCTTGTGGGACATCTAGGAGCTGGGTGGAAAACCAGCCTGAACTGAGTGGTACGCAGGGTTCTGGGAACACCATGGGGAGACCATTGGGTCTTAAGCAGGGACAGTGAATGGTCTGTGTGTAAAGCAGGAACAGGATATTACCAGAGGGGATCAACAACTGAGCAATTTCTAAGGGGTAAAATTGTCTCTACTTGGTGGTATTTTTCATGGACTTTCCCTTCTCCTGATTTCTCTATCGGACCTGACACATCTTTATCCTCACTGTGGTGCATAATTGCTGTACAAACTGTAAATATTTCCAATATTTCCCTTTCCACCTTCACTCTCCCATAACAATAATTCAACTTGTTGATGGTGGTGCTAAGAAGGTCTTCCTAAATTTCATTCCCGTGGTGCCCCTGGCACCATGCAAGGATGCCATGGGTGCACAGTGCCTCATCTGTTACCTATATACAGCCTTATGCTAGACATAGCCCTTGGGAAACACTCAGCAAGAAGTGTTTGGAAGTAGTCATAGCCCTGTGGACAACTTAAGATCTCTTACAGAATCCAAGGAGCCTTGAAGCTTTTGTAGACACTGCTCTTGAATCATCCTCATCTAACACTGGATGGGGCCCTGGGCGGCCTGATCTGGTGCCGGATTTAGTGGCTGGCAACCACTGGAACTAGATCCCTTCCAACCCAAGCCATTCTGTGATTCTGAGATTCTGTGATTCTATGATTCTTTGTTGTTCTCTGACAAACTGGAGCAGGGAAAGATGGAGGAGTGGGGTTGGGCTGTCCGTGAATAACTGGAAAAGGATTTCCTTCTTTCTCCTCGACTCCTGTCTGCTTGTTGGACACGAGTGAGGACCTGTCCATAATACCAGGATAACGGTACTTCACAACAGCTTCTCCTCTCCCGGACATAAATCCAGGCTGGCCTGGTGCTTGCCCTCCTACAGAAATGACCTTGGTCATAATTTCTTTGATAGCTCATTAGCGCCTGACATGGAGCCACTCTTCCTTCCCACCGCCTTCCTCCTTCTCTGATGACACTGCAGACTTGTTTGTCCTTTCCAACTGCTCCTCTCTCTGTGAGCCCCCGGGGGCCATCAGCCTCTTCTTACACTCTTCTTACTCTTCTTATTTCCTTTGTCACTTGAGATCCAACTTATTGCTGCATGTTAGCTACCCTGATACCTACACTGAGCCGCCGGATTTGCAAGGTGACATTTAAATTGCCCGCATTGTTCCACTCCATACCAAGCTGCATCTGGAGCCAGTGGTCGATTCGGCTCTGTCTGCCTTCCTCGCCAGGCAGATGATCCCTAGCAGAGCTCGTGTGCCCCAGCTCCATACTTGAGCAATGCACGACGTGCAGCCAAGGGGAAGCATCTGTGAATGCGGCGGCAGCCGGTGCCAGACTGTGACAAGAGCAGAGCTCTGCATCCCGCCCAGCATCGCCGGGAGCTGGGACAGAAGCGGAGGCACTGACGTAGCGAGGATTTGCCAAGGGAGGCCATCTCGTAACGCGATTTTAATTGACGGGCTGTTCTCCTTCCCAGGGGAACATTCATTTTCATACCTTGAAATGTTTATCAGATGAGCCTCAGATTCGCAGTAAATGTTCGCTCATAAAACTGAGCGACAAGAGGGAAGTTGATTGCCTCCGTGTAATAAATACATCACACTGGAGTCCTCGTGAGCCCAGTTTCCATGAAAGCCACAGGTTACTGCAAACAGCTGCTCGCGAGAAGACACGCTGACAGCCAGATGTCCCAACCAGACGGTTTACATTAAGGAGACATTAAAAACTTAGCTCATAGGTGGCCCTAAACCAGGACTTTCTGTGGTCAGCAGCATCTTGGCACCTGGCTTGCTTCATCTTGCTCGTCTCCTTCGGCAACAACAACCCCTTTCCTGCTCCCCCCGTTCCTCTTACAAACACCAAGTGAGTCTCGCAGAGTTAATTTGTTCCAACAAAACAGAGGAATCTGTCTAAAGCAGTGAAGGTTTAATGCTACTGTGCATTCAGACCTTTGGATCGGTGCAGCAAGCGCGCTTCCTGACATGGCAACAGGGAGATTTCTTTATTATTTTCTCATACTGTATTTTTGGACAATCCTTGTGACCACTGCAAACAGAGCCTGGCTTTTAGGAGGAGGCAGGAGAAAGAATTAGGTTAAAATCTTCCTTCTGTGCCCCTGCCTGTGGCTACCAGGAGCAGCAAGGTCCAGATGCGGGGCTTGCAGCTCTCCTTCCCTCGGGCAGGTCCCCATGGAGCAGCTGGGATGGCCGCAGGAGATCAGTGCATCCCCAGAGCAGCTGCCTTCTGGTACCGAGGGGAATGCAATGTACCGATGGGAGGCTGTGATAAGAGGCCATCGAGTCCCGGACTCATTATCCTCTCAGATGAGGGTCTGACAGACCTGGGTCAGTTCTCAGTAGAGTGGAAAAATCTGAATTTATGACAAAATCGCCCCATATGGGAACACAGCAGACAGGCAGCCACACTCTCCTGCAGTGGACAGAGGAAGCTTGTCCTCCCTCTCACTTGGCACCTTCCTTGGCAGCCCCCTGTCCCCTTCCCCCCCCTCTCCCTGCACCAAGAGGGGAGCAGCCGTGTGGAGCCATCACTATTTGAATCCCTCTTTCCACCATTGATGACTTGGGCGATGACCTCCTAAATCCATCAGTCAAGAACTGGTCCCTGGGGACACCCAGAGTGGGGACACCCTGCAGCAGAGCTGGGCTGTGGGGGGGCAAAAAGGGGCTGCGTCATCCCTTGCAGGGCTGAGAGGTGGGATCTGGCCTTGAAAATGACCCCCGCCTCGCTCCCCTGCTGTCCTCTCCTAATTCCTGCCCTTTAATAAGGCAATAAATTATTGTTTCTGGCAGGGATGAGGTTGGTCAGCATTTAGGAAGATTTCATTTCCAGTATTTGAAAAGGTGGTCGTTCTGACCCGACAGCCCTCCGCAGGGAGCACTTGGGTAATACCCAGGGCTTGATTTATGGTGTTAAATTGGCAGCCCAAGAGCTGCTCCTGTAATTTATTACCCAGCCTTCGCCAGAAAGCTTCTCTCCCTTTCTCACCCCTCCCCTCGCCCGCTCTGTCTCTCTTGCTCCTTATTTTTTTTTTAAGAGGGAACAGCTGACAGCCAAAAGCTAAATCTAATATTTACACATGACTTCATTACCCCACTAAAATAAGTGACTCAGTCTGAAAGCAGTGAAACCCATCAAAATTGGGGCTTTGGTACCGGAAACTAAAAGTGAGGGACCTGATTCCCTCCCTCCCCATCACATGGGCCACGGTGCTGTGCATTCTCAGCATCCTTGTAGGGCCAGCCCATCATGTGCTGTGTCCCCTTCCTGGGGCTGATTGCACCAAGCACAACTTCAGATACCACAGGTGTGAAGACCACTAAGCCAAGAAGCGTTGCCTGCAGCAAATGAGAGACCAATAGGTCTGCATGGTTCAGCCCTGGGCTTCTGCTGCTCTTCATCGAGCTGTAGATGTTCCTGCTCATTGCAGGGGATTTGGATCAGATGACCTCTGAAGGTCCCTTCCAACTCAAATGATTCCATGATTCACACATGGGAGTGTTTGCCTGGCCAAGAGACCCATATGTCTACCAGAAGAAGGCAACCTCGTCATTTTTAGCAAAATCCAGGTGATCGTGGGGTGGTGGAACACGTAGTGAAAAGTGGGAGGGTAGGGAAGACCAAGGGAGATGGAGGAAAATGGTCAGGCTAGGTTGGAGGGAAGCGAGAGATGGGCCAGGAGGGCTGTGGAGGGGAAGAGACAGACAGGCGGTGGGATGGGAGGAGAAAAAGAGAAGAACTTGGCCAGCAGATGTGTGTGAGCATTTGCCCACCCCTCAAACAGATTAGGACCAAGTCACTGTTAACCACCACTGGGATATGTCTCAAGGAGTGGCCATGTCCCCTTTTTGCTGCTCTCCTCTTGTGTTGGCCTGGGAACGCCTCATGGTGAGCTGGACCAGGCACCAGTTTGGGGGAAAACCCATGGGGATGCTTGATTGGCTTTCAAATGGGAAGCTTCTCCATGTCAGCACAGCATTCATCCCGGCAGACGCCTGCACCAGCACAAGCCAATGGGCAGGGACAAGCTGGGAAAGGGGCAGAACCCACTTTTGGCAATAGAGATGATTTATGATAAATAAGGGTCACCATAGAGCTATGGCCCTGGAAAAATGATAGTTACACCTTTGAGGGAGAGGCAGGTCTGGTTCAGTGCGCTGCTCCCAAGCACTGTTTGCTCACAGAAAAGTCCATCTTACATGGAGCGCGTGGGCCCTACGTTTGGCCAACCTCCCCTGAAAGAAAGGGAGGGTCCGAGCAGATGTTATGAAACAATTTCTCAGCATTAGGATGGGTGGAATCCCTTTTAGTCCCTACCACCAGCAGCAAGTGTGATTTGGTGGTGTGCTGGCCTTGTGGTGGTACCCGTCACTACAGATTTTGGTTTGCTGCTGAGCTGAGCTTTAATCAGTGAGTCTTTGCTGAGAGAATTAGATGCCACCGTGGAATTCCATGTGCGTGAATGGGGGGATCAGTGGCAGCGGGCAGGTGGTGCCGAGGTGCTCTCGTGCCTCATCTGCTGTCCTTCCCGACATCCCATAATGGGTGCTGCTGGTGCTGCTCCTCGCTGGGAGCTCGCAGCCCAGGCTGCAACACCGCTCGGCTTCCATAATCAAATAATCCCCGTGTTTATGCCTCGCTGACTGACAGCGCTGCCTCTGACATATCATTATCGGGAATTTACATTCCTTCAGGAACTGTGAAATCCCCTAACCCCAAATCCAGAGCTTTCCTGTGGCACCAGAGGGAGAGGAAATAATCTGTGATCTTGAGACTTTCAGACCACTGAAGTAAACCCTCTTCCCCTCCCTTTGTTTGATTTAGCACTTTGCAGACTCCCACAAGGGGATTCTTGGTTTCTAACGGGTTTATTTTGTTTTGTCTTCGTGTGTTGTGCTTTTTCTCCTCGCTCTTCTAGTGTCAGTCCTCTCGGGCCATTTGCCTCCTGGAGACTTGGGAAAACAGAGCAGGGAAGGCAGCGCTCGTGGGCTGGCAGTGCTGGGGGTCCCTGCGGTGTGCTGCAGGACAGCCAGGAGACCATGGACATGTGGCACTGTGCTGACCACCTGGCACTGAGTTCTGAGGGCACTCGAGCTGCTCTGCTGCTCAGACCTGAGGTCTCTCCAGCCCCGTGCATGGTGCTGTGAACTTTGACATGAAACAGAGCTGCTCTCTGCCTAAAACAGGCAAGGCAGTGTCTCAGGCCGTGGGTCTCATCCATTGAAGCTAATGAGGTTCGACGAGGCCAAGTGCAGGGTGTTGTGCTTGAGTTGGGGTAATCCCAGGTACATGTACAGGCTGAGAGAAGAACTCACTGAGAGCAGCCCTGCAGAGAAGGACTTGGTGGATAAAAGCTGGGCATGAGTCCACCATGAAGATGCTCAGAGGTTGGATGATGTTCCCTCTGCTATGGGGACAGGCTGAAAGCTGGGAGTGTTCAGCCTGGAGGAGGCTTCAAGGAGACCTCACTGTGGCCTTCTTGAAAGGAGCTTATAAGCAGGAGTGACTTTTTACATGGGCAGATAATGATGGGATAGAAGAGGAAATGGCTTTAAACTAAAAGAGAGAATTTAGGTCAGACGTGAGGGGGAAATTCTTTACCCAGAGGGTGCTGAGGCCTCGGCACTGCTGCCCAGAGCTGTGGGTGCCCCAACCCTGGAGGTGCCCAAGGCCATGGATGGGCCTTGGGCAGCCTGAGCTGGGGGGAGCAGCCAGCTCATGGCAGGGGTGGGGCTCGGGGGACTGTAAGGTCCCTTCCCACCCAACCATTCTATGGTTGTATGATTCTTGTCGTGAGACAGAGCCAGTGGTGGAAGCCAGGCGTGCCCATGGGGACTCCTCTACCTCTGTCTCTGGTTCTTCCCCCCAGGAAGGCACATCTGATCCTGCGGAGGCTGGAGAAAGTCAGCAGTCACTGCTCAACGCTGCTCCGCAGCGCCTACATCCAGAGCCGCACCGAGACCATGCCCTACCTGTTCTGCCGCAGTGAGGAGGTCCGGCCGCCTGGCATGGTCTGGTACAGCATCCTAAAGGACACCAAAGTCACGTGCGAGGAGAAGATGGTCTCCATGCTGCGCAACACCTACGGGGAATCCAAGGGGCGGTGAGGGACGGTGCGGGCCTGGAGCTGTGGGAGGCAGAGGGACTCCGAGGAGTCGAGGACTCGTGATGTGCTGAGTGCTGCTGGGGTTCGGGGACGGGAGGTGTTCGGAGGGGAGAAAGGGGACAGCGAGGCCAAGCCGGACTTTCCCACATCAATGGCAGAGAAACACGAAATCTGCAAGTTGGACTTTCATTTCCTTTCCTTTCGTTTTTTAATTTTTTCCAGAGGAAAAACAAACAAACAAACAAACAAACAACAACAACAACAAAACAACCAACAAAAACCCAACACCTGATACGACTCAGCGTCCAAGTCTCTCCTTTTTAATCTTTTCTTACTGAATTTCCTGGACTACACGCTCCAAAACGCTGCGAGGAGGAGATACCCGCTAGGGGCTGAGCCAGAGCCTGCGGGGGGGAGCTGCTGGGCCTGGGGATCCCCCTGCCCGCCCTGCCCACCCGGAGCCATGGGGCCGGGGACCTGGTGCCGCGTTGGCCAAGGACGCCAGGAGCATCCCAGCTGCGAGCGCGCGGCCCGGAGGTGGAGGCCGGGCAGGTGCCAGGACGTTGCGGACACGCTGGGGGTTTTTTACCACTCCGAGGTGGCAGAATGGCTCCGTGCCTTCGTTCGCAAGGCTCCCGGCAGCTCGTTCTGTGCATTAAAGGTTCATATTAAGTCCGTCTTCGTGCCTCCTTGGTGTTTCTTCCTGATGCTGTCTCGCCGCCGCTTCATCCGGGAGGAGAGGACATCCCCAATGGCCAACCCAATGGCCAGAGACCGGCGCTGACCCCGAGAGCAGGCACTGGGAGAGGAGGGGAAAGTGCAGCCTCTGTGTAGGGTCCTGGCCCTGCCCAGCACCCATCCCGGCCCCGCTGGGAGCTGCAGATGTGTGGGAAAGCCCAAGAAGGAAGCCAGGGGCTAAAAAGACATGGAGAATCTGGTTTCTTTTACTGTCAGATGTGGGTTAGGCTGGCCCGGGATCTGTGTGGGTAATGGATTTTTCAGTCTGGTCGCCAAACCCATAAGTGCAGGAGGGTGAGAGGAAACAAAAACAAAAATCAGAGCTGCCCAAAGCTATTGCTTTTTCTTTTTTAAAGCAAAACAACAAACCTGGAGGGGGGCTGGAGGGGGAAGAGGAAACACTGTGGGCTGAATGAATCAGTTCAGTCAGCCCTAAGCAAATAGTTCTGTTTGTTTTTTTTCCAGGTTATTTAACCCTTTAAAGTAAAAGGAAACAAGCAGGAGGTGAGTTTCAAAATGGACATGTTTTGAAACCAAACAAAGGTGCAGGATTTGATGTGGAGGAAGTTCAGCCAGAGACTGACTTACTCTTCTTGAGATAAACCTATTTGCCTGCTTTGGCTAATTCTGATCGTGTCTCCCACATTGCTCTTGGTTTTCCCTTTTTCCTTCTCTTCATTTGTCTTGAGCCACGTGGATGCTGCAGGTTGGGAAGCCCTCCAGCACCTGGTCAGCATCCTGCTGGAGCTCATGAGAGATGCTGCCTTGACACAGCAGCCTTTGGAGTAAGAGCACTGCAGGTTGCCTGGGAGCCTTTTTTTAGTTAATTCCTTTTCTTGATGGGGTGTTTGT
The DNA here is from genome assembly GCF_002078875.1 of Numida meleagris. Lineage (NCBI taxonomy): Eukaryota > Metazoa > Chordata > Aves > Galliformes > Numididae > Numida > Numida meleagris. The sequence continues at coordinate 3,025,661 of NC_034424.1, read as the reverse complement.
GGGGATGGAGGAGACGATCTCAACTTGCTGCAGACCAGTGCACACTTTGCATTTCCTTGCCCAGGTCTGAGGAGCCCCGATGCAGCTCAGCACCATCTTACCCAAACTGCATCTGTTGGCCTCGTCCAGAGTCACCTCCCAAATCTTGCACCTCTGGAACTGGCAGCTCTGCTGTGAGAGGAGGTATCGCAGCAATATTTGCTCAGCTTGGCTATTGTGTGAAGCAAAACAGAGCAAAAACCCTCAGGGTGCAAACGTGCTGGTGTCCCGGCCTGACGGACCTGACGGACACTGCTGGCATTTTCCGTGACACCAATGACATGACAGATGGGGGTATCCTGCTGGTTACAGGGCTAATGCTATTATGGGATGCCTGACTGCCACAACTGCAGTGCTGTACGAATTGGGAATGGGGACCATGTGCCACAGCCCGCTCACATCCTTGGTGATGCTGGTGGCAGCGCTGGGGCAGGGTGGCCGTGCAGTTGGCAGCCGTTCAGCTGTCGAGGAGCGCATCGAGCTCCCAGCCCAGCGCCAGCCCCAGGCAGCCTGTGGCCGCGGATGCTGCGTACCCAAGCCAAACAAAGCCGAGGAATTCGTTGAGGTTACACATCCTTCGTCTCGCAGCTGAAAGGAAGGTTCTGTGTTTTCTAGCTGGAAACTTTGGAGAATGTAACCCTCAGGCTTTCAGGATAAGCAGTCACAGTCACAGCCCAGCAATGCTGGCCCATGGGTTTGTGCCTGCATGCAGCGTGCACCGTGGCCATCCCCGTGCGTGCCCCAGAGGGAAGGAGCAGCACGAGGGGCTTCCTCTGCAAACACTGCTCACCCAGCGCCCTCCATGTGCTCACACCCATCCTCACCAGCCCCGTTTTTTTGTTGTTTTTTTTTTTAGAACATCTGTGGGCTAACAAGGGGAAGCAGGCAGCAGCTGGGATGGGAAGCTTTCATGCTTCTTAGAAATAAATGTACAACTGGGGGCAGGGGGTAGCTTCCGTGGAGGTCAGCTGGCAGGTAATAGCTTCATAGGAGGGGGCTGTGGTGGCTTGCAGTGGCCATGTGGCTGCTGGCACCAGGCCTTGGTTCACCCTAAGTAAAATGATCAGAAGGCTGCAGATGATAACTGACTGCTGATGACATGACTTTGTACCTACAAAAAAAAAAGAACAGATTTTGTGAAAGCTTTTTAACTGCTGATGGTCCTCCCTGGGCCTCAGTCACCTAGAAGATCAAGACCTTCAGAACTGTTTTGACACGGTACTGCCTGTCATGAACGTAACGCTTTTAGGACCCTTTGGCTGTGTTTTATCAGCAAACTTCTGGGCCAGGTGGTGACGTGGAAGAGGCCTGGGACCAGCTCACCTCCCTGCACTGCGCCTTAGGCCCTGGCAGCTGAGGAACAGCGCTGGGCAGCACGGGTGGCACGAGAGTCTGCAGCCCCCACAGTGCTTGGTGGCACGGCCTAGCTGGCATAGCAGCTTGGGCCTGATAGGAAAGCGATGCTCCTTGCTTGGCCTCCACCACATTTAACATCTTGCCACAGCCCTAGGGCCTGCTCACCGAGCAGTGCCACCAGCCCTTTCTCAATGCAGATATTGATGTATTTTTTGCCCCTCTCCCGCTCTTTAGCGATTGATTTCCAGACTGACACACAAACTGGACGTAGAAACGGTTGTTTTGGCCGCACACCGCAATTGATTGTGCTCGTGTGGTTGTGCATGTGTGAGGAGCAGGAGCCGCCTCCACAGGTTGCTCCTGTCTTAAAGTCTTTATTAATGCTTAATAGATTGTTCAATGCACAGCTAATTGATTTATGTATTGCTGTAGACACAAACCATTTAATACACCACTTATAGGCCTTTTTAGCTACAGTGTGTTCTACTGACAGGGCTGCCCGACGTGCTTATATGCCATTAATAATACATTGACCACTGGCAGGGATGGTGTAGAAGCACCACGTGCTGTCACTCTCTCCCCCCACTCAATATTGCAGTGGATTTTGACAGCTAAAATGCAAAACATCTTTTTTACTGATTCACTTATGCCTGTGTAAAAAAATTAATTTATTGCCGCCCTTCAGTCTATTGCCCCCAAGCACCCCATAGGCTGTGCAGTGTGGAATTCATTCGTTGTTCAGTCCACAGCCTCTTTACACACAACAGTGTTACTGCCACACTCCTAAAAGTAGGCAAAGCATTGCTTTTCTGTAGTGCACATACATCAGGATGGCAGACAGAGCTGTTTGCTATTACAGTCCAACAGCAACAAAAGCAAAAAGACCTGAGAGTGGCACAGCCGGCATTAAGGCTTCTGCTCACATGCCCCATGTCCTCTCCAGCCTCCCTGTCCTGTCTGGGCTTCCCTGAGGAGTTAAATCATTGATAAGGCTGAGAGTTAACTGGGTTAACAATGACTCTCTTCAAGATCAGGGAGTCAATAACTGTCAGGGCTGAATGGCACCTATCCTGACAGCGTGCGCATCCCCAGTTGGGAGATGTCGATGCTGGATCAATTCACACTGTAAATGCTGAATCGATACACATTTCCCAGCTCCAGCAGCACGAACTCTCTCCCCTGCCTACTGCAGCAGCTCTGAGCTGGGAGGTGGGCTGGGGTCTGCACCATGGTCCTGGCACCGCCTAGTGGGGTCCTGCTGTGGGGCGGGCATGGATCTGAGCCCCGTCCATCACTCTGCTCAGCAAAATGATGTTAATGGGACTCAGAGCCTCATTCCTCAGTGCCCACAGGGCTCTGTGTCTGGCACGCTCAGCCCCTGGGTGCACGCGGATGGCTTTCAGCCTTCCTCCCTGCTTAGGTCATACCCCTGAGTCATGGCGAGTTCCTGTTGGGACTCATCTTCTGGATGACAGTGCTGAGTAGCTGATGGAGAACGTAAGCGGCAGAGGGCAGGGGCACAGCACCGCGTCCTTTGATGGGCTCGGTGGCAGACAGGTCATGGCAGCGCCGAGCTGCAGCCTGGCACAGCCCCCGGTGTCACGGAGGCCAACAGCCCCTCGCACGAAATGCAGCCAGCACGCCTTTACATGTGAGCGCTCTTTTCCGAGCAGTGTTTAGGCATGCTTATGGGCTTGAATGTTTTCCTAAAGGTTTCCCAACTGAGGCAGAGTGGAATTCCTCACAACAGATCCCACTGTCTCGGGGTTTGGTGGCAGAACCAGACCCACTGGGAGGGAACCACTCAACACCCCAGGGGTGCTGCCTCCCTCCACCCACCGCTGCCACCTCCACCAGAACACCACGAGTGCCACAGAGCCTGCCCAAAACCAAAGCACGGGGGCACGTGGGCAGGACGGCCCATACAGCTGTGCATGCAGATGTGGGACCATGCTCACCCCCAACACAACCCGGCGATGCTCGGGGCCAGCTCGACCGAAAGCAAAGACGCGGCAAAAGCAAGCGGTCCAGTTCAGAACTCTTTAATACAAGCTTATATTGTTTGTGTTTCTGATTCTCTGTTCTCCCAGCATCTGGGGACATTAACCCTCATATGTGTGTGAGCATGTGTATGAAGATATATACAAAATCACACAGTTAAATATTTAAGCATACAAGGTATTATATATTTATATAATATAGAACTTTAGGGTATAGGAATCAACAATGGCAAAATATTTCTGATGAATCTGACAAAATTTCTTTTTTGAGTGAAACATGACCTGTTTTTGAAAGACCAGAGGAAGTTGTTGTTTATTAAAAGAAAGAGAAAAACCTGTATAAAGAAATTCTGTGAAAATGATTTAACAAAAACCTCATGAACCAAAAAAGGACAACGGTTAAAAACGGTACTGAAAAAAAAAAAATAAATTAGATGAACAACTGTGTAAATATAAATTAAAAAAAAGATGACAATCTTAATAAATAAGCTTTACTATTTACATCTTTATATATTGCTTGGAGACTTAAATTAGATCCGTTAAAAACAAACGAACGCAAAATAAAACCCAAAATCGGAGCAGCAAACGTACAGGCGTGAGGTACAGAATTAAGGGTTGAACTGTATTTTGCTTGTTTCTTTTTTTTTTTTTTTTCTTTTCTCTTTTATACAGTAGACCAGTAGAATTCTTGTGAAAATAGATCCTCAGCACTTCATTGGAGTATTGGTTGACGTCGCTTCCAAAAGGTGCCAAGAAAGATTCCATAATAATAATAATAATAACCATAATAATCATAATAATTATAACAATAATAAAAAGATACAATATGATACATAAATATGGAAGAGCAGTTGGTAATATGAATACATTTTTCTCTAGACGAGATCACAGTTTTATTTGTAAATATTACACTGATATATATATATAATATTACACATATAATATTATATATATATCATATATATATTTATATATATATATTTATATATATAGTACGGCTCAATCCTGCTCCCAGTGAAGTCAACAACAACAACAACAACAACAAAAACCCCCGTTGACTTGGTGGAAGCAAAATTCAGCCTATCATCTGCAGACAGGTACGTAATTACAGAGGCCGTACAATGCAAACTCCACAATGGTTCCAATTCCCTCTTTAATTGCTGGTGAAATGTTTCATTAAAGCCCTGGTTCTTTACACTCAGAAGATGGAAACGGGTGGCTGAATTGTGGCCTCACCAAACGAATGAAAAAACAAAAGACCAACCCAAGCCAGAATGGGAACCAAAGACAACTTGGACTCATTAGCTCTGCATCTCGACCTAACAGGACTAACAACACCAACAAGTAGCACCAAGACTCCTCGTCTGTCACATGAAGCCAACGCAAGCTCTTGGTTCTGGCCTCAGAAGAAGCGATTGTTATTCTCAATGAATCTTGGATGTGTAGATCAGGTGAAAAGGGGAAAAATTCGGCTTGCGAAACTAAGACTGAAACGAAACCTTAGGCCCCACTTTGCTCCTGCTGACACAACCAGGGGCTTTGAACACCGGTTCCCCAGGTGGCAGGAATAGCCCAACACAAACTCCGATTGCCCAAATCAGCTGTAGCTCCAAGAAAATACATCTTGGGCCACCTGGGCCTGCTGGAGCCTCGGTCACCAGAGCCTCAGTCATGCTCCCACTGACCTCAGTGGTCAGGGGCCTCCAGTGGCAAGGGGACTGGTCCCTGGGCTTCAGGGTGCACAAGGCCAGCTGTCCACTCAAGGGAGATGGTCACAGCCGGATGATGGGATGGCGCAGAACAAACGTGAAGGATATCACCTTCATTGCACCACTGAGACTTACATGGGACCACCGAGATCACGACCATGAAGATATTGAGAGCATTGTCTAAGCCGGGCAGAGGGTCCCCTCCCAGTGACACAAACACACCCACCGAGTGTCACTGAGGCATCCATGGATTGAGCAGGGGAGGTCAAGACGAGGCCAAAGGGGTGGCAATTTCCATGGCATCCAAAAAAATGAAAAGGACTAATCTCCAGCTCTGAAACACCCCCTGGGCATCCCAGCCTCGCCTGACCTCACCACAACACCTCCTGTTTTCTAGCTTGGTCTCGAGTGGAAATGATAGGGTGGGAGTGCAGGAAGGGGAACTCAGCACCCCGCTTCCCACAAATGGGATCACCCATCTGCTCGCGGAGCAGCATTCCCCTTCCCCTCTTGCTCATTCCCAACCTCTCGCAACTCTTCGGGATTCAGACTGTGCAGTGCTTCTGAGTGCAGTAATTAGAGCACAGTGAAATACTGGTTAAATGCATATGTACAGTTGGATAATGTAAAAATAAGCACAAATACTCACTTAAAAAAAAAAAACTGGGAAAAAAAAAAAGAACCTCCCCCCCCTCCCCCCAAACAACAATATACCAGGGGAAAAAATACCTTAGCCTTAGTTCCTGGACTTATCACAAAGCACAAGGAAAACAAAACCAGACAATGTTATAAATCCTCACAGTACTTCTAGGGAAATCTACACTTAAGTATCTAGCTCTACTCAGCTGGCAGAATCAGTGTTTTCCTTTCAAACACACAAAAATAGGCTTTGCTCTTCTTGGATTTGGATTATGCGGGTTTTCTTTCCTCCTATTTTTGTTATTATTTTTTTTTCCCATTTGAATCCTTTGTAGCAAGAAACTTTTGTTGGCTATTGGCTTTCTTTTTCTCTCTTTTTTTTCTTTTTTTTTTCTTTTTTTTTTTTTCTTTTTTTCTTAAACACAGGTAAAACCTAGAACAAACCGACAGTTACAACCAAGTGAAACCGAAACCGGAAGGGAGGTAGCTGGAACCCGACTCCAAGAGTCCTCTGGTGCCATCCTCCTTTCTCAGCCTAGGAGGGGACAGCAGGAGATGCAAGAAAAGCGGGACGACACCAGCTCAGCCCATCTGCGAGAGGGTGGGGAGGGAGCGGGGTAGCAGCTGATAGGAGTTTCCCACCCCATCCCGCACCGTTCACTGCTTTCTGCTCCAGCTTGTCCTCCCGCTGGCCATGGAGACCACTGGTGTCCCTCTGGAAACAGCCCTGGCTCACAGTCTGTGGCAGAGATGCTCTTGGCACCTATGTGACCTGGACTTTATAAGCAGCTAAATTTCATCAGCGTGAGCACCCTCTCCTATTCCCCCAGTTTTCTGGTTTGATTTTGCCCTCTGTCACCCTCTCATCTCCCGCTGGATGTCCACCACCATCATGAAGGCTGGTCCCCCAGGACTCTACCAGGCAGTCAAGGTCCTTACAGTCGTAGATGCTGCAAGGCCATCCAGTTGGACAGGCATCTGCACCCCATGGGTCCCCTCTCCTTGTTCCCCTTAATGCAATCTGATCCCCCTGAAAAATTAAAATGTAGCGTTTTTAACATGAGTTAAGGTGACTCAGAGCAGCACCTCTGCTCGCGGTACTCTCAGCCCCGCTGGAGGAGATGGACAGTGCCAAAATGGAAAAAAAAAAAACATCAAATAGCAGCATGGAAGGCCTCCGTGCGGGGAAGGGACCTGGCTGTCCCCGGACTGCTGCGAGCAGAGGCTGGCCCTGGCTGGACAGAGTCACTCAGAGGGCCCTGAGCCCACAGCAGCAAGTGGCAATAACGCTAACACAGACCTGTCTCTGTTGGGCAATTCCTAGGTGGGAAAAGCAAATGGAAAATCTCCTCCACGCTGAGCTGCAGAACTGATAAAGGAGTTTTGCAAACTGGTCTGCCATCAGGATGCACATAGGGCCTGAAGTGGGGCTTCCTGCAAGGGTGAAATCCGCATGGTGTGGAGGGGAGAGATCCTCCCAAGATGCCTCAGGTACTGATGAGCTGGCAGCCTGAAAGGGTTCAGAGGTGCTGTGCTCCTCTGATGGGCTGGATGGCACATGAACCAAACCACCGGCAGAAAGCAGGAGGATGAACGACTGAGAAGAAAGCAACCTTCTCCCAATTACTTACTTCTACTGTTAATTAGGTGGCAAGGAGCACAAGTGGAAGTTTGCCCAGGACTAGTTTTTGCTAATGCTCTCTACACTGGCAGCCATTCAGCCTAGCTCCATAGAAGGAGCCCTGATCCCACTGCATTGCCCTTTCCCCAGTGCCCTGCATGGTGGGTACAGAGCCATCCGCACGGCTCCCACGGCCAGGCCCTCTCCAGGAGCTTCCCAACAGACAGCTCCTCACCTTCTTAAGCTCATCTGCTCTCCAGGCCTCCAGATTTTAGGTTTTGAGATTATTCTCTGGTTTATTCCCACAGAGACGACCTCAACGGTGGGTGAGAACAGCCTGGCTCTTTGCAGCTACAACTCTGTCAGTTTTCCATTTCTAGTTTTCCTACCTATCTTTACATCCATCTCCATGAGCGAAACGATTCCCCTTAACATTTCTGCCTTGCTGTAGTGCCTGAATATTCAAAAAAGCATGAGTAGGAAAAAATCTTTCCAACTTATCTTTTCCCAGTAAATTGTACAAGGCAGGACAGTGCCAAGGAACAGGAAGAGTTAACACTTGGGAAGATGCTCTTCCAGATGTGTGCTCCTTGCAGCAGGAACCCAAAGCAGCAAGAGACAAGCCCAGGCCATGCTGAAGACATCTCTAGGCTTTATGTGGGATGGTTTTAACAGCAGCAATAGCACTAAGATGCATTGGGCATCTCAGTGACTCAGTGTGATGATGAACCCTACGATGAAATGAGCCCCCAGGACTCTGGCACAATGCGAGCCCCTCTGGGCTGAAACAGGAGGATGGAGCTATATGAAAGGGAATTATGAGGGCTGCTGCAGCTAATGCCCTTCCTGCTGGAAGATTACAAGCAGCTAAGCTCCCAGTCTTTCAAAGATGTCTGACCTACAGGCCTGGATGCTTAATACTGACAAATATGGCCAAAATTCTAACACTGTCTCCCCATAGCACATAGTTCCTCCTCTTCCCCTCTCCTAGGAAAACAAGAGCATGAAGCAGTTGTTAGATATACACAGCCATAAGAGTGGGGTGGAGGAGGTTCAGAAAACCCCTGTGGTGGGTGGAGACCAAAAAGCAGATTCCTTTGGCTGGCTGGTGTCCTGTTTTCTTGCCCCAATGCTGAGGAAGAGACCAGAGGGTTTGAAAGGCAGGTTATAGGTAAGCTTTAAGGCAGACTGTTTGGTTGCATGGGGTTGTTTTCACCCTGTCCTGACACAGTAAGGAAACTAGTTGTATGGGACATAGCAGCAGGAGTAGCAGCAGCAGACATGCTCAAATGACAAGTGCGGGGGTGAGTTACCCTCTCTGCTCCTCAGAAGCAATCATCCACATTCCTTGATGCCAGTCCTGACTCCCCACTCCCTGGCTCCACTGGGGGACCACTTGCCCACCTCCGCAGAGAAACATCCCAGCAGCCCTGTGGCTTCTGGCCAGGTGACAAGGGGGCTTTTTGTTTGCTTTTTGAGGGTAGGGGGGAGAAGGAGGAGCTGTACAGAAAGGTCACTGCAGTCTGCTGAGCTCTCTGGCTGGAAGCAGCGTTCTTGTGAGGAGCAGATGCGTCCCACGTCTCGAGCCAACTGGGCGCCTGGCAAGTCGCTTGCCAAGAGGCACAGCCCTGTGGAGACCCCACCCCAACGTCAGTGCCCCGAGCATGAGATACCTTGGCATTCAGCATCAGAAAAGGCTCAGCCCGGAGTCCTCCAAGAGCACAGCCTCTTCCACGAATGGTCTGAGTTGTGAGTGCTGGAGAGGGGAAAGTGTTTTTGCGTTGATCATAATCTCTCACTCTTTCTCTCTTTCTCTACTTAATTCTATAAATATGTGTACATAAATAGCTTGTTTCTCGCCTTAAATCTAGATACGAACTGTTCAAATTAGGTGGGCATAACATGCTGTTTTGATACATGAAAGTCTTCTCGACTTGACTCTTGGTTGTTTCTTGTCATCACTATTTAAGATACAGTTAATACATAAACCCCTACTTTAAGTTCTCCTTGGACACAAATTAAAGGCAGACTGGTTGAATCTAAGGGTCTCTGGTGCAGAAATGCCATCCAGTTGAGCAGCTAAATGTTAAAAATGATACCAAAAGGGATGTGGTGTCTCTCCTAGCCTGCCTTGAGCACTGTGGTCCTCCATTCCACGTCGCTTGGTGTTACCCAAGACTGAAGCCACGGAGATCTTTCTGATTGTGCTCTTGGGCGTTGGGGTCCCGGCAAGCACACTCTCCTTGTAGGTCACAGGACATAGGGAAGGGAGTAACCTGGGGAAGGAAACACAGGCACGTGAAGGAGGGAATACACAGTACCATGCAGAACAAACGAGACCTCTGGAGTGATATCTTCAGACATAAGCTGGAGTCTGCAGCTGCATTATTTTTTATGGTGATTTATTTCAGAGGCACTCTGAGGCCTCAGGTGAGCCACTTGTCCCTAAGAGAGGCTGTGAAAAGCATAAAGAAGAGCCTGTTCAGCTCGTGCAGTTACTGGTCAGCAGATCCTTCCTTAACAGCTCAGGTAAGGCATGTGGACAGCTGAATGAGGAGACATGTACTACGCAAGCAACCCCAAGGCTTTTGGGGTAGCTACCAAAATTCTGGGCCTGCGTTATGCTGCCAACCTCTTCTAAAGGGCTATCCTTCTCCTAAAGCCTACAAACACCAAGTGATGGCAAAGCCACCAAACTCCCAGCGCACATGACCAGTTCAAAGTCTCACCGAACATTATGCCCAGCAGTTCCCAGCTCAGCATTTCCACCCACCTCCAGCCTGGGGATTTGGTGAACCCTGCTCCTGGGCCATAACCTCCCCTCTGTAAGGCACCACTCTGCAGTAGGGCCCTACGGTTTGGGTCCTGTTTCCGTGCCTAAGTATATTTGTGTGCTCAATTATGAGTGTTTTAGGTTTCATTTCCTAGCAGATCAGTGAAAATGCAACCCGGCAAACAGACTTCTCTAAATACCTGTTGAGTTTAAGGGCAAAAGATGCAGCTAGCGGGCACTGAGAAACGGCAAAGAAATACAAGTGAGTCGCTGCTACGTGCAGATAAAATCTGACCACGATCTCTGCAGAAGTGTGGGAAGGAGCTGAAACAAGACTGCAGTGCCTGGCTAGCAGACGTTGATTTTGGCATATTGCATCATCTCTTTCACATAAAGAAAAGGGGGTGCCAGCGGAACAGTGCCTTGCTTGTCTTGAAGTGAATTCCCAAGAATTTCTCTCATTTGAGCAGACTGAGCGAATGACCTCACTCCCCTCCTTAACACTCCTTCCCAGACAGTGCCACAACTTGTTCAGTGCTCCCCATGTCTGCTGTCCGTGGCTTTGCTGCCACACGTTTGCTTTCTCTCTCACAAACGCATCTCCCCAGGCCATGAAGGTATGCCCGTTCCCTGTGCATCACCACCAGCACATCTAGGAATGCAGACTAAGCGCTGTGCTTGAGCACACAGCCGTCATTTCCCAAAGTCCTCCCCTACGTGTCCCTGCACGTCCATCACTACGTGCTTTTCTCCTGACATATGAGAACGGGACAGAGGGGTGTGGGTCTTTATTTCACAACTGGGGAGCCTACGGCAGGCACATGCTGACAGAGACATTAAATAGCCAACACTCATCACCACACCAGGCTTCAGAGAGCCTCCTCCTGTTGCTTTCAACTTCCATTCCCAGAAGACGTGACCTTCCTCACCAACCTATGGCCTCGGTGACTTACGAGCTGAAGAACCAAGCAGTGAATAACCTGAGTCTACCAACGTGCAAATGTGGAGGCTGCAAAGGAGACAGTCCAAAAGGTTAAAAACAAATGGATTCAAGTAACCGGATACTAAAGAAGCTTTAGAAATTGCAGAAAACAATAGGAGCTTAAGGGTCACTGGATCCAACAGAAGCCAGCCACAGTAGGACTGTTCCATATCACAGTGTTATGAATATTCTCAGATAGGAAAATGGAGAAGTCTGTAAACAGTGGGGTTCGGGAAGGAGGCTGCAGAGGGACTGTCTAACAACTGAATTAAAACACTGCAGAGAACAAAATGATACATGAAAGGAACTGACTTATTTCGTTCAACAGAGAGGGAAACATTTTGGTTTAGATTATCTGCTACAGTTCAGGTTCGACCTTTCCTTACAAGACCAAAATAAAAAGGGCTATTCAGAGCAAAATTTATGTCTTGGAATGAAAACTTACTTCACTTAGAAAATGCTCAAACAAAACATGCAGATATGTCTGGAGTTTTCCCTTTTATTTTTTATCCTGAATCATTCAGTTCAGCCCGGATTTGGCAATGATTTTGACTTAAAAAATCCTTCCTGTTGTACAACAGAGCTACTGGTTGGAGGCGAGATCTGGGCTCCTGGTTCTTTCATTTGTCTTGATCAAGCTTTTTTCCTCTCCCTGGCCTAGATTCACTACATTTGTCTGTAACATTCTAACAAAGGCAATTCAGTGTCCCTGCATTCAATGGAGAAAGACAGGCTCACAGAGAAGGTGGATACACAGGAACAACACGCTGAACACAGGCACTTCAGTGAAGTGGCTGAAATTAGCCATGATCACCTTACTGCTCTTTGGCTCCGCTGCTCTCTGCACACGAGCACAACTGCACCCTCTCTCACTGGCGCAGACATCCCATAAACGCTAACATTTCTCTTGGAGGAACAAGAGCCAAGAGTGAAAGCCCTGCATAACCATGTCTCTGAACTGCTGGCTCTCATTCCCTAACTTACTTTGTGGGCTGTGCTGAAATTGTGACCCCAGGAACCCAAACTGGCATGAGTTTGGTGTTGCGTTGGAGTGCTCTACCTCCCGCATCCCCTCTCCTCCCCATCTGAACAAAAGCTCCACGTAAGAGAATAGATTGTTAGTGCACTGTAGAAAATATCTGGGAAGAAGGAGCCACTAGGGAGGTGTCTTCCCATGTGCTGTCCCCTAGAAACCCTCTGGTCTTCTCTCAGCGGTCACGGACAGAAGAGCAGAAGCTGTCCCTCTGGGGCACAGCCACGGCCCAAAAGCAGCGCTGCACGGCCCAGCAGCAGTCGCAGCAGTGGGGAGCCTGCCTGGCAGAGGGTTTCTTCCTGATCAGATTAGCCTCATTCACTTGGTGACCTTTACAGATTTTTTAATGCAATTTAATTTTTACAGTGCTATTGTCCAGAGAGATGAATAGTTCTCTTACGGCAGCGAGCTCCAGAGATCAGTTTTCTATTATGTGAAAAGGCAAAGATTTTTATGGGGAGTGAGCACATCCACAGTCAAATTAGACAGGACAAAATTTGCCAAACGCTAAACAGTGATGCGGGATTTCCACTTTAAACATCATCTACAACAATTAAACATTTGATTTCCTCAAGGACCTGAGGTATTTAGGGAATCGAACCCACACGCAGCATCTACTGGGATTGTCAGAAGTGCCCAGCACAGAGAAGCCTTAAAATGCCTTAGAACAAGGGCTGCCTTTTGTCTTGGGCTCGTTCTGTGGCAGTCCTGTGGAGCACAGATCATGAACAAAGCTGTTGGATGTGCTACAAATAATAAATACTGTGCTTTTTTCTGAATGATAGCCTGTTTAGGTGTGGAGCCCTGATACATGGACTCTAAGATTAACTGCTGCCTTTCATTTTAAATAGACTGGAGAAAGCCCAAGTCATTAAACAACACATATGATTTGCACTGAAATTTTGAGATATATCCACTGTAAAACAGTATTAAAGAATTGTCTCCTCTTCCTTCCATCTGTCAAGTCCTGTGCTCCCCTACCTCTCTCCACAGAGGAAACCTGGCTATGGCTAATATCAAGGAGAGCGTGGAAGAAAAGCTGAAAATCAAGCTTAGGGCCTGGCTCATTACTGGATGGAGTACTGCAGGATACAGTCTCCACAGGCTACCTAAAATAATCTGAGAAAGACCAAAGTGAAGAACACAGCTCTGCACACCTACACGCTCCCCCTACACACGCACACATCTCCTGGAGGTGATCCAGAAACAAAGCCATGGCTTGGATCAGCAGCACTCAGGGGAACGTGGGCCACACCTGAAGCACGGAGGACTACAAGCCTGTTTTCGAGACAAAACATGCTCATGTTTGTCACCTTGGCAGCATGCATGGTACAGCAAGGATGACCTGGACTGCCCCACACCCTTCATTTTTCCCAGTGAGTTGCTCAAGGAGTTCTGGCCACACTGCTGCAGGTGATGGGATGCCAGGCCTGTACCTAATGTACTGGTGGTGCAATTGTACGTGCCTGGGGTGTGACACCATCCAACTCCCAACTCAGCACCAATGTGTCCAATGCATGAACCCCTACTTCTGTCCTCCATGAAGGCATGGGAGCACTCTCCCATGCCAGGTGATGAGACCATGACCAAAACTCACACTGCTTTTGGAAGCAGGGCTGCATTTGCCCTTGATGCCATGTTCTGGACTATGGGAGCAAAGACAATGGTAAAATATAGCGGTGCAGAAACGGGACCCAGGTCATGAAACGAGTCAAGAGCCATAAATCCTATCTAAAGAGGCTGGTGATATCCCAAGACAGATTCCTGCTGAGAAAGTCCAGTGTGGGAACACTGACAGAAGAAACAGCCGACAGGTACAGGGAGGGGTGGGAAACACTTCTGCAGAGGGTTGCAGCTTACCCCTCGCACACGTTCATATCACACTGACCCAGCTCCACCTCCCATCCAGGGAGGGCAGCATCGGGTCTGGGCTGGAGGCAGGGGGAAGCAGGGGAGGAGGCATGGAAAGTGTTGGGAAATAGCCTGTTGTTAGACTTCAGCTCTGAAGTGTTTGCAAAATCTCCCAGACGGGATGAATGGGAACTATGAAGACCCCGCTGCACACAGAGCCTCTGCGGTGAACACGGCATATCGAGATAAGCGTGGCAGGCGGTGCTGAGTGTCGCGGCCCCGAGACCCTCACAGCTTGAACGCTGGGGAGTATTTTGCTCCCTGTCAAAGCCCTTGTGGGACAAAAATGCATCTTGTCATGTTCTTCCCAGTGGTTTTTGGCATTCAGGTCACAAGGGCTGCTTGGAGATTATGGAGCAAAAAAAGAGCCCCCTTTTAACTCTGGAGGCTGGTATGCAGGTTCACACCTAGGGCACCTCTCGAGGGGGCCTGGGAAAGGCGAAGATGAAGCTTGTAGGGAACATCCTGAATTTCTCTTATCTGCACCTCTTTAAACTGTGCTTTCCCCCATCAAAGCCAGCAAGCCTGATGTAATAAGACACAGCTCACCTAAACCCAGCTGACCGTCATCAATGTCCACTGGGTCCCATCCAGGAGCAGCCCCACCGGTGGACCCAGAATGGCCCAGAAAGGCAGCTGGGATGCTCGGGGAAACCCTGGTGGCACAGGACGCTGGGTGCCCAATGCCCACATCCACACCAAGCTCTGGCACTCGCGGGGCTGAGCTACACGAAGGAGCCCTTGTGCCAAACCACACGGAGCTCAGCTGCTCAGCCATCAGCTGCGCTTCCTACCCTTGTGCTACTGATTGTGCAAACATGAATGTAATTAGTCTAAATAATCACCAAAGATTTAATAGCAGCCAGACCACCCAGAGGCCAAATAGCTGGCGGTGGAGCAGGGAAGGTTTGTTCGCTGGTTTTTGTAACACTTGCTAATGAAGTGAGGTCGGATAGCAAAGCAAACACCCTCCACGAGCACTTCCCCTGGGAACGCTGTATGTTGTGGGAAGCCCCACGTCCCTTGAAGCCAAGACTGTTCTCTCAGGATAGGCAACATGTGCTACTACCGTCCCTGCTTTTAATTTATTGCCGCCTGGAAAGCCTCCCTGAACGATTATGAAACCGGCTCTGAGCCCCAAAATAAGCTCCCATCCCAACCAACCATGACTGGAAGCGCTCCTCACATGGCAAGCAGCGAGCCACTTACACTGCCATCAAAAGCTCCTGGGGAAGTGAGTTCACCCAAAGGCCTGGGAGAAGCAGCATGCTCGGAGCACGCAGCAGCGCCGAGCCGCTTCCAGGGGCATGAGGCAACGCTCCCCATTGTGTCCGGCCTTCCTCCGTGCTCACCCGGCATTCATTGTATCTCACCAGCTAATTATAGAGCTGACAAACACACCCGGCTGGGGACGTCCGAGCTGTTGGGAGCAGCACCGTGTCACGGCCATCGATTCTTCAGGATAAGAAGAATTTCCTCGGCCAGGGTGGTCACTTAGGCTGCTAATTGTGCACGCTGCCTCAAAATCATGTTCTGCAAAAGGAGCAAGACCTGCAATTCCCCAGGACAGGTCTGTGCAGCGGAGAGAGCACAGAGAAGGCCCTTATTTCTCCAAAATACCAAGAAATGATTATTTCTGGTTTCTGAGGGGTGGGAGGGGGCAGGCCCCCCTTTCTAGGGAGACAGGGACAGTCTTGGGAAATCCCTCCTGGAGCCAGCAGCAACCCTCCAGTTCAAAGCTCCTTTCTTTAGGCCCTGAATTCTTGGCCATAAGTCTCTGAAGAGGTTTTGATAAGTTGCATATCTCGTAGATAAGCAAAGCTTTGGATGAATCCCACGCGGTTCTCTATCTACCGCAAGTCCTCATTTGTTTTCCGCCAAGGCACTTGCTGGTTTTCCTCTCCAAGGTGTTGGACAGCAATGTCAAGAGGCTGAAGGGGCGGCATTTGAGATGGGAGTTTTTGCCAGGTTGATGTTTCTTTTTCTTTTCTTTTCTCAGGGCTCTGGGGCAAAGGGGTGGAGGGAAAACCTGAGAGATAACCGAATGAGACAGGTTTTTCTCATGGGGGCTGTAGTTCTACCCCTTATGTGATGAAAAGGAAAGGCGGAGAGGAAAGACAGATGAAAGTTTGCCCTTTCAGATGGTTTAGGTTGGGGTAAATTCAGAGCGGCAAAATTCCCTGCGCTTAAATTTGCAGAGATCAGACTGCAGGGACTTCAGTGCGAAAATCTGCTATTTGAGACTGGAACAAAGTATGCAAGCAGCCTAAAGAAAAACGTTTCTGATTTCTGTGAGGCCCTCCTAGACAGCTCTGCGCTGGGAAAATTTGTAGAAGGGAAGGGAAAGAGAAGTGAAGGGGAGCAGTGACTGGAGAGAAGATTTCCTGAAACTAATCGGAAAGAAAGAGCCATCAGCTCTGCCTGGCACGTCGCACGCCCCAGGAGCTCCATGCAGCCGCCGCCAGCCCAGAGGCAGCCAGCTATGCCCGGGTTATTTATTTTCCCCACTTTAAGCGCTGTCATATATTTAATGCTTTAAAAAATAATATCTTCTTTTATCTGCGGCAGGACACAAAGCAAGAAGCAGCTTCCTGGAGCAGCCAGGCGGAAGGGAGCTGGCAACCTGCGCTGGGTCAGGAGGAGAGGAAGATGAAAAGGAGACGGGCTTTTGTTTTGTCCTTCACGGAAGACTTTATCCCGTCCAGATACACAACAGAAGCCTCCTCTCTCTTGGAGGTTGGCTGGCAATGGCCTTCCTGTTTCTCCAAGCTGCTCCTGGGTCATGCACAGGGCAAGCTGTGCAGCCCCATCCTCTGCCAGTGCCTCCCTGCTGCTCCCCGTGCCCTGCAGACGGGTGTCCCTGCTGTCCTGGGTGCTGCTGCACAGCCCTGGCTTCCCTCCTGCTGCATGGGCACGCCGATCAATTAGCGCAGAACAAATAATTAAGCTGATGAATGTCTCTTTTTTCCCGCTTGCTGACTGCAGTTGCCTCAAATTTATGCCTAGAATATGACTGAATTTATTCGCTGCCATTTGCAGCATTCAGAAGAGGTCTTTAATGATTTCTTTTAAGCTCCCTGGACTGATTGTGAGTAGTGCAGGGCAAATACTCATTATTTCCTATCTAAGCAGCAGCACTGATTAGTCAGTGGTTGGCCAGATAAGCCACACCGCCCTGCTCCCCTCTCTCTGCTGAAATGCACAAGGTCGTTTGCTGCTAATGCTCAAATGCAGAGCAAAAACGTGCCCTAATGGAATGGCACACGGAAGCCTCCTGCGTTTTTTCAGGCTAATAAAACAGGAGTGTGCAGAATCAGACATTAAGTAAGAGGGCTGTGGATCAAAGTGAATATGGGTTGAATCTTTGTGTTTTCAGGCAACCCAGTTCACAGCGCTGCGTGCAGCTGAAAGCGTTTTTGGGAGGGGAGTGGGAATGCAGTGAAACTTAAGTCTTGACAGTTTGCGGACATTAAAGATCTGAAGTCAGCTCTTACTTGCCTGTTAGCTCCTGAATCTTCACATGATGCAATGCTAATCTTCAGCCCTTTCCTAAAATAACGTGCGGAGTTGCTATGTTCTGTTAAATGTGAACCATGTGTCACCTCAGCAATGGCTGCGACGGCGAAAAGATGATAAATCTAAAGCTTGTAAAATGTCCTGTGACATTTTGGGAGAAAAACAGGTGTTGCATAAATGTTAGACATTTATGGGTAAACTTGCAGGGGCTTTGAAAGACTGACGCATCTGCCACATAGTCTGTAACCCTGAAAGAAAAGGAGCAAAGCAGGCGCTTGCATGCGTCTCGCTCTTTCTACAACTGTATGAAAATACATCCTCATCTGGTATTGGAATTAACAGAGCTGGACTCACCCCTCCCTATGTCTCCTCCAGGCTTTTGGCTTTTACACCCAATGTGTATTTTAAAACTGTGCCTGTTTAAGTAGGTGGCAAATTGTGCTGGAAGGATTTGGTATGCGGAGTATTTTTATTCAGCTCCCTTTTCTCACACCTTTCATTGTTTTTCCCCTTGGAATATCTCCTGTAACGCTCTACTCATAAAGCTCTTCAAAGGCAGGGCTGTGTTTGAACAGCCTTGCCCAAAATCTGCTCTCCAGTCTAAGACCTCAGACAGGAAAATAACTCATAGGGCCGCGCCGCCGCTGCCGCAGGTGTCCCAGTCTGCCTTGCAGGGCTGTTATCCCCTCTTCACCCGATAAATGTGATAAACTGGGACTTGGTTTTGACCTGCAAGGTCCAAGGAGAAGGCAGCTTTCTCACTTCCAAGTGCCCTGTTCTGCCCCTTGGTCATCGTGGGGTTTTGGGAGAGAGGTGAGGCTTGGGGAAGCAATAACTCCTGCTCCCAAACCTCACTCCTGACCCTCTCCCCTCACTTCAGCCCTACACTCTCCGTGTCCCAGCTGTCAGTGTGACGCCACAGCGTCCTGCTGTGCCCTTCGTTCCTGTCCCAGCAGGGCTGGTCTGAGTCAGTTCCTCTCCTGCTGGTCCTTTGGTGCCTCTTGGGGTTAGGAAAACTACCTCCTCCCCCAGCTCCCATACAGTGGGGAAAACAACCCCTTCTGTGTGACAAGACACATCCCTCAGCACTCCCAGGTGGGCCAGAGGCCGCCACAGCACTGCACTGCCATGAAGTTTTTCACTGAGCCAAGGAAAAGAAACCTCCAGCAAAAGCTGCCTTAGAAAGGACTGCTCCCTCCAAAGAGGTCTTCAATCCCTCTGCTGCTGTATGTAGAGAAGCTTCTTCCTCAGAAAGTAAAATGCATCATCTCATGCACTAAACCCACGCTTCCCCTGTCTATTCTCAAGCTTTCACATTTATTAATGTACATCAGATACTTAACATAGCTGGATTTTCTTCATTCTGATCTACACTCAAATCTTCAAGACAAGGTAAAACTCTTACATGCCAGAGGCTATGATTTTCTTTCCTTTCTTTGGGAAAAAAGTTCAAAATCTGTCGTGGTTAGAAGTATAAGAAATGTAGTGCTTCAAACCACAAGCTTCATCACTCTCCTGTCTCTGTAACACTGGCCAGAAATGAGTATTAAAAGAAGCATAAAAAATATGGGGATGTGTAGAGGGATCCTTCCCTTGCTCAAGCAGTCTATGTTTGAGATATTCCTGTGCCAGAAACTGCATCCAGATCACTGTTTTTAATAGCCACTGATGGGCTAAACGTCCATGAATGTGCCTATTCTTGTTCTGAATTCAAATATATTTTGGTGTTAATAATGCTCTATGGGAATGCATCCTATCATTTAAATACACACTGTGTAAATGGTTCGAAGTTCAGACTTACTGATGCGTTTGTTTTGCTCTCTGCTCTTCTCGTACTGAGTCCTAACTTTCAGTTTCCCTTTTGAGCACTGAGGGTGGATATCAGGACAGGCAAATACACCCTTCTCGCTGTGCCTCATGGAAGATCTCCTGAGCACTAGGTGCAAAATGGATCACCAACAGCTTTTCTGATGAACATGCCCCAGCATTCTGGAGGGAGACAGCCTTTGCCTACAGAGCAATAAGGGTTCATTTACAACCGGAATGAGTGATCGCCTGTAACTGGACACGTCTTGCACAGGTATAAGGCAGGTTATGATGAGAAAAGCACACGCCTATCAAGAGAGAACTGCAAAATGAACCAGTAAGAACGGAGCGTCCGCAGTGAGCTGATGCATAGACTCAAGGCCCTTCTGAGACCTTGGATCCATCCCCTCTTCCAGTCAAAACAAAATCTCCCTGGACACAAAGCAGCACTCCCTGAGGAATTCCCAGGGAAAACTGGAAGGGACATCCCTACCTTTTTGGTCTTGACTGTTGAGGCACAGCAGTCCCCACCATCATAGTTGCAGAAGGCTCGGTTGTTGATGGAATCACAGTAGTTGTCTCCCATGAAAGGCTGGAAAATAAAAAAGCGGAGACTAAGGACGTGGACATGGATTAACAGTAACAGCTATCAGAAGGAGAAGATGAAGCCTTGAAGGAGTGATGTAGCTTGTAACATTACCAACTGCCCTGAAAAGCAAGAGATAATTATTCCCCTCTCCCTTCAAAGCAGACAGGAAAAAAAGGGCACTAGAGCCCTTGTTGGCTTTTCACATCCCACATAAGATGATGCTTCAGGAATATTAATTCGACTAGGCCCAGAGACAGCATCAAGGCATCTAAAATTGTGTCACCTTTTCACAATTTTAAGCTAACCTTCTGAAACTATGTGGGATAAGAAGAAGGCTATGTATAGCAACAAAACTGGCTTGCTTTTAATAGTTGTACTTTCAACCACAGTTCTCCAAACTATGCAACAAGTGTCAGCAAGGAGGGTATATTTTATCTCAAGGAGAAATGGAAGTGGTCTGAGCTGGGCACGGGGTCCACACGCACTCATTCCCCAGTTAGCACTTACTGCGTGTGAGCTGGGTCATGACACGTAATCTTCCTCCACTCCACAGCTCAGAGCTGGGATAATGGAAATTATTCAGAGGGACGCCGAGGAGAGCTATTAAGCAAAATTCATAAATCACCTTGAAAAAGAAAATGTGGTCTATGCACTGCACAGGACCAGAATAATAATCACAATTTTGAAGAAAAGGCTTGAGGTCTGGTTCTTCATTACACGTTGGAGCCTTCTTGGTCATTAAGTACAAGAGCTGTTCTTGGAAATCCGAACCGTGCCTGATGCTAAGAAGTGACTGTGCCACGTACGAGGAACTCAGGCAGCTCCAAAAGGGATGCTGAGCAGAGAGCACAGTCCTATCTCCCAAACACTTCTTATGCCCACAGGCTCATGGGGCCATTCCCATTTTATTTGCTCTTTGGAAAATTCATTTGCTCTCCTCTGAGAAAAACACACCAGGGATTTTCCTACAGGAAGTCATCTCCGCAGAGCGGGTGGGGAGGATTTCACAGCAGTTGCAGTACCGGAGTTTTCCTGATGATAGATACCTGAGGAATCAGCAGTGAGAGCCTACCAGAAAGGCCATGGCCATGGCCATCCATATTGAGACAGACTCCGTGGGGTGGTGAAGATGCAAGCTTTTACTGCTGCTGCTTTGCAAGTTTACATATTTCTGTTAGGGTATAGGAACTCCAGGCCATAATGGCAATACTGGACCAGAGCAGGACTACCATGGAGTGACTAATTGAGCATCACTTCTTTAGTTACAAGCAAATACTGCAAACGCCAGCAAAGAAAGCAGAATTACAGAGTGAGATTCCAACCCTTTCAGACTGGCTGAACTCCACTGACTTCCACAGAGATTGACTCATTTGTACAGACAAAGGCCTTGACTTGCAAAGGCCCTTCCAATTTAATTAATATAACATGAGTTACAGGGAAAAGATTTATAAATCGATGGAGAGATACTTTTATGCCAGTCTGGTCATGTTAAAAACAGTGAACTTTGTTCAACCTCCTAAGACATCTTGATAGGCTTCTCTGTGTTTCCCTTGTATTGCCTGGCTGTGCCTGCTCGTTAAGAAAGGCTTGGCTTTAATTTCCTATGCCTACGTCAGTACCTATGAACACTGAAAAATTACTAACAAGAACTTGTAGAAGAACTTGCCTTTTACTTACAGTGGCACAGTAGGCAAGACCATCCTTTGGAGGTAAATAATAGAACAAATAACACCTATTCTGGTTTGGTACCCAAATCCTCATTTACGAAGCCTTGGAGGCCTGGCTGCTGAAGTCTGTAGAGGTCTTCATGCATATCTTAGTGCTCCCACATTTTTGGAGGAGCTTTGTTTTCTCCACTGACTGTATAGGTAGGGGGTGGGGGGACTAGTTTTCACCAAAACATCTAAGTTAGCTGCCTCCAGGTTATGTGGCTGACTCATAAGCCTCTATTCCAGCCACTAGGGAGCGACAAAAAATCACATTGCAGCAGTCTGGGTTACCGCTCTGACTGCCACGAGTGAAATAATGCCCTGCTTACAGCCTTCTATTCAGGGAACCCTCCCTAATGCTAAGGATATTAATACATTAGGGATTGTATCAGCCTAATGGCCCAGTATTATTGACCTACTAGCTTATTATTTCCTGTTTCCATAGTCATGAAGAAAGGCTTGGTGAAGACGGCATTTCTTCTGAAATCTTACTGCCAGAGAACAAGCTGTGGCCCATTCTTGAATCCTGGAAGCATCATGCTCTAAAAATGATGCTAGAGGCCATTATCAATTGTCTGGGCAAAGCCTCCCACGATGACAGATTGCGATGCAGTGACACTGCTGAATGAATGATGAAAAGAAGGAAGTTTCTATTGATGTAGAGGGATCTGGCAATTAACAAGGATGGAAGGAAAGAGAATGTGGAGAAAAAGCATGTCAGTAATAATGGCTTCTGGTAAATTATTACATCATTGCGAAGTTTGCGTCAGTAACAACTATCCTTAAACAGCAGGAGAATGGATACCCAATGGTGCATCAGCACCTGAATGGCATTTCTTAATGGCCGCTGGATGTTATTTTAGCTCTCTTTGGAGAATAGGGGCGGCTAGCCAGCCTGCATGAATGTAACGCGGGAGATGGCTTATGACATTCAAAGCACTGACAGCAGAATGCTTTTCATTTAGGGAACAACTAGACTGAAACTATTACATTGTTGGAGAGTTATTACCCTCTTGGGCTCAACATTTGTATGCGAAGGAAACCTGTCTTTCACTTCAAGAGAAATCGTGCCGCACAGCAGTGTGGTCTAGTGTTTTGTGTCACATTTAGGAGTTCTGTGCCATGGTCTACCACTGCGGGCAAATAACTCCAATGCGCTTGTAAAATTGGGTTTCTGAGAGCCAAGAGCACAGTTGGTGCTGCAGAAAGTCAGGAGATCTGGGTTCGAGACACAGCTCTTCCAGAGCATGTCCACGCAGCCAAAGCTTCTGCCTGTGAGTTATTCCATTTCCAAAATGGGCACGAAGCCTCCCAGCCTACAGAGGTGCCACAGGGATTGACTTCTTTGTGTCCGTGAGACATTCCAGTGCTGGCATAATGGCAACTGCACGACCCAGAGAGATGAGATCCAGCCCCGCTCCAGCACTAGCAACATTTTAAGAGTTCTCAGGCTTTACAAAGATTGTTGCCAACAGAAACATCGTTCTTCACAATAACTGCTTATTGCAAATAAGACAGAAGACTGTAAAAATGTATAATTGCTGAAAATGTAACTGTTCGGTTCTGATTCTTTTTTCTTTCTTGTTCAGAGAGAGGTGCACAGTAGAAGGATGCATGATTTGCTCACTTCTCAGCTGCGCTGTCCAGCCAGTGCCATCATTCCTTCCTCTGGCTTTCCTAATCTCCACATCACAGTTCAAAGTCTAGCTGGCCTCTGAAAGAACTGGTCCTCGAGTAAGATGTGAGAAACAAATAAAATAACTGAAGCTTTTTGCAGTCTTCCAGAAAATCCCACGTCCTGGGAAATTCTGAAGGTTGACCAATTTTATTGGGCTGTTTGATCATTTTGCTACTGCAAGAGTCACCCAACCATCATTTCTAGGAAAATCACCAGTTTCACCACTGAGTGTCGGAACCGGTGCAGGAGATCTCTGTTTAACTGACAGGGCAAAAGCCTGTTTGCCCCACTGGAAAAACATTTCCAGCCCACGTGGCTGCAGTGACTGTTACCATAACATGTAGGAGAGTAAGCAGGGCCCATCTGAGCAAATGCCAATGCTCACCTCACAGCCTTTGACACAATGAATCAGGGAAGGGTGAGGGTACCACTTGAGTCCTGCTGTGCAGACAACGCTCTGGAGGAGAGAAGGAAAAAAAAATCAAGTTAAGACAAGGAAATCAGTGTACAAAAAGTCAGTGTGTTGGGTCCTATGGCCCTACTGTACTTAAGCAATGAAGTTTAGTTCCTAACACCTCTTGTGTTCTCAGGACCTGGCTCTCCTCCAGGTATTTACAAGAAGTGTTGGACTTGACACTTGCAATAACAGAACATTTGAGAGTAAAATAATATTTAACATTTTCCCTAAAATGTCATGTCCAATATTTCACTCGGGGGGGGGAACGTGGCAGAAAAAGGCAAAGGAAGGGGTCCACTGTCCAGCTCCTGGGTAGTGGGGAGGCATTTTAGGAATTCATTTAAGGATTTCTTTGGTGCTGCAAAGCACTGCTCTGTTTCACTACCCGTCATATCTGTGCTTCCTGAAGATGCAAACAGCTAAAGGTGGACTTTCAGAAACATTTTCGCACCATCCTCTAGATCTTAAATAGAAGCACCTCCCACTACACACCTTCAAAATAATCCCCCAAAAGGACAGCATCATCTGTTACACTATATGAGCTTTATAATAATTTTGGTACTGACTACGTTTATACAGGTTTTCTGTAAGGAAAAAGTTGGAGTGCTTAGTTTTGGAGAAAAATGAGACACCGGCCTACTCAAAAACACACCAAGGACAGTCATTGTTTGCCTGCAGATATGGAAACGTTGATTGTAAAGAATAAGAGGCTTGGCCCGTCAGTGGCGGTGGTGGTTCAGTACCATGGAGGTCTAGGTGATGGGACTCCCATCCATACACTGCGGCATTCACCAGGACCATTTTGAGTTACCTTCCGTGGATGAAACAATGGCCAACATGAACATGTGGGTACTCATCAAAGGACAGGGGCTGGGGTTGGACAGAGGCCTGGGGAAGGAAGGGATTAACATTTGGGAAGACCTGACGCACAAGCCATCCCTCCCCCTGTTTATCCAAGGGCTAATTTAATCCATCTGCAGGGGAACCTCAGCATGTTTTTACAGTTTCTGTCATTTGAGGCTTACCTGGCGTGCGCTAGAAAAAGGACTTTTATACTATCTGACTGGGGCTGTTTATCTTTCCGATGCTCTCGGATTTTCCACTATTAGTCAAGCCCGGCTTGCCCCACCTGCCTCGCAACAGGGCCCGTCTGTGTGAGCGGGGCAAGGCGGGGAGGCTGCAAGGTGCGGGGGCCCTGTGGTGTCAGACGCTCCCCCAGCGCGCTCCTGACAGGCAGCTGGAGATTTCCAGGCTGTTGCCTGCCACAAATGGCGAGAATTTTTTTTTTAATTATTTTTTTTTTCCCCACTCTGCTGTTTATTGCACTTCAGAGGGAAAAGAAAGGAAGCTTTTCCAGGTTTCAAAATAAACAAGACCAGTCAACAGACTGGGAGGGAGGGGGAGAGAAAAGGAAGCAGTTCAAGAGCCTTTGAACCAAAAACTTAAACTGAAGTAGAAAAACTCAGCCATATGCCTCCCGTACCTGAGGCCAGCCAATAAGGAGAAAAAGTGCACTTCCATTCAGCACCTCACATTCCTGGTAAGAAGCGTCAACATCTACACAACCTCTTGGTATGGGTGGATGTGTGCAAGCATGCGGAGCTATCAAAAGGAGCCAAATAGCCCTGACACAGGCTCTTAAGGAAGTGGGTTTCCAAGTGAGACCAATCCCTTGCATAAGATGCACTACTTTCCAGACCCTCTCAGTTCTAAAAATCCAGCAGCTACTGAATTTTGTCATTCCCCTTAGAGGAACAGATGGAAGGTGAAGTCTCCTCAAGCACAGATCTCTGCTCTCGCTCAAGGCTGCCTTGAATCCCAGTGGCCAGAACAACTTTTGGCTGGCCAGCCTCCAGGAAAGGGTGTGCAGCCCTGGGCTGTAGCGCAGGAGAGCCAGCTGACCCTGTGTGACATCCATCACTGGGTCAGTGGGACACTCATACAGCAGCTGGGAACGGCTTCGGGTCCCAGCAGATAACCAGAGCTTTTCACCACAAACACCACTCAGCTCTTCTCTCTGCGGCAGCCAGGACGTGCCAAAAGGATTCAGATGGACAGTCCTGCACAGGAGTGCGTGCCAATGGCTTATTCCCACTTACTTTGCCTTCTCTTTGGATGACTCATTGCTAGCAGAGACTATTAGAGCTACTCCAACTAAGTTCAACCCTGCTAACATCCACTGAGCTGGAAGCAGGGTACACTTGGGAAAGGCACTCAGTCACAATTCTGGGTCCCCCTGCTGGTTTTCCAAACACAGATCCACACCACAACTCCTGCCTGTGCTCCTAGCTTGCTGCTGGGCTGGAGGGGAGCGGGTAGAGGGAGAATCCGGGCTCAAATCTGGCAATTTGAGAAATGAGGGAAGATTCGGGTTGCTGGGCATCACTCCTTCCTCTTGCAGCGCCAACAGCTCCAAAGGTACAGGAGGTACAGTGTGGGGCACTGAGGTGTATTGAAAGCAAGGAGGGGTGCAGGCAGCACTGCGGGAGCCTTGTTAATGCAACCAAGATGGCATCAGTGCACACAGAAAGGAAGGCCACCACGAGGTGAGGGCTGGACCACATCCCCCAAGTGCCAGGCGGTGCTGAGGAAGCCCATGTACCACAGCACATGGGTCCCTGTGGTCAGGGGTCCCTGGGTCACTGCGGTGACACGTGGCTGCCTGATGGCCCGGCTGCCCTTCTGTATCGGCTCCTGCAGCACAGCTGCCCTCCCGCCTGGCCTGTCCCCATCCCAGAAATGCCGTTCAGCTCCAGCTGTGGTTTGGTGGCTGTGACTCCATCTGCTGCGAACAGACAGGAAGCCGGGATGCGCTCCCACAGTAGGTAACAAAGAGCCAAGAAAGCAAATCAAGCTGTCATTTTCTCCTTGTGAGGGAAGACCTAGCGCCTCCGGTCACGGCGCTTCCCTCCCCATTGTGGGACTAACACAATGATGTCAACCATTTGCGGCCTGCAGAGGGGATTAGGTTTCCTCAGGAGAGGCCTTGGAGAGCTCTCCTCCACCTTAGATGGGTCAAGTGTCCCCTGGAGCCCGAGCACAGGGACCGGCATCCACCGGTCCCAGCGAACCCTGTCCTCAGGCACTAAACGAGCATGGCAATTAACCACGAGGGCTGGCGAGGGGATCGGTGCTGCTGACAGGGCAGGGAGACGTGGCTCATTGTGGCTGCGGCCTCCCAGGGCTGCAGACGGGTGGCAGCTCCCGTGCTCCAGGGGCTCAGACCCCACGCTGCCCTAAGTCGTGACTCAGTTTCCCTGCCTGCAAAACAAGCCTGGCACTCATTGGAAGGGAAGAAAGGAGGAAAACAGCAAATCCTACGTGAAGAGGGACAGATGCTGCTTGCTCACATCATTTTTGGTATTTTCTGAGCACCCAATATCATAGGACTTGCGGTGTTCAGGTGTAGGGATAGGGGGAAACGCATCGCCAGTACTGGGGCAGCATCCCCACTCGCTCAGCCCCTCCGACAACTGACCCTTTTGAGGCTACCCCACGTGTCTGCATGGTATTTGGCACGAAGGCAAGCACCCAAATTCAGACAACCTAGGAAATTAGGTGTCGGCACTCACTGGGAAAGAGCTGTCAAGCTGTCTTTCTGAAGCACTTCACTTTTTTCTCTTCGCTGCCTTGTAGTCAGCCTTGGCAGCTCTATCTATAGGTGTCTTCAACAGCTCGCTGCCCCTTGCACACATGCAGCAAATGGGAAATCACGGGAAGAGCAATGATTGCCCCAAATGCAGTCTGCCACAGAACAGCAGCCACACACAAGATTGCAGGTGGCTTTTTGTTCCTGCTGAAAATGATTTGGAAGACGCTGCAAATTCGCACTGATTTCAGCAATCGGTTTCGGACCAAGCAAAGCAACTCAGCCTCAACCAATTCTGAAAAAAAACACATTAATACGATGACATTTTGTTGTTGTTCCTCTGAGAAGACACTTGATTTCTAAGCTTATTTCATTTTTCTTAAGCGAAAAGTAAAAAAAAAAATACTCGTTTTTCTTCAACGACAAAAAAATACTTGGAAGTTAAATACTACGTTACGTTCAAACCCAGCATGGTTTTTCTCCAAATTTTTGGTTCACCAAAAAATCACAACAACAAAAATATCTCCTTGGTTAGAAGAAAGCATTTCTTGCGTGTTTTAATTTGACAGAACTTCCAGCGAACCGAAAAATCAAGTGATTTGCACAGCTCTGCTCTAAACAACTCCCAGAGGAGGGATGGTTCCCTCTCCCCACTTTGCTTCCCTAACAGCTGTTGCTTGAGCAGCCACACACAAATGCGTTTCTTTCTTGCTGGCTCTCCCTGTGTTTTATCCATGCATGGCCTCTCAAATGCAAGTCCCGCAAATTGGTTCTACCTTTATCTGCTGCTCATACCGCACTGATCTGCACATTATTTGTGCCTGAAGTGAAGTAACAGAAAGTGATTCCTTTGTATCACTGAAGTACTTTGAGATCAACAAAGACGCCTGTAAATGCAAGCAGCTGGTCGCTTCGCTTGCATGGCACAACAGCGAGCTGTCACTGAACATAAATAGAGACACGTATTATTAATGATATATAGCATATGGCCATGGGGACCTTCCCCTAAAGCATCCCAATCCCCATCTCTCCAGGGTCTCCACTGGCAGCAGCATTTCCCCCAGCGCGGGCTCCCTGCGAGGCACAGCTCACCATGGGTGACATCCTCTTATCTGGGGAGCAGAACATGATGGATGTCTTACAGCTACCGAACCCCCCCCAGCATCGCCCCTCCAGCTGCCTACCCTCCGGGTCTCCTTTCAGCCCTGTGCACACACAACTGCTGCTTGACAAGCAGAAATCCCTGTGTGACCCAATGGGGCTGGCAGGACGCAGCTCTGCGTTCCAAGGAGACATGAGAGCAGAGCCGCTTCCTCTGCGTGCCCCGAGAGCCTCCCCACCATCACCCAGCACATTTTCCTGCCTCAATCTCACCCTCCATCTACAAAGTGTTAGTGGGTCAAACCTGCATCTCCTTTCTGATTGCAAGGTCCTCAACCATTAAGGCAAACAAGGTCTTATTTACCACTGTACTCTGGGAAACTGTGATTTTGCCTCCATCCCTCACTCCCCTCATCCCCCCTTTACTACTCTGTGTTTTCCCTGCTGCCTAATGAGCCCTCCAGAGACCTGAAGGTATAAAACTCGTTACAGCTCCCTCTGCGCACCCGCATCAATAAACGAAAGGAGCACAGCAGAGAACGGGAGGGAAGCTGTCACTTTATTTCACCATGAATTACAAAACCACTTTAAAGTCTAGCACTCGGGAAAGGGCCAGTGAGAAATTGCCCCTAATACAGATAGGGGTTTTCTTTATGTTCCATGCCAGAAACTTGGCAAGGCCCGGGCTTAGGCAGTAATATAATCTCGCTGTCTGGAGAGAGTGGGAAGCGGGGACGGACTCTTTGAGCTTGTTGTATTCTGTGGACTTACGTTCCTCATCCCTTTCCAGGATTTATTCTATTGCTCTGTACGGCCCTGTGTGAAACAGGGAAATACAAAGCGGCAGAGATTTTCAGAGCAGCTCCCTAAACCGCAGCCACAGCACGTGTGTGTGTGTCTCCCACCGATATCCGTGTGAAACCAAGCAGCTATTTGCTGCCTGAGCACGGCTGGGTGTGCGTGTAAAGCACTACGTATAGGTGTGCGTGCCCCCGCGGGGCTGACCCACGACCTGGAGGGCACCCAGGACAGCACGCCGCAGGTGGTTAATGCTGCTGTGCTTTTGCAGCAGGAGGAGGGAGAAGCGGTGACCTCTGGAAGGGGCTGTGCTGAGCTGGCAGCTCTCACATGCGGGCCAAGTGGGGGGCGGGCAGGACCCAGCCAGCACCGCTGCTTTGGGAAATGAAATACCCCCTGTATCAGCTTCTTTTGTCAGCCAAAAGCCGTGCAGAAAAATCCAGCCCTGCCACCCGAACTGTGCAAAACGCTGAAGAGGAAGAGAATAAAACCTAGCGGGTGCCTGATCTCTCATTTTCCACCACATGTTCCTGTAATAATGAATTGCAACTCCCGCATCAGCCCCTTGGAGGTCTTGGGTGGATCTGAGCACCATGACTGGGGGCCTCTACCTTGAATGGATTTTCATTGGGAAATCACCAAGAGGAAACAACTCGGAGGGAACGGCACCACATTGCTAGAACAACATGCAAAGACACTACAAAACCCAGGAATTATTTTCTAAAGGGCAGAAGACCTTTCCCATACGTTCCCCCTCGCTGCACGAACCACGGCTAGCTAACAGTTTGCTCACTGCACACGGACAGGTAGCAAGGGATGTAGTTAGTGCTGCCAGGCACTGACCTTCACTCTCTGAGGGTTCATCCAGTGCTGGATGTCCTGCACGGTCTCGTTCATGCGCAGGAGGATGGGCTCATGGCTGTGGTCCAGACACGAGGTGGTACACTCTGCGCCTGCACAAAAAAGGAGATGATAAAGCTACAGGACAAAGCATGCGGCTTCTTACCCTTCCAGCTGAAGGACAGGATTAAGGCTCATTTTTCCTAAATTGCAATTAGCACTCAACCATAACTATCACATATCTCCCAGCCACACGTGAAATGCTGAGTACAACCCTGCATCTCAGCAGACTGTGGGGGTGGCAAACACGCCAGGGCTTTTTTGTCTGAGCTGCGTATCTAGGTATTTCTCTGGCTACTAACTCCAGGGAAGGGGTCAGGTTTTGTTCCTTCAGACCATCAAGAAAATGTGAAGTTTTTTCCCTTTTGACTGTTCTTCCAAGCAATGGGGCCGATTAAGGTAAGGTCACCAAACTCATCTCACCTGTGACATGACATAATCCCATCGCTTGACCTATCAGATTTATGGACCTTCAGTAACAGTCCTTCAGATGTGACCAAGCCTAATGGTACCGCAGGCAAGCTATCACCTAAGTCCCATACTTGATAAGAAGAACGCAGAGAAGTAATGATGGCTTTCTTCACACATAAACCTGCTTTTTCTCTGATTAACTGTCATACCCAGTGGGAATCCTGTCCTTTCTTTATTAAAACACGCTGCGATCCTCCGCAGCAATATCCCAGAGCCCTGTGGTGACACAACCATAAGCCGTAGTGTGTTGGACCATTACCATTTCCCCCCTGGAAAATCACTCTTGAATGGCACAGCTGCTGCAAACATGTCATTAGGATTTCTGCACTCCAATCAGCGCTGGGGGAGGAATTAATCTCTGCGCTGGTTTGGAGAGCTGAACCTTTGGCTGAACACACACCTCAGCCTGAAGGGCAGATTAGGTGTCTGAGGAATTACCAAAGGTGTGTGGGATTCATAGTGACCACGACTGGATGCTATTATTTTCCCCACCTGCTTCTGCCGTCTCACGTCCTCCCTCATGGAGGAGTCAGTGGGAGCAAGCACACGTTGCTCAGCCAGGGAGGCCTGGGCAGCACTTGGGGTTTGTTTCGCTTTCCTAGCACCAGCAGCAGCTCCGTGGACCTGCTGGTAAGTGCCCATAGGCACCAACCCGACTGCACATGAACAGAAAGAGCACGACTTCCCAGAAGGCTTCCCAACCTCCCCCCCCCCGCCCCGCAAATAGGGGAAAACATGTTGTGGTTTTGTCTGGAATAAAGTTATTTTTCTTTGTAGAGGCCCATACAGTGCTGTATTCTGGATTTTTGATTAAAATAGTGGTGATAACACACTGATGGTTGTTGCAGAGCAGTGCTTACAAGGACTTTTCTGCTCCTCCTGCTGCCAGTGAGGCTGGGGGTGTGCAAGAAGCTGGGGGAACACAGCCAGGACAGCTGCCCCAGACTGGCCAAAGGGCTGTCCCATACCATATGGCATCACACTCAGCAAAAGAACTGGGGAAAAGGAGGAGGAAGTGGCAGGGGATAGTGGGAATGATGGCATTTGTCTTCCCAATAAATCACTATGTGTGACGAGCCACGCTTTCCTGGAAGTGGCTGAACATCTGTTTGCTGATAGGAAGCAGTGAATGGATTCCTTGTTTTGCTTTGCTTACACACGTAGCTTTTTCTTTATCTAGTAAGCCGCCTTTACGTCAACCCATGAGTTCTTGCACTTCTCCCTTTCTGATTCTCTTCCCCATCCCACTGGGGGAGAGCGAGCGAGCAGCTGTGTGGCGCTGAGCTGCCCGTGGGGTTAAACCCCATCAAAACCCCAACAACCTGCTCCCGAAAGGTGACGCTGGACGAGCCTAACAAAGCGTGTGGTATGTCTCCATCTGCTGAGGATAAGAGCCAACGGCCGCTGTGCCCTCTGAGAGCTGCTCCTCACACCTCCACAAGGATCCCATCCACTTCCTGACCTCCAGGAGGGCTGTAGGGTCCCGGGACCAGGGCCACCAGACCCCACATCAAGGCACAGCACTGGTGGCCAAGCCAGCAGGGCTGGCGGAGGATGGAGAGCAGCTGGGGGCCCTCCTGCTCCCAGCCTCCAGGTGCTCCCCCCCTCCAGGCCAGAAATCCCAATTTCTCTCTTTGCAAAACCCCGCTAGGTAACCTCATCTCAAGGGTAAAACACCTCGCCACATTAAGAGCTGCCGCAGCCCGCACACCGCCGCGCTATTTACACTTACGGAGAGGAGCGGGTCTGAATTGTTTTGATATATGATCTGTAATTGGCATCATTACAGAGCGATGATCTCATCCAGGTCGTGTTCTCCTCCCCGGGGAGGGAACACAAGGCAGCCCGTGGTCCCTCGCGTGGCTGAGATATAATGAGGGAGCTGCAAAATGAGGAAATTTCTCCAAGTT
>NC_034424.1:2791447-2993023 GCF_002078875.1 Numida meleagris | reverse complement strand
GGGGGGCTGGTGTGGGGCTGCAGGAAGGGGCCTCGCGGGGCTGCTCCCCTTGCAACCCGGGCAGCGGGGGTTGAAAGCACAATACAGCCTATTTTCATGAAGGAACGCATGCCTGGGTGACACAAAGCCAAGCTCAAGAAGACCCCCAAAGCTCCAAACTCCTTGCAGAGTGACCCCAGAAGGAAGGGGCAAACATCCTCGCATAGGCTCCTAAGCAACTTTCATACCAAAGGGGATGCTCGGCTGCTCTCATTCCTTCTGGAGAGAGCCGAATGCTCCTGCTGCTGCGCTTCCCTGCCAGCACCCTGCTTTTTGGCACGGAAGGTATGTGTGTGTGGTTAAAGGACATTACAAAACAGTCAGAGCAAGTGCAGGTACAACCTCTTCCCTTATTCTGAGAACTGGATGCGTCTCCGGTGCAGCCTGGCTTGCTGGTTGACCAGCTGGCCAAGAAGGGACACGATGAAACTGGGAATGCTGGAAGGAGCAGGCAGTCAGCACATTACGTGATGCCTGGCCTCCCAAAGCACCATCCCAGAGCAGCTTCCTGCCCACAGCAGCCTCTCACCCACATAAATGGCTCCATAGTACAAAGTGACTCCAAGGACTGCTGACTCCTTCCTCCCTCCCTCTCAGTCTCATCCTCCTCCTCACCCCCAGTGCCCACAAACCTATGCCATAGCCGCCGGAGCACTGCAGCTTCAGGTGGCTGTTGAGCTGTGTGGGCAGAGCACACTGGCCCTGCATCTCCCTGCAGAGATGAAAGGAGCCGCTCCAGGTGCCATCCTTCCGGCAGTGAATCACATTGCTTCCACGGCCCTGGGAATGAGACAAGGAGATAACAAGGACGGTCACAAAAACAACAGCAAGGACAGCAGATGCATGGTGAGAGGGGAGAAGCAGGCAGAGCTGAGCTGGGAGCAAAGTTCTGGAGCTGGGAGAGCCCCCGGTGGGGCTGCCAGTTCTGGGTGGGGGGGGCAAAGAAGGACTTTTCTGCTGAATAATAAATAAAAGGAAGGCTGCATTGCACACAAAAGCAAACACACATCTCTTCTATGCAATGTTATGTCTTTACAAGGTCTTTGCAAGGTCTACATTAAAATGGATCTGCAAAAAACAGTGCATTCACCCCATGTGCCCTCTTGCCTCTTGCTGAGAGGTTCGTGTTGACTGCAGACAACCTTTTCCCTCTTCCATTTTCTAACAAGTTGCATCATATTTGTCTCGAAAAAGAAAGAATCCCCAACGGCCACCTGAAGGAGGAAGGGAAGTGGGACACGAGAGGGATGCTTAGCAGGGCAGAACGTGCTCTTTAGAGCTTGGCTGCCTTGAATGACAGCGAGCGAAGAGGCTGAGACAGACATGCACAGAGGCAGGTGTAAAGGAGAGACAAATCCTCCGGTGTGGGAATGGGCAAGGAATGGAATATGACATTTCTCTTATAGAAAAGATTCTCTGTACAATACCGAAGAATGAATACCAAAGTCCAGGGAGAAATATCATGCCCTTTAGAAACAACAAAGCAGCACGCAGGCAATCTTTCATCAGATCTATCCACGTGGCGCTGGGGATTTCTGCACAAGCTGTTCTGCAGGAGCTGTGAGCCCAGCTGCCACAGGGCAGTGGCGGACATTCAACGGGATGATGGTGGGGCTGGGCTCCAAGCCTCCCATGGTGACCCTGCTCAGTGCAAGAAGCAGACAGGATCTCTGCCTCTCCTTGCATTGTTGACTTCAGCCTACTCACCCTGCTCTTGGAGACTAGGCTGGATATCTCTGGGAATGCTTTAGTGTGCTGTCTGCATTGAGATCTCAGTTCCACCAGGGATGCTAAATTTGCCTTTGGAGCTTTTCCCTATGTCCCATGGCCCCTGTTGCATAGGGATCTGCACAAGTCCCTTGTACATACATGGGATATTGCACAGCATTCGGTGTGAGTCCCGTGTTTGATATCCTAATGCTTTTTTTTGCTCAGCTTTGTTGCTGAAAACAATGTTTAGTGAGATGCAAAGTGGTCTCATTGGCAGACTACTGCATGGGAGCTGCACTCCCTTCTCTAGACATCCAGCCATTGCCAGACGTAATAAGAAAATCTTATGAAAGCGTAATGGAGCAGATGGACTCAGGATGTGATCCATTTTGGTGACTCCCACCTCAGGGCCAGTTTTGCAGAGTGCAATTAGTTCAGATCTGACCACTTACGTGATTTGTGCAATGTTCAGAAATGGAAGACCCTTGCTCTGGGTGCCGGGGGAGGTACCTGCTTAAATGACCGTTACGCTCCTGGTGATTAAGAGATGCCATCTGTAGAGCTGAGTAATGATCTTTCAGCATGGTGACGAATTCAGGAAGAGATGGCTAAGTGATAATTGAGCACAATTTGCTGTTTTAGCAAGTGTGTTGCACTTCCACTGCAGTTTGCATGCCAGGGTTCAACTATGATTTCTAAAGGTGAGCCATGAAACCTGATTTACGTTCCTGGAGTTGGCTGTGCTCTAGGGTACTATTGTGTAGTTTCTGCAGTGTGCTCAGAGATCCCAGGATATCCATTGCTATAGTAACATCCTGTCCATCATTCCCTGACCTGCAAAATCTCTTGTGAAAATCCCTGCTGGGTTTCTTGGTTGGATGCAATGTGCATTATCACCTTATATAGCTGAGAGAGACTTAGTGGGGTTTAATCCTTAAATAATTAACACCTCTCAAGTGGTTCTGGCTTGTGCCAGGAGTCCTCCCTCTTCTTCTGTTGTCTGTTTTCTGGGATATCTGGAAATACCTTTCTCTGCAAATCCCTTTCTTAGGATGTTATCTGCTTCTTTGCTCAAGGTGCTTTTGCATCTAAACAGTCACTGCAATCTTCCTTACACTGAACAGAGATGTAGCTGTATCTCTCACTTTCCACAGCTCATTTGTTGATGTAACCCTGACTCCAGTCCCTGCCTCTCTTTACGTCTGGCTCCTTCCAAAGCAGCCATAAAGCCCTCATACCATTTGTTAGTGCCCTGGTGCAGTTGGTCTGAGCCAGCAGAGATGCACCAAGGTGCTGTATCCCAGAGCTTCCCACCCAAACTGCACCCATCTGTGCACTGCCTGCGTCTCAAAAATGCGCAGCAGCCAAACCAAACTTTTTTAGGGTGCTCTGATACACAGCCCTAGGCTCTGCCTCTCATCCCCATGAAGTGGGCAGGACAACTTTCACAGGGAACAAGTGCAGTTTTCCAGTCTCAGAAACCTCGCTGCTGTTTCTTCTGTAGCTGTGCATTCTAATGTTTGGAGCAGGTATCAGAGTCGGGTCTTGGATCACTGACATGGTGGCAGGGCTGATCCCCTTTTCATACATCCTCAGGAATGCTATTACAAGGCTATTGACAGAGCACTGTGCTCTCTGCTGTGCATGTAGGAACAGCAGCTTCTACATCCCCACTTTCTCTTCCCCAACATATGAAGAGGCAGCAGCACTTCTGGGAGAAGTTACTTATCTCACAACTATAATTGCCTCTGGTGAGGAAAACTAAGTATTTCAAACATCATATTAAAGGCCAGACCTTCTTTATCAGTGCACACTGCTCCTAGGAAATCAAAGGCAACATGCTGATTTATGCCAGATGAGGATCTGACCCTGATGACTAATGACACCTTGCAGCCAAAAAACCCACAGAAGTTTAGACAGTTCACCTGAACAGTGATAATCCCTATAAATCACCATACAATACAGACATAATGATATCAGGAAAAAGAACCGGAGAGAAAAGTAAAGTAAAACAGAATGAGCAAACAGGACAAGTGCACGTATTTCATACTCATTCATTACTACTTCTTTCCTCCTGTATTAATGTAATACCAGAAACCATATTTGATTATGCCTACCTACATCATAGAGCCACTGGAGCAGATTTTTCAACCAATTACTTGTCCAGAAAACAGCGAGTCATTCATTGCTCATCCTCTGTGGTTAATAGTTAATAAATACCATTACTACAGTCTTAAAAAATATTTCTAGGCTCTTTGAAGTAGCTCTCTTCTTCTACTTTAATTACATAGTTCCCTTCTCCATCTCTCTGCCTCTGGTCTCAAAGGAGGTTTTGCACTCGGTCCCTCCAAGATCAGAGTCCTTAGGAACCAATTGATAAAAACTCATTTTTATGGCCTGAGATGGTGAGGATAAGAGAGACTCACCGCCTGACTGTCATCATCTTCACACTTGATCCTGCACTCGCTGTTGAACTGGAAGCCGTTGGAGCACTGGTAGAGCCCATGGAACTTGGAAGGTGGAGGGTCACACGTAACAGGCACACAAGCGCCCGGCAGCCACGTGCCATCCTGAGTGCACTGGATCTTAAAGGCCCGTCTTCCCATGCAGAAAAAAACACAAGACCATTTAGTGAGCAGCTGAGGCAGGTAAGAGCCTTCAGAGCCAATGAGTTCTGCTAGCAGGTGCAGGGGATGAGCGTGCTCGAGCTTTTAACACCTGGAGAACAAGTCGTGAACCTGCACCATGAGGTCTCCAAGTGAAAATAACGATTATTTGCAAAGCCAACACTCAGCTGCCCAGCCTGAACTCCTCTTTCAGCCTTGAACATATCTCCTAAAAAACTCTGCTTCCCAGCCTTGTGGGCTGTGGTTGGTTTGAAGCGGGTTTGTGCCGAGTCAGAAGGACACGACAGTACAACTCTTTCCCACAGAGTTTCAAAGGGGACTCCCCAGTCTGCATCTCAAAGAGTATCTCTAAGGTAAGGTCTGCTTTTGAGCACTGGCAAGGATTTACAGAGAAGCCAAAGGGAGTTAGGTACCTATACCCCCTTGAAAGTGCACAACTATCTTCAGGAAGGAAGTATTCAGTGGTGTTCTCTACAGCACCCTGCTAGAAATAACTCATCCTTTTTCCAAAATCTTTTTGACCTTTGGCTCTCTGAATCATGCTGACTGCGTAGCATTACTATTTTACGTACTTTCTTGCTTTTCTGGAGGATCCAGGGACATGGTAACCTGGTTTGCATTTGTACTTGCAAAATGAGCCCACTTTGTGCTTATCTTCTAGGCAACGAGTAGTCTGAAGATCTGCATTGGGGACGATGGAGGGTGCTCGACACATCAGTTCGCACAGAGCCTCTGGAAACGACCATAGCCCATCCTCCATGCAGGTCAAGTTGCTGTTGTTCCCTGAGAAGGACAGCAAGCAAAGTTAACAACGATCAGCAGGAGTGTTTTTATTTCCCAAATGTCATTATACCTATAATATATCAACAGCCACCTCAGCTGGCTTGACACATACAACTGTCCTATGCATCTTCTCTTTCTACATGATGGTTTTAAATCATTAAGGACTCCGTTTTCAGGAGACAACAGGCAGACAGTGCTCATTTCAGGAAATGCTATTGCATGGGTGAATCCTCACTGGCTTTGTATCCTTTTGTGCTTCTCTTCCTTATTTTGTTCTCTGAAGGAAAGCCTGCTTCATACATCAGCTCCCTCCTCTCCAAAGCCATGGAGCTATCCATGTTAAGGCAGTGTTCAGTACCATTACATTCTTCATTCTTCTTCTGTGTTCTATCCGTTCCCTGAATCAGTTCTTTTTGTTTCAATTTTGAGCCCTTTGGAGCAGCATCTGTTTGTTAGCATTACAGTCACTACTCCAACACATTGAGGAGCCATTCTCAGCTGAGGACTCGCAGCCCTTGGGGACTACTGTGATAAATATGATTCATAATACTCATTAGAGACTTGTTTTCCTTAGGAAGCTTTCCTGGCCAGCACCTCACAGGTAAAAAGTATGATAGATCTCCTTGCCTCTGCTGTGACCTACTTGACTTCAGAAGGTCAAGCTAAGAGTAGCTTTGTCTCAGTGCACTTCACATTCTTTGTTATTTTATACTCTATGTTAAAAAGGAATAAGCTTTTCCTAAGAAACAAAACACAGCCATGAGCCACTAACCCTTCAAAAATCCCTAATTCTCTATTGAAATCCCTGAGCATTGCTGCAGGAGCTCTTCTCAGCCCACAAGGCATATTTTCAGCAGTCAGCCAACTTTGGTGTTATCCAAAATAATACTGACGAACTGCGAACCCCAGAGCAATGCCTCTTCTTTGAGAGGAAAGGAAGAGAGCCTGGGCATGATGCTGGAATTCAAAGAAGAAAACAAAAGGCTCTGGAGGGCTCAGGAAGTTATGTGGAGGAGCCCTCCTGCCCTTTCCACAAAGATAAGAGAAGTTTCATTAAATCAGCCCTGGCTTTCTCTCTCCCCTCCCCAGCTGCAGATGATTGCAGAGGTATTTTGAACAGAAGAGAGCTCTTTTCTGGAGCACCAGCATGCTCCTCTGCTCTGACTCATGCAGCAGCTCTGCAGACCAGTCATGGTGATATCATACTACCACTGCAATGTGATAAGCTGTGACATTACCGACGGTGGCTGTCATGACGTCAGTGATTGAATTAGGCATGAGTCATCTGAACGCCATTCTCCAGAAGTTTAGTGGCAATATCTATTAGTCATCACTGATGGCTGTACACCAAGTGGTGCCATTAACTTACAACTCACAGAGTGTCTGGACAGAAGTGAAATGATGCTAAAAACCACAGCAGCACTCCCTGACCCAGGGTGGGTTATGGGTCCTGCAGCTACCCCTGCCAGAGTCACCAACTCTTGCTGGTCATGACTTCTACTCTCTGATGCTCAGCATGAAAACATGCCAGTTGGATGTTTGGGGTAATTTTACATTCCTCCAAGTTGATTAACATCAGTTCACTTAATAGAATGTTTCTGTGCCCATGGCAGGGGGGTTGGAATGAGATGATCTTTAAGGTCCCTTCCAACTCAAACTCAAACCCAAACCATCGTACGATCCTGTGATTCCACGAACATTGTTTTCAAACTCTCACTCAAAAAAACTCTAAGAATTTTCAGTGTAAAAAAAAACCCTCCTTGTTGAAAACGATCCTCTGAGTATGTGAATGGAAAAAGGGAATTCTTTGATTAAAAATCTCCCCCTTGAGCCTTAGCTTTCACTGCGGGTTGGCTTCTTGTGGTTACCTTCCCAAGTCTGAGTTAAAGGAATTGAGTAATTTGGTTATGTATAACGAAATCAACAAACATATCCTTTCCCTGAAATGTGGAATACTTCATGTGCCTCTTCTGGAATGTGCAGTGAATCCTAGCAGAGGAGGTGACACCACATGTACAAGAAGAGCTTATACAGCAATTGTACCTGAGTCAACAACAGCAGTTAAGATTACTTTAGTGCAAGGTGACATGTTTATTTGGCTTTAATGTTCCTTCAAATTAACAATGATAAATTTTCTTGTTTCCTGAGGACTGGATCAGAAAGGTGAACTGACAGAGAGCAAAAGAGTGGATGGTGCTGAGCAGGATGGGGATGCTACCAGCAAAGCAGCAGGGAAGATGGCGAAGAAAAAGAAAGAATGCAGAAGAGAATGTTATTTTTAAGAATGACAACTTGTAGAGATTCTCAAACATGAAGAAAAGAGAAAGGTCAGACGTAGAGCAAGATGAGTGAGCAAAAAGAGAGAGCTGGATCAGGAAAAACAATGATGGGGGACTGTGCCACTGGGACACGGAACTTTTCAGTCTTCTCCCTCCCTTCCAAGCACATGGAGGAGGCACAGAAGGGAGACAGACACAGTAATAAAGGCAAGGCATGGGAAAAGATGAGAGTTCAATTTGATTGATCCCCATGACTTTTCTGTGTTTTGGTTGCATGGAAGTAATATTTAGCATCGTTCTTGCCCAGCCAGCCATGATCAAGCAAAGGTCAAAGGAAGGTAACAGAGAGATGCAAAGGAACTTAGCTTCTAATATAAATAAACCTTCCCCAGACTCTCATAATTCTTCATACTTAAAATATCATAAAGAATTCTAAAAAATAGCAAAAGTAACATATATTAGTGGCAGCAGTCTGTGCTAGCTCGATTCCCAGCTCCATACCCTCTGTTACCTTTCAGAAGAGCAGGAGGTCGGCACGTGAAGGAACATTTCTTGCCAAAGGTGGTCCCCTCGCTGCAGTTGAACGTGGCTGGGTAGACATGGTATTGGTCTGGTACACCGCAGTCCACGGGCTCGCAGGTCACCTGCTTGTTCCACTTCCCATCCGTGCAGGTCATGGTGATGCTGGACTCCATCTGGAAGGAGACACACGACTACAGCCACCACAGCCAGCACAGGAGAGATCAGAGCTGGTTAAAGCCTAGTAACAACCATTGATTTTGTGTCTCACAAGTAAAGTAAAACAAAGTCACTAGAGTGCCTTGGGGCACCAGGGCCACGCACACTTGACAGATAGACTCTTCCTGTAGGATTTTGCAATG
Organism: Numida meleagris; assembly: GCF_002078875.1. NCBI lineage: Eukaryota > Metazoa > Chordata > Aves > Galliformes > Numididae > Numida > Numida meleagris. The sequence goes on along the minus strand of NC_034424.1, from coordinate 2,984,704 downwards.
GACAGACCCAAGAGCATCCTGCCCATACGTGTACTTGGCACGTGGTCCAGAAACTCTCAGCAAGAGAGGTTGGACAGAGTTAGTGTCTGTGCTCTGACTTCCCTAAAGCCACTGTCATGTCAATAGCTACACCAAAGCTACACTTCTACGGATTTGAGGAACAATCCAACAACGCAGCAGACCAAAATCCCAAGAACAGAATAAACAACACATCTGCCTTCTAATCAAAAAGGGAAAACGGTCACAGATTAGTGGTGATGACTTTGAAAGCAGGACTCTTCCTCCCATACCAGAATAAAGAGAAGGACAGGAGAAAGAGAAATGTGAGAAACACAAACACAAAATACTGTGGAAGGGGAAGATACCAGCAAGGAATCTGACCAAGCCGTACGGCAGCACTCCTTTGTCCCCAGGGAATATTTTATTCAGGCTGGTACGCTCACAGGAGATTTGCACCGCCAGCCATTGATCTGGCTTTATAAAAGGAAGGGAAATTTTTCTAGCACACATCAAAGAGACCTGGATTCCCTTTTTGCAAAAACACCCTAATGGTTTCAGCAGAAGTTCAGACCTGTCTCTCTTTGATATATGGTTGCGTTCAGAATGGAAAAAGCAGTCCCAGAGCTGAGAAACTGGACACTTCCCAAGTGGGCACAAAACCCCTTTTCTAGACCAGGCAGTTTATTTAAACAGGGAGCACTGCTGATAGAAAAAAAATTCCTTTTCTACACATTCAGAATAGCACATTTGGGGATTCACGGAACGCTCAGGTGAAATGACACTCTGTGTTCTCATTCCAGTCATTTTGCTCCCCAGTGGCTCCTAATTCTTTATTGTCCAGTGGATTGTTTGCACTATTAAATATACATATATATTCTGTAGCTAGATGATGACTTGAAGATGCCTGTGCTTTCAGGAGGTTGCTGTGTAATTCTGATGGCCACAGGAGAAGGGATGACAGCATATTCCCATGTCTTCATAATGCACGTGCATGGCAGCAGCACCACCACACTTGTGCTACAGGCTGGGAGGCCCCAGGACACAGCAAAGCCTGCACCCCCTTAGCAGATGCTATCATTGAGCAGTGCTCCAGCACTGTGGCTGTGGGGCACCTCAACAGCAGGAGGTTAAAACATAAACCCAACGGGTATCGAAACGTAAAGGAAAAGACATGGGTCTGGGACTGCATTCTGCTGGATGCTAGCTCCACGCTGAGGACAGGGAAGCTCTATCAATTGCAGAGCTTCGACTCCAAGATTGTACTGCTTAGTCTTGGTGTGATCTCGTTCAAGAATAAAAGATTGCTCCTTCTAGCTGATAACTGCTGTTCAAACACAGTGCAGTGCACAAGGGAGTTTCTCCAATGACAGAATTGCACATCAGATGCTGCTCTACAGAACACCAAATAAAGAGTTCAAATTACAGAACATAATACAAAAATGGAAACAGATGCAATATCTGCGCACAACCATCACACCTTACAAAAAAATGGGCAAGAATGTTTTGTCCAAGCTAGCCCTAGTGAGGGCATGGTCTTCGTTAGCCGAAGGCTGCAGGACACTACAGCCTTCTGGGAATGCAGCATCCCTGGGGCCACCCTTCCTTGGATGTGATCCCATTATCACTGCTATACCTCACTGTGCTTTATTTCTGCCTTCCAGATCTTGATGTGACTAAAGATCAAGCTTCTCCACATTTTCAACTGTGGCATTTTCTCCATGGTACTTTCCCAACAAAACCACTGACCAATCTGGAAGAATCATCTCCTTGCAGAACCATACGCCTTCTCCTCTTCTTGGCACACTGGCAGGGCCATTCCCATGCAGAGAAGCCCATGTGGGTAGGACCCGTACTTCTCATCTTTTTCCAGGAATTTATTCCACACTTTATACGATGGAAGCTGAGGTTTTCAAGGTCAGACGTAATAACGAAACACTTCAGAGCACGTCTATCACTAAGCAGCATAACTTCAAGTGATAGGAGTGCACGCATTTCCGTAGCAGAACGTAACACAGCCAGCTTCCCACCACGCAGCAGGCTAATGGCTTTGATTGGAAGTGCAAGGGATAACGCTACCGCAGAGAGCACTGCAGATGGCACCCACTGCCTTATAGCTTCTCCTTCCCCAACCCGAGGGTGGGATCACTGCAGCGCCTGGCTGCGGGACCTCGGAAGGAAGCACCTCGGGGTGTTCACATACAGCACAGGCTTCGGGTCTTTGTGGCAGCATCTGTGCCTGCCTTTGCAGATCTCCCACCTGACGCCTGAGCGGGCATGTGCCTGTTTCGCCTGTCTGCTCTGACAAGGTCACCCGGCGCGCAGCAGTCCGCGCGAAGCGCTTGGTTTTCTCATCTGGTTTATTAGCTGTCACTTTGGGCACGTTGTGCTGCTTTGACTGGCATCGCAGTAACCGCTTCCCTTCATCTCCTGCCTTCCAAAAGAGGCTTAGGGGAGGGCAGGAGAGAAGGAGAAAAGAAGGAAAAAGATACAGAGTAAAATACAGTGGAGAGGATGCAAATTTAAACAAATCCAGTGTCAGAAAGATTTGTTTCTTGGGACTTTTAAGAGCTTGGGAGAATTCATGTCTCCTTCCTGCAGCCCGAGATCCCAGCTGGCTCCTTCTTCAAGCGATGCTTCACGTGTGAAGTTTCCTCTCCTTAAAAATGAACAGCTGTGCCCTCCCCTCTAAGTATTCTTCCACTTCTGCCCACTACTGTGCCTCTAATTGAACCCACATGAGCCGTGCTTTCTTTTCCTGGCATGATTGATGATGCCTTTGCACAACATTAGGGAGCTGCTGGGTTTTAAATAACACCTCTTGACCAGAGCAGCAGTGGTGGTAGCTTCAAGGAGAGATGACAACAAGGAACTGAATGAGCGGGGCTTTCAGTGAAGGACAAGGGGGAGGAAGGCAGTGAAAGACAAAGGGGGAAGCGGGAGAGAGAAGAAGAAAGAGCGATGGGAGTTGTCAGGGGGGTGGGAGGACACTGGGGCAAAATGAAAACATCCCAAGATCTTCTTTGTGAAAAAGATACGTGATGGCTTTGCCTCCATCAGTATGCAAGCCCTCTTTTTTTTTTTTTTTTTTTTTTTTTTTTTTTTTGCTGTTGTTGAAATCCCTAAATGAAGATGAGAGAGCGCCCAGGAGAAAGAAAACAGCTCAGGTTTTGTTTTGTTTCGTTTTAACAACAGCAAATGGTGACTTAGGACTGAACTTATAAAAGACGTAGTGGGCTTTTCCCTTGAAATTCTCAGGGCCTTTTTTTTTTTTTCTTTTTTTTTTTTTTTTGCTGTTGTTGAAATCCCTAAATGAAGATGAGAGAGCGCCCAGGAGAAAGAAAACAGCTCAGGTTTTGTTTTGTTTCGTTTTAACAACAGCAAATGGTTTCTGCTGCACATGGTGCTGATGTTTTAGGGTTTGGTGATTTTATGGAGTTTTACAGGGCTTGGGAACAGGAACTTCTCAGAGAGCAAAGATGAATGAAGCTTTTTCCCTAAGACTTATTAAAATGGTGGCTTCAAGAAGACACAGAGGCCAGAAAGTGCAGGAACTGTCAGGATGATTTTCAAAAAACCTTTGGATGTAAAAGATTGATTTGAAATGTGACTTGTGCCCTTCCATCTCCGAGGTGCTTTTGAAAACTTTGCTTTTAGTTCTCTGTTCATCCTTTTTTTTTTTTTTTTTTTTTTTTCTGCCTTTCAGTGAAATACTGAAGATGAATGTGGTTCAGATGCTAAACCAGAGTGTCCTCATCATCAGCATGCAGCAGCCATGGGCCACCGAAGTTCGGACTGCTCTTTGAGACATTGCACCTCTCCTTAGTCTTCTTCCTACCCAAGAATGAAATATCAGCACATGTAAAACCCCTTTCCTTCCTCTTCCTTGTGCAGCCCTCCACACTGTCAGTTAAGTGAGAAAAACACAGCTCTTGTCCCTCCAGTCAGACACCCAACTGAATGGCAACAGTGAAAGAACCAACAGCTTTATGGAAAAGCACCAAGTCCCACTGAGCAGAGATTACAAGCCACGTATCCAATCTCATCTCCAACTGCTTGTGATCAGAAGAACCGAAGCTGGGATAGATTTGTGGAAGGAGCACCATGGAATTCAATACAACACAGTATGAGGAGTCCAAACCACGGATTCCGGAGTTGCTGTGACAGTTCATTTCTTGCATGCACGTTCCACAAATTCTGGCTTGAAGCACCTTACGCAAAGAAATAAAACAAGATGATGGGGAAAGAAACTGTCTGTTCCTATTCAACAGATCTCTGAAGCACGTGCATAAACTTCCAAAGCACGTGCTGATAATGTTCTGCTGAGCAGGGATATCTCTAAGATTCTTCACTCCATCCCTGCACAGCACAAAGCAAACAAATCCATAGGCCTCTCAGATTGTATCAGTGGAAAAAAGACAAAAAGTGCAATAGTAGAGCGGAGCGAGAGGAAGTATGTTGTAATAGGCAGTGAATCACATTAGCTAAGGGTGCTAAAAGCCTCCACTCCTGTCATGTGAATCTGATCAAGGCTCTGAAACCAAACTTCTCAGAGAAAAACCATATACAGTTGGCTGAGACTCCTCAAAAGGTACTTTCTGCATTTAAATAAGGCAGTGCTGGTGAGACACGTTTAGGCTGTTTTATTTGGTTTTGGATTCCTGTGTGCTCAATGTACAGATCCCTTCCAACTATTTCCTGGTTCAGCCATTCAGGCTCGTTTGAGAACTTGTTTTCTGTTCTGTAAAACTGCTCAGCTGGAGCTGGGGTTCTGGTGCTGATGCCAATTAAGATGGAAGAGGCCCAGCTCACGGGGTCCTGTATTTGTTTTGTAATTGAGTTGAAAGGGCTGACTCATTCCCCTCCTCTCTGTCTCCCCTCTCTGGGAGCTCATGAAGAGCACGATAGTTCACAAATACAGACGGGCTGCTCAGAGCAGCTGCCTGCCCCCAGCCCCAGGTGTGCACCCAGCCCCAGACGTGCACGCTGTCCCCACAACAGGCAGCAGGGTGCCAATGGAGGCCACCGCCACCCCACCACGACAGGACCTGGCACTGCTGGAGAAAAAAAGCACAAACTGGGGTAGTTCCAGCACATATGCACATTTTGCCCACCTCCCCAAATAACGTATACGTGCATTTTCCCAGTGCTTAAGGAAACTGGCAGTTCTCCTGAATGCCCCATGCTCTGCATCGGGCCATGCTGCATTTGTGAGATTGGATTACTGCAGAAGACAGCAAATGCACCCTGAACCACTGGGGTGAGTGTTCAACGCTTCGGTTGGAAGCAAAAAGGTTTAGATGCTTCCCACCCCTTGATATGCATTTCAGTGTGGTGGGAAGCAGGTGGTCTGAAATGCTGCAAAGGAGTTAAGACATCGTTAGCCCCACCACTAGGAACGAAAGGAGAAATTTTGCCCAGAAACTGGTAAAAAAAACCCCAAACATCTTACTCCCCAAAAAACAACCCAAGAAGCTCTGTTTGGTTGAGTAAAGCCAGTGAGATCACAGAAGGCCTATGCACGCATTCAAACATTTTGGGTTGAAAATCTCTACAATTGGACAACATCTGAGATTTGCTCACTGTCAGTACCTCTTCACACAGTCAGATGGCTCCTACTCGGAGAAAAAGAATTTGGATAAGGTCCTGTCCCAAGGCTCAGCTGAGATTTTGGGTTATTTCTCAACTTCTCCACACCCATTTGCTCATTCCTCTTTTGTGGGCCACGCAAAACCAGCAGAACAAACCTGGCTTTTGCTGAGATCGTCATCTCGCTGGACTTGCAGAATGTAGCCCGTCCTGCAGCTCACGTTGCACTGGGCTCCGTTGTACCACCCGCCCCCGGTGCAGTTCAGCAACGCGTTGTCGATCTCCAGCTTCTGGCAGTCAGTGGCTTCGCAGGAGTAATGGACACAGCTGTGGGGAGACAAGAAGTGGCATTTGCATTCAGTTCCTTTAGTTCATTCCAAAAAAAGCAAGCTTGTCTGGCTGACAAACTGATCATGTGCCAGGCTGCAGGGACACGGACTGCACGCGGGACCCATTCAGCAAAGTGCTCCTGACCAACGAGCACACCCTTCAGCTGCATCTTCTGAAGGACTGGGGCAGTGGGAACGGTGATGACAACGAGAGCAAATTATGGGTCTTGCGGCAAAAGGGAAGAGTCTGCCAAGTCTGCAGAGCGACTTTCTGTTCTGCAGCATTCTCAGAGAGAAACAACGCAAACGACAGCACCATGGCCTTCCTGCTCCTGTACCAACGTGCATCTGTACATCCCATGAGAGCAATCTCCCTCCAAGAGCAGTGCTCGTGCCCCATCTGAGTTAGAGTCTGCTGAATTCAGGAGTGCCTGATACTGCTAGAGATAAGCGTGCATGCGTGTATGTGTGAGGAAGGGTTTCTCTTATCTCTGCGAAACTCGATAGCAATCAACACATCCATTTTATTCCACTTCACGGGGAACACCAAATATCAGTCGTGTAGCTGTGTTGATAAGCTCTTATCAAGCTCAGCAGCATGCTGTCATTTCAGATCTCTCTGGTTGCTGTCCTGCCATCCATAAAATGTTTCCCCAGATGGAAACTCACCGCTCTCCCCACGGTGAATTATTCTAACATTCGGCGTAACTTGTAACAAGAGCAGTTTGTTTTCTTCTTGTATACACGGAGATGTCTAGCAGACATCACATCTTTTACCATTTCTGATGACCCGAGTCAAACATTTTAGCATATCACCAAACTGAGTGTGGGGATGGTCCCTCAGCTCCAGGGCAATGAAAGTGTTGAGAGTCCTAAAGCACATGCAAAGATTTCTGTTGGATTAGTGACAAAGTTTCTGGGTATAAGATTCCTACGAAGCTATTTGCCTTTGCTGAGAGCTAAACTAAATTTAAATTAAATGCAGTTAAATTCTGAGGAGGGAAAATCTTGACATAATTCACCAACTTTATGGGTGAAGAACCCAAAACACCAAAAGTTATAGAAGGAAGTAATGCATCAACAGATGTATTTTGAAACTGATTACAAGCGAGATATTCCTATGTCCTAGAAAAAAGGTTAAGAGACACCAAAAAGCCATCCACCTCACTAAGCACAGGGCTTAGCATGTCCATGACATTTTGCTATGTTCAAAGCATTGTGAAGACATTATCTGATTAATTTTCGCGACACCCTTATGAGACACCTGGGCTGGTGTTGTTATGCCCACATTAGTGATGGAGAAGGACATTTGCACATGTCTCTACTGAGCTCTGTGTCAGGTGAAATGACAGTATTATGTACCTCCACAACTCATTTCTCTGTCCCAGACTAGTGCTATATGAGAAGTGCTCGCTGCCTGTAATTTAAGGTTGCTTGTTCAGTGGCAGCCCTTCCCTGCAGTGTGATGGGCTATAAACAATTTCTACATTCAAATAGATCTTATTTTTTTTCATCCTGCACAAAGTATTGACATTGATGGGGCTGAGGAAGAAGAATTCTGCCTCTATATTGGCCGACTCTGTACCCTCATACGCAACACGCAGCACCCTGTCTGCCAGCAGCACATCTGAAAAGTGATGCTCATCACAGAGCACGATGCCCCTGCCTTCGGTAGGATCACTCCCTACCAAGGGTTTTATGCATGTTTTCCAGTCACTGAAACTCACAGCCTGACCTACCAATTTAAACTGCCACTGATTTCACTTTTCACTGATCAGTAAGGCTGTGGATGAGGAGACGGGGGAAGAACAACTGGTTCGTACATCCTAGTGCCCAGGTGGCCTTCTCCTGCAGGAAAATGAGGTGAGAATAGACAATGCCCAATATGAATCAGCTAAGAGCGTGAACTACAGCATGTGAGGCTGCCTAGGGCAGCTGGGTAGTCATCAGTTGGGTACATCACCAGTTAATCAGAGGAATGTCTGAACATGGACATTGAGAGAGTGTAATCGATGAATGACACCTTGCTGAATCCTCACTACAAGTCCCAGTTCACCTACATGTGAAATCTAAGCGTTATTTCATTCCCCCCTATTTTTCAGACAGTGAAGCTGCCATATGAGTTCCTTCCATGCCAAGACTCCAGAGACAAGGAAGTTGACTCATTGAGGAAAAAAATGAACACCCCTGCCAAGCCATTCTCAGAAGCACAATATTGCAAATCTTCATGCCCATTGCAAAACACGCAAAATCTGAAAGCATTTTTTGCACAAAACTTGGAGAAATAAAATAATAGAAGACCTATTTCATTTAATGTCTCATGTGAATCACTGTTCAGCACACCAATGTAGAACTGAATTCAGCCTTGAATGGCTTCCAAGGGAAGGATGAGCCTAAGAAAACTTTTGCTATTTGCACAAAGGGAAATCTGGAGCAACATCACCACAAAAAGTGGCATTGCTTTTCATTTCCATCAATGTAAAGGAGAAAAAGAATCTAATTTCTTGAGTTCAGATCAGGACACGAGATGAGCAAGCCTGGGCTTAAAAGTCCTTCAGAACTGAAACGCCACAGACAAAGGCATTAAGAAACACTTATTGTGATGTTCTTCTTTCTGTTTACAAGTCCCCTTGTGGTCTTCTTAACTGGCCAGGGAACATTTTTAGCCACCCCCTCCAGGCTCCAGATTATGCCTCGGTTAGCAGATCATCTGGGCAGCTCTCTCCGTCTGTAACTCTATATGAATGACTCCAGTGACAAACAATACAACCATTCACTTTTTGTAAAAAAACAACCACTGCCACCAAATGTTTCTAATTTAAATATTTCTGGTTCTCTAGCTACTGGTTCCAATTTGGTATCAGCTACTGTCAGCCATAAATCCCAATGAATTTTGAAGTCACGATCTTGAATTGAGTTCTGCAAATGCGGAATAAAGGAGAAATGAATATCTCCAAGTAGGAAATTTAGACAAAGAACCCACCACATCCATATTACAGAACTGTGGGTTACAGAAGCTCTTGCTTGGGTACTGCCATTTAACAGTGGTTAATCATCACATGTTCCAGAAACTGTGTATTACTCTGGAAAGAAACAATATAGAGTATCTGAGCATTAAATCACTTCTTCTATAACTCATGTTGCTTCCTGGCATGGGACAGCTCAACCCATTTTCTTGCAACCAAAATTGGGTGACTTCATCAGCGCTGCCTATTCCAAGCCATCCCTGGTCTATCCTGACTCCCCAAATGCATCTGGGAATTGCTTCCAAAAGTACAGGACAAAAGCTAGGAAAGTGATCCAAGGACCACTCTACATTCTGATATATGTAAGAATCAAGCATTGGTGCCTGGGTTATTCTCTGACACTGCGTATTGCACTAGATCCACCTCATGATTCACCTGTTCCTGTTCTTGCTCTAAGAACGCACAACTTCCTAAACCAACTTTTTTGCACCAAGCTGAGTGCAAGAATTTTTTGCAGTTTCCACTGGCCGCAGTATGTTAAAAACGTAGATCAAGACAGACCATTTCAGTGATGTAAAAAGCCCTGAGCTGAGTTAGTTTCACATGTAGGCTGAAGTCCTGAGCCAGTTCCTACTTTACTCAAATCCATTCTGCCCATCCCTAATCTAAATGAGCTCAGTCATTAGCCTCTAAATCTTTATTTCTCTGTGCCAATATTGGCCCCAGTTCAGCAAGGCACTTAAATATGTGCTTAACTTCAAAAGCATGGTTAAGTCCCACTGATAGATTTGACTGCAGGGGGATGTAAGGAAATAGCTAAAGGCTTTGCTAAATTGGGGTCTCGGTGACACAATCCTAGAAACATTTGTATTTTAATATGTTTATAGAAAATTGTAACAATTAAGTGGAACTCTTCCTTCCTCACATAAAAACAAACCAGCACTTCCTCCTTCGAAAAGCTTACAGCAGCCAAATGTTTTTTTCCTTAACCCTGGGGTCAAGCACTTTTCCAAAAACTCATCTTAACACAGTGCCCTAATTATTTGTTTCCTTAGTGACAGCTCTGGCACATTTATATGCATAGGTGAGCATAAAGACATATAGTACGCACTTGTGTACGAGAAAACTCCAACCATCACCCAGTTCACAGAGGAAGAAGTCCCTACCCCTCACTCCAGGCCAACCTAGGCTGCAGACCTGGAGCACCCTGAGGTGCTGTTCTGTAGCACCACGCATACATCTCACACGCACCTGGCCTTCTGAGGGTGATTCTGAAAAGATTTATCGTGACAGCAGGTTCATCTTCTACCTCTGTAGAGATCTTTCTAAAGACAAGAGCAAGTTCTCTCTCTCTAATCCAAACACGGATGCACCACTTGGAGAAGGCTGCCTTCACATTCTTTGCTGTAGCTTCAGAAGTGAAAAAGGTATGAACTGCAAGGGTGACAATGAGCTTATCTTCTCTGGATTTCAGAGGAAACAAATTGGCCTCCTTGTATGAACACAAAAACTCAAGGAAACCTACCCAAAATCTTGGGGCAAGATGGGGACTGGTGAGCCCGTGCTGATGAAGAGCAATGCAGCCCTGTTTGATTGCACACTGGCGTCACATCTGGCCTGTGAGAGCGACCACAGTCACAGTCCCCTCAGCAATCTCACTGCAGTGCTGCTGAGTCCGACCCCAACTGCAAACCCCCACATGCAAACAGGTGGGGTCAGGAATGCACACCAACACTGGGATTTACTGAAAACACCCAATTCAGCCCCAGGTGAGCTGTGGGAGAGCAGAGGCAGTGCACGCCCGTCCCCACAGCTGACAGGGCAATGGCCCCAGGGATGGGCTTGGTGCACCCCATAGTGCGAGCTGTGCTGCCCGTTGCCCTATGGAGCCCACAGCACACTCAAGGCCCCACACACGGGGGCAGGTCTGGGTGCCTGCGTGCTAACAGCCCCGCCAGCTCCCCGCAAACAAAGAAATGGCATCGCGTTCCACTTTAATAAAAGCCAAATGATGCCGTTTGCCAATTACCAAAATGGGGCGAAGGTTAAAAACCCACTGAATTATAACACATGTCATGGAGCAAAGCTCCTATGATTAACAGTTCTGTGAGAAATTCATTAATTTCACCAGAACCAAGCTGACAGAGATTGTGCTTAATGACAGAACACAGGGCAGGGGAAAGGGGCAGGGGAAAGGCGGCCAACACGGTAAATAGAAAGCTGCATTAAATAACAAAAACAGAGATGAGGAGACCTGTTCCTTTGGTATAAAAAGGAAAAAAATAACTACAGTTATAAAGGGCAATTGCATTTGCTACACTGCTGAAGATTTATCTTCATTTCTTGTTGGAGGAGCTGACAGCAGGAGAGAATGAGACAAAGCGGAGGGGCTGGAGCAGGACCAGGTGGGATGAAGGGGAAATGCTGCCCGGGAGAAAAAGCACTTGGCAGGGAATGCTCTGCCAGGGATGGGCAACCCCTGCTCATGTTTCCTACATGGCGACAAAGTCAAAGTCCTGATTGCTAAGGAACCACTGCCAAAGGCAGCCCCAATGCACTGGCTTCCATGGCGCTCATATGACCGTGTTGGGGGGAATTATACAACTGCTTCTGCACACCCCATTTTACTGTCACAGAATCATAGAGTCATTAAGGTTGGAATGGATCACTAAGACCATCCAAGTCCAACCATCAACCCATCACTACCATGCCCACTAACCTACGTTTGCTCCGCAAGGCTAAACAGGAAATAATATAAGTGCAGTCATTTGAGCTAGATAAGTACAAAACCAGTGCCAGAGAATTAACTGGTCGCCATATCTGGTCTGAAAATAAAGTGCATTGCTTATACAGCCCATCTCCAGCAGTTGGGTAAACTTTTGCTGAAATAAAAAGAGCTCGTGGTCAGCTGTGGCAGAAAAAACAACAACTGGAAAAACACAACTGGAAAGTACAGAGACTTTTTTTTAAATCCCCTATATACGTTTTCAGAAGGATGGAATGGATTTTCAAAAAGAGCTAACGATGACTAAGGGCAGCTACCTATAAAGCTGAATGGGATTTTCAAATTTAAGTTCCTTTTTCTCTTTTAAAATAGGAACTGTAATGCATATTTTAAGACAAAAAAAAAAGAACGAGCACATGTTTTATTATCGTTTATTAGGCTGCCCCTAACTCATGGGAGAGATCCATTTGTCCTCAAAATAAAAACGGTGTTAACATTTAAGGGCTGATATATTTCTTTTCCCTCACATATTTAAAATCTGCACCCTTGCCTAGAAGTGCCTGTATCTGCCTCTAAATCCTCTCCAACCAAAATAGTTCTCCTTGAAGAGAGAGAAATAATATCTCTTGTAGAGAGAAGCCAAAAAGCAGGCAAAAATATCCATGTTTACCAAAGGAAAATGAAAGCGGTGAAGTCAACGCTTGTGCATAAGAAGGAAAGCGCCTTTAAAAAATAACTAAATAAAAAGAAATTGTATCAGGCAAATGCAGCCAGCAGGGAAAGGAGGGTAGGAAGTGTGGGCTGCGTGGGACCGTGCTCAAATGGGGTCTGGCAAAGAATGTGAGCGGTAGGAGGGGAGCACCCAGCTCCCAACCTGGTTCAGAGTACATGCAGAAAGTCCCTCCCTACGTTCTTACTGGGGAAAACAACGAAGCAGAACGGTAGCGAAGGGCCTTGATGCTCACCTGATTCCTGGCTGCACAGCTCAACACGCAACTTTACATCTCGGACACCTGAACTGCTCAGAGCTCATTGTACAGAGGACAGCACGCACCGTCACCCCAAGCGATCCCACCACGGGGCCAGTTGGATATCATCCACCACAGCGCTGCCGTCAGCGGAAAAAATCCCACTGATTTCAACCGGCTTTGGATCAGGGCTTTCTTTCAGCCTCTCGTTCCTTGACTGACACGGGAGGCTCAACGTCCAACCCTGCACCGCAACCCGCAAGGCCTGCAACGTTCCCTTGAACCAGCTAGGCCGTGACTGGCCTGTTAGAGAGCAAGGGGCTGGGACGGCGCAGTGCATGGGCAAAACAAAACGCTACCAAAAAATCAAGGAAAAGGAAAATAAAAAAAAAAAAAAAAAAAAAACAACGAAAAGGCAGAAAGGTGATCCAAACATTTTTCTAAAGGCTGCGTTGCTGCGCTGCAGAGGCCCTCTGAAGCTTTGCCTAAGGGGAACGCATTTTTTATTAAGGAAATAACTTTCTAAACACAGAGCACTTCTAATTTCATAAGTGAACAAATGGTTCAGTCCCTACTGCAAACTCGAGGGGGAGGAATGCGGTCCTGTCCCGGAGCCCCCGCGTGCTCCTCGTGCTTTGCACCATCTCTTTCCATGGGTCCTTCTCCCTCTTTTTCTGTCCCTCCCGCCCTGGGCTTTGGCCAAATTTGCACAACCAGTCTTCTCATCTGCAGCTCGGTGCTGCTGTCTTCGGGCCCCTCAATTTATACAACCTACTGCACAGAACGATCAGACTCCTTGAATCTAGGTCAGAACACACTGACTGGATTGATTTAGCTATAGATATACTCTTTTTTTTTTTTTTTCCTTTATTATTATTTTCCCTTCCCTCTCACCCTTTCTCACCCTCCCCCCTTTCCTGGAATCAAAGCAGCTCCTAAAAGCACGCCAGAACATTATCAAAAACCTGACAGCCTGCTTAGGAGGCTGAGCAGAGCTTTGCTGGGATGTGCGACTTGTTTTACTATTGCTGCCGCTATGCTATGACGACCGCTCACAACTTGGAATTCACAGCGGGAAAAAAAAAATGATTCTTTCAGGGGTTTTGCTAAATTCTCCCCTCTTCTTTTCACCGCTCTGCTGAAAGGCTCCGCAAAGCTGCCGCACCAGAGGCCACCAAAGGTCACCATCTCTGTGGGATGCTGTAAAGCAGAGACCGAGAGGGGTTGGTGGTGATCTATTGATGTGTCTGCAATAACAACAAGAATAAAACGGCAGCCATAAACCTTTCATCCTGGGGGGTCCCACTGAGCTTTTCAGAACGCGGGAAGGATCCGGAGAGGTGCGGAGGGCACTGCCGCAGCCGTGGGAGCACCGCGAGGGCTCAGCACCCGGCAGGATGCGGGGCATCACTTTGTGCCCGCACGGACGCTTCCACGGGAGGTCCCCCAGCACTTCAGCAGCACAAAGCCAGCCAGATCCGGGCCGACGTGTGAGCGGCTGCAAGCGGGGGGATGCACGGGGTGTTAACTGGCCCCAATTCCAAGCCCAGGATAAAGGAGGGAGGAGAAAGGAAGAGGAAATAATTCACTAGCGGTATCCTATGCGGGTTAAATGTCCCATCCATCCTGCTCAATAAGAACAGCGCCGGTTTCTCAGCGGCAGCACAAAGGGGTCAGCAGGGTTCAGGCTCGGTGCCCCCCTGCCCTCCCTCGCCCGGTGCAGGGCGGTGGGTGGGGGCGAGGGCGCGGGCCGGCGGCTCACCTCTGCTCCGCCGGGCTGTACGTCTGTCCTCGCTGGCAGCTGCTGACGGTGATGGGGTCGAAGTTGTGGAAGGAACGCAGGGCCACCCCAGAGATGGCCACAAACTGGGAGCTGAAGCTAATGAGGACAGCCTGGGTGTGATAAAAAGGGTGACTGAGGTCATGGATGACGGGGATAATCAGGGGATTGTTCCTGCAGCTCAGGACGTGGACACCTGCCAGAGGAGAGACAAGATCAGAGGAAGGGTCAGACCGAGCACAATCACTTCCCGAAGCCGTGAGCACTTCAGAAGCATTTCACCCATAGGAATGGCCCTATAGAGCTGAAAAGTTATGGTAAGCTGCCTGGAGGGGCTTCCCAAATCACTCCGGAGAGCTTAGCACAGAAGTATATCCCTGCAGACAGCTGAAGAAAGGCTGCCATTCTCTCCGCGAGTGCGGCAAGCTCTCAGAGCCGGTTCTTTAGACCACAGCCACATTTCTATTGTGCTCTGTTAAATCAGGAGCAACCACCACGGAGGAAGCGGAGTCGAGCTATTGTGAAACCAGTCGGAGGGGACAGTTGGAGCCTTTATCCCGTGCATCAAATGGGACCGGCAGGCTTGGGTGGCTTTGTGCACCAGGGGCAGTGCACCAGTGGCTTGTTTGTAGCTGTGCATGTTGTTAGCACCCAACATAAAACTTTTCTTCTTTTTTTTTTCTTGCATGACCTCTATGCCAAATGTGCTCAGTTTTGCTTTTCATTAATGGTTTTCAGCCTTGGGATATCTCGCTCTTTCCTAAAAAGGGCAAAGATGGTCCTGGAGAGAGAAGCGAGGGCGACGGACCCACAGAGGATTTTACAGGTGAGAAGACAATAATTGCATCTCAGGAAAATAAAAGCGTCTCAGGAGGTTGAGGTGCTCAGCAGCACCAAGGAGGTGCTGAGGGGACTCTGCAGTCCCCTCTCTCCAGCAGAGGAGGTGCTCGGTGGCCGTCAGGATGAAATCCCCACCTGCCAGCAGAGGCGACCTGAGTTCCCATGGGCCCAACCCACCCGTGGGCAGCTGGGAGGACAGACAGCCACCTCCTGGCCCCAGAACCCATGCCTCCAGGCTCAGCTGGGTGCCTGACAGCAGAGCCCTGCCCCGGCAGCTCCGTGGCACCGCTCCGAGGATCCGCTTGGCTTCGGCTCCGCGCGCGTCGCTGGAGCTCCCCCAGCAACGGCTTTGGCCCAGGCCCTTTGGCTACCCCGATACACTCCCGACTTTGAAATAAAACAAATCCCATTTGCATGTTTAACTGGCTCAGGGATCTCTATTATTATTATTATTATTATTTTTTCCAGTTCAGGTTTCTTGGTTCAAAAGGGGAGGAATAAAAAAAAAAAAGGTTTTCATTTTTTTCTCCTTAGAAAGTGATTTCCTGTGAATTAAGACAGACTTCTGACCACTCTCTTTAAACATCTATCTCCCACCCTCTACTTTAAAACAATCTTCCTGTAATAAAAAAAAAATAAAACAAAAAAGCCAACCTCTCTTTGTTTTGGTCTTCATCTGACCCTGAAATAACCTCCCTGTCTACTTGCCTCCCACAAGTCTTTTGATATCAGCTCCTTGTGGAACGGTGCACGTTTCTCACTTACAAACAGGTGCAGTTAATACTTGAAATCCCGAGTTCCCAAATTCCTTGGAAGTTTCTGCCTTCTCTGATGGAAAGCCAAAAAAGACCTTATGGTATGAGGCTGTTTATTCACTTCAGTTTCATTCCTCGCACTCAGGTGGTGTCCACAACAAACCAGACCTCAGAGCTGTGCTCCAGTTGCTGGTGCTTTCTGATCCCAACAACTTAAACGGGAGCTGAACAACCAACCTGACTTCATCAGCAAAAAAATCACTCAAGACAGCACAGAAGCCCATGGCAGGGGAGTGAGAGCTGTCCCCACGTTTTCCCCCAGAGCCCTGAGCCCTCAGTGCCTCTTGCAATGCACCCAGCAGCTGAACCCCAGTATCTACAAATGCTCTGAATTAACAGTGCTGGTGTTCGGCATCCCAGCTTCTCCATCTCCGACCAAGGCTCAAAAGAAGTTTCTCATTATTTTCTGGGAGTCCACATGGAAAAATCTTGTTCTGGTCAGAGAGGAAACAGCACTTCTGGATACACTGCACTTTGCTCGTGGGTGTGAGCTTTAGTGCACTGAGGACTGACCAAGCTTTAAATCACTGCTTCTACCTTCTGGCTGTACTTGTCATTTGCCACTGCTTAGGGCTGGCCAACTGTCCACAGTCAGTCCTGCATCCAATGCATGCTGAAGTTTGCATCTTAGCTGCAGCTTCCAGCTTGCTGCCGTGATAATTCAAAAATATCAAATGAAACATCCAGGAAAAAGGCTTCATGCTGCACTGAGACCTCAGTCAAAGCAGCAATGGGAGCTCTGAGTGAATGAGAAGTGCTGGGTAACCTACCTACACCTCTGCTCTGCTCCAAGGAAGCCTCCCTGAGAAGGCCAGAGGGGCTTTTCCATGATGAAGGGAGCATCTCAGCCCTGGAGATCTGCAGCCATCGGTTTGAACCATGCCAAAAGCCATGTTGCAACTCCATCCAGGATTTCAAAACCTCACTCTCAGTTTCCTCTTTGCTCCTCTTTCTTGTTCTCTTTCTCTCATAATCTGTCTGTCTGCCTCTTTACAAAATATCGCATTAAGTATTTGTTGGCATGCCTGCGTCTCCGTCATTTATTTCTCAGAGGGAAAGAGCTATGTGCCACTGTTTTGCAAATGGAGGATAAAACCAGTCCAGGGCTCTGGCCAACTGGGAGCTATTCTGACTCAACCTGCACAATTGCTCTGAATTTCTGTTTGTTCTCTGACAAGAGATACCACACACACAGTCTTTCTTTTGTTCTACATCCCACCAACGTTACATATTACAATGGACAGTCATCCAACACCTTTCACTTGTGTGTGTCCCTTCTTCTTGTCACTAGGAGGAAGTTCAATGGAGTTTGAGCTTGTTGAAATCACAAAGTTCTGGTCACACAGAAAGCTGGGGGAGGGGGCTGTGTTTCCTTAAAAACTGCTTTCAAGATGGCATTGCCAGCTTTCTTCCCAGTGGATAAAAGGGCAAAGGAAGGCTGAAAGAGAACTACGCCAGCCCTGCCCTAACACAGAGCTGGGAGCTAGGGAGAGCTCCCTGGTCCTGGAGCTTAAATGCAGCAGCAATCAGAGCACGAGACACAACTTTCCCACGTATCTGTGCCCAGAGTACAGGCACAAATGGTCTATCCAGGCACTTCACCATGACAAGCAGGTCCACAGCTTCTGTCAGGCAAAGGCTTGAGGCAATGCATCTCCCATCCAGCCCATGTGGGCCCTGGGGTTGGACCTTCATTAAACCTGGCACACTTTGCATGAAAACCTTTGGCCTAGATGAACTGACTTTTCTCTTGGAGACCTTGTTACCCCAGAAAGAAAAGAATCTGTGAGTAACAATGCCTTCCCATTACAAGGCATCAAAACATCTTGATGACGATTTTCTTACACTGGACAATGGCACCAGCAAATGGCCTTCATACAGCTGGCTCAGCAGCCATCCCTGGAGCCCCTCCAGCATTTACGGGAGGCATTACAATGAAGCTTTAGAAGATGCAGTTTCCAGGCCATTAAACAGCTGTGGAAACCTCCCTGTGAGCAGGGCTAGATGCAGCCCCCTCTGACTGGGCAATCCAACCAACTACACCTTGTGAAACAGAAGTGTTTGCTGCTCCAGCGGCCACAGAATGGGGTTAATGTCTCACTCTCTGCTACCAGCAATTCATCTGTATCACTGTAAATGTCTCTCCTGGGGGATTCTCTGCGTGAAGGACTAACGTGGTCTTATTCTAATGACTAAATGGGAACTAAACGCTTCTGAAAATGGAGAAGTGTGGAGAAATGTCTGGGCAAAATGTTCCATCGCTTTCAACAGACTCCAGTCAAACTCAGGTCTTGGGGCGTTAAGCAAGCGCTCTTTCTGCCTGACCTTGGAAAAACTAAGTAGGAGTACTGGTCATAGTTTGTGAATAGGGGTACCATTATGCTAGCAATAAAGAGGGTCTTCAATTCAATACAGTCTCACCGAGATCGTGACTTTGTTCTTTGGTGTCAAACAGCTGCACACCAATGGTCTCCTGCTTCTGATCCAGGTAATAGGTCCCATCAGTGACCAAGTGGACAAGGACTGCTGCAGCCACCATTGGCGTGGAAAAATAAGCCTGGGGAAAAAAAAGCCCCACATAGGTTGAGACGGAGAGAAGCGCAGATGTGCTATACTTGAAAAAACACAAAGAGCCAGTGCTGAACTTTTAAAATATCAATTCCCATTCCAGGTCACGGAGACGTCTTCTCTTCCAATCTTTCCTACACAAACTAGCTTAAACTTGAGTTAAAAAGCCCTGCAGCTGGAGCTGCAACCTCTAAGAAACTCACTAGACCTGCCACAGGAATGGACTTCACCACTGGCTCTCTAGATGGAGTTCAGAGACTCTGTTTTGCCATTTCCCACTAAACATACTTCAAAGAAAGGAGCTGCTTGGCCCTGGGAAGGCAGTCCCATGATATTTTGTCTATTGTACTAACTTCATACAAGCAGGCAAAAAGAAGACTTGTGAACAACACGCACACTTCTTACCTTTAGCCAGAAAATGGTCTGTGCCATGTGGGAGTACTGGAAGTTGGCCGTGCAGGGGTACCAGGCATACTGGGAGACACCATCGTTCAAGTCAATCACCTTAGTGCGACACGTCTGAGGGAAAGAAAAGAAACGTCTCAACAGAGGTAGGTGTCAGCAGGAAAGGACTGTGACTATTTAAAGCAGGGGAAAAAGTCCAGGTGCACTGCTAGGATAAAATAATACACACTAGTGACGTTTCTAAACACCGTGAGATTATTCAAAAGCTAACTTTCCAGGTCTTCCACCTCAATGAGAAAAACTGAAACATAAAAAGGAGCGAAAGACTCACAGCAGCCGGATGGCAGCCAGCAGTTTCCTCTTAATTTGGTACAACAAGGGCCTTGACAGCGTGCAGCCCAGCTCTGCTCCCACCCAAACAGACCGCAGCTCTTCCCTCCGGAGTCCAAGTGACGATCGCTTCTGAACATGCCAACTCCAAGCACAGACAGTCTGCAGATGCTCTCCACAGTACTCAAGCAATGTCCTATTTAAACCTGCATGTTGCTGTAACCCCAGGGAAGCCACAGATGGCCATATAAACTTGGAAAGAGGCGTAGCCAGGAAAGTCCTGTCTGTACAACCCAATTTCAGCAAACTCGTTTCTCTTTCTGTTAACCAGTTTCTGTAATTTGAATCATCTTCTTCTTATATCTACAGCACTTTCCACGGCAGGCAGCAATGGGATTATTATTTCTCTTTTCAGCAAAGAACAAGTAGATGAATCCCAAATACTGGCACAGATGGAAAGCCCGAATGAGAGAATGCCTGAATTTAAGGACCACAGTCTTGCGGTGCCATGAGTATGTAGAACCAAAGCTGCAAGAAATGGTAGGATTTACACTGAAACCACGCAACGCAGTGAAACTGCTTAAAAAAAAAAAAAAAAGCCTTCACTCCACAAGGAAGAACAAGAAAGGGAAGATCCACAATCCAAAAGGCAATAGCTGCACTTGAGGGCTGCTTCCATTGGAAGAGTACCTGCAAACATCCACAGCGCTTGGGAAACTCATGGGGAGGGAGGCAACTTGTCATGGCCACGCAGTGAGCTGGCAGCAGAGCTGTGAGTGCAACCCAGGGGGCCCAAGCAGCCCGGTGGGTGTGCGACGTGGGGAGCCCAGGGCACAGACACTTGCATCAGGTGCTAAGTGAAGCCACGTACATTTGGGGACATTATGAGATTTCTTTCCAAGACCGGAGAATTAACTGAGCAACCTGATGGTGACGTGCTGTCAGTACAGCCGTTCCCACAAGCAATTCTCCTGATTATTCAAACAAAAAGAAAACCTTGAAGTAAAATGAGAGTATTAATGGAGGTGCTTTTAATCTACCAAGCCCGCTTGGTAGCTGTGTGAGACCTCTCGGTCTCAACAGGCAAAGTCAGTGCAATACAAAGAGAGCCTGGGCTGCCTGGGAACAAGAAACCAGATTGGCCAAGAGTGAGGTAATCACTTCTATAATCTGAGTCCCTCAAGATCCAGCACAGAGGAATCTATGGGCAAAACATAAATCAGCTTTAATGGGCTGGAAGAAGATTTTTAGTTTATTTATTTTTTAAAACAACTGTGACCAAACTTCATTGAGGCTAGCCAGTGGATAGTGTTACATTTTACAGCAGAGCAAGGCTTTACATAAACTATCTTTGGCATTTGAAATCCAGTCCAGCAATTCGACATGTACCATTTCGCAATTCTCCCTTCTTGCATTTTCAGCAGCCTGTCTCTTGTTGGGAGCGTGGTTTTTATTTTAATACCTCTCCAGCTAGGGAATTTATCTTACCCACATCTGCAATTTATATGGTCAGAGAGCTCTTTGACATGAACAAAGGTCTCATTACTTTTATGTGATTTTGTTGTTATATCTCCTCCAGCTCTACTGCTCCAGAAAGGTGGTTGAAACAAACAAGATTCCTGACGTTCAGTGTGTTTTAAGTGCCACTTGATGGATGAGTGAAAACCTGTATTAAAAACTCACCCGGACCTTCACCAAAAGTTTGAATCAAACCCAAAATAAACCCCTGCTGAGGTGGGTTGGAAATCTCTGATAACTTTTAAATGCCTTGTTTGATTTGTGTGCGTGTGTGAACTCCAGCACTCTCTGTTTCTGCCTGAGACTATCGGCAAAAACCTGAACCTTGCATAAAGAGCCTGTGTTCGAAGCCGTGCCGGTGGTTGTGTGCAGCCTCAGTAGAGTGCTCTGGTTCCAGCAGGTTGGACAGGCTCCCTCCTGCTGAGGCTGATCCATTGCTACTCAGTCAAGGGATTCAAAACAGCACCAGGGAAAAATGTTCTTCCACGAGAAGAGTATGACTGGCAAGCACAGGGAATGTCCAACAGACGGGACATGAGGAGCGACTTCGAGAGCCTCTCCTACACTAGCTGCTATCTAGCAAATCCACCTGGTGTTAATATGTTCTTTGAGATTTTTAGTAACAACCTGATTGAATAAATGGCTCCAATAACCTACTTGTGGCAAACATATCCCCTTTTCAATTCTAACAAGCAACTGAGTGTCATTCAACAATTGTGAAGTCAGAACCACTTGCTTGGACAGTCCTTCACACCTCTGCCTCCAGGGCATCCCTAGAAGATGTCAGCAGTGTGAAGGCATCTATTACTGCAATACCATCACTCCTAAGCCACAGCTGAGCGGTACAGGACAGCTGCATGCAGGGGGAAGAGGAGGACACACAAGAAAGAAGCATTAGGAGACAAAAACATCAGAAAATGGTATCTCAGAGCATTTCAATGGCCTGGAAGACAGCATCACCTCTCCTCACGGCTACAAATTCATGCTTAGTAGAAATAAATTATTTCCTAATATCCTCCTGTTCGCTACAATGATGAAAAACAGCAGCTAAAGCACCTGACAGCTGCGGAGGGAAGAAGGGATAGATGTACTTTTCATTTCAGGGTGTTACCAAACACTAAAGTATTTGCTTTGAAGAATGACGGAATCAGGCAAGACTCAAAACTTCACTTCACTGGGGCTTATCCAGGTTCTCAGCCCCACACAGCAATGGGAACCATAGGAGTCCAGTCTCTGTTCCAAAGTATTTGGGGACTATTTGTGTCTACTTACTGGAAGCCCATGCCATACCCCTCCCTAGAAAGCTGCTTTCAATTAAAAAGGTTTATGTCTGTTCCTTTCAGAGGTTCTAATCCAGCTCGTCTCCCACCCACACATTTTGTACACAAACATCGAAAGATGGAACGAGCGTGGCCAGAGAGCACTGTGGGATCTTCTCACAAGAGGGAATGCCTGGAGGATTCCCTTTGACTGATTTACACAGCCCCCTGTCAATCACAGGGACAGCATGTTCTTCAAACCGCCTCTCCTGTTTTCCTTCTCTCACTCAAGGGGACCGAAGAATGTGTCAGCAGGAAGGGAAAAGTGATATATCAGGAGCGCTCAGTTCATTGCCACATCTAAAAAACATTTAGTATTGCAACCAGCTCCATTTCCTCATAACATTTTTTCCCTCCAGGTAATGTGGGAAAATTTGTTGAAGACCGAAATTTGGAAGGCAGCCTTGTGAATGTTGGCCCAGCCATCCCATGAGTAACAGGTAGACTGCAGACAGCACCACAGGATGTTCCACGGTAAGCCCATACCATGACTGGAGCAATGGTGCCTGCCTTTGGCCTCATAGAATCATCACAAAATCATTAAGGTTGGAAAAGACCTCTAAGATGACCAAGTCCAACCCCATCTCACCCCAACCATGCCCACTGACCATGTCCTTCAGTGCCACATCTCCCACCTCTGGGTATGGTGACTCCACCACCTCCATGGGCAGACTGCTCAAGTACTTGACCACCCCTTCAGAGAAGAAATTTTTCCTAATATCCAACCTGAACCTCCCCTGGCACAGCTTAAGGTCATTACCTCTCCTTGTATTGCTGCCATGAAATGCTGCGTTCTGCTGGAGAGACCTGCTGCAAGCACACCACAAATTAAGGATCACTGTTCCTGAGGGTTCCTGGTCCCATTACTGGGCTTCTCCAGCCCACATTGGTGAGAATGATACTGCCCCACATCACAAAGGTATCCTGAGGGTAAATGCCATTGCCCCATCCCTGGAGACATTCAGGGCTAGGTTGGATGGGCCCTGGGCAGCCTGACCTAGCGGTAACCCTGGTAACCCTGCCCATGGCGGAGGGTTGGAACTAGATGATCTTTAAGGTCCCCTCCAACCTAAGCCATTCTATGATTCTATGGTAGCAACAAAAAAGATGCTCAGACATTATGAAGAGATGCATACATGTGAAGGAGATGCCTCCCACAGGAGGGGGTTAAACATGCATCGATGACACCCAGCCCTGTCCTTCCCAATGAGCAAGCACAGCCTGATACCGCAGGCTTTGCAGACACTGGTAGTTCTCAACTCTCACGTCGTTGTATCAAAACAATCCTAAATGCAGACAGGCAAAGCTGCTAATCAAACTGGGACGCTGCCCTGCTCAGCACTGGCACCTGCGGTGGGAGCGGACGTGCCTGTCTGTGTGCCTGCAGGCGCCTGCACGCAGCAAATCTGTCTGTTCCCCAAATCCATCTGTTCCCCATGGCAGGGCTTTCTCCAGGACTGTGTCTGCAGGCTACGTACGGCTGGGAATGGCCATCACAAGTGTTTGTCCATCAGTGGGTATCACATCCCAAACACCGCACTGCCACCTCTCCCTCCCTATTCCTGCTGCCACTTCTGCACCAAGACAGTGCTGTGGGTTCCTGGGACAAAACCCTGTCCCATTTGCAAAATAGTAACCCCAAAACAAACAGAAGGAGGATCCACTGATAAAAACCACAGTAGCATCTATTTGTGGAGCACGGAACGTCCCAAATGAGGCTGTACAAGCACATGGAATCACTCACACACCGATAGGAGATCTGTGGAGGCACAAACAGGACATTCTGTTGTTTGAAGATCCAGATGAAGAACAGATTTCAACTGGACTAATGAACCCTAATTAACCTATAAATTTTGGCATTCTGCTCGGCAGAATGTTATTTATATTTAACTCAACAAATACCAGAGCATCCCAACCATGACACATGCATCATTTTAACACATCCCTTACAGACAAAAACCTCCTCTTCACTGCCAGAAATGGGGGCTGACCATTACCCAGAGGTCTTATTGTTCAGTAAGCTATTATTCTTGCAGATCTAAGGTCAGTTTTTCCCACTGATGGTGCAGTTGCTAAATATCAGAAAGGTTCCTGCCTGTTCATTGCCCAATATTATCAGGCAGCTTGATTGCCACATGGACACCACCCAGTTTGCCTACTGCAGCACAGACCTCCAATCTGTTCTGAAAGCTGTTGCAGTGCTCTTCTGATTTTGGCTGGGAATTGGGTTGGAGTTACAGAAAAAAAAAGAAACTGCCCATATTAGTGAGCACTCGATCATTAAAAAGGCCACCATTTGGGTTCCAACAAACACCACAAAAATCAGGCAATTCCTAAGACCATTTCAAACCTCTCAAGCCCACAGAGCTCAGATGGAAACTGTACACAAACAGCCTGACTTACGGGACTTTAGAAATTTTGCTCTGGGTTTTCTTCTAGGTTCTAATCAGACATATTGTAAGATGAATCTCCTCGCTAGTGTTCTGGATGTGATATTTCCAGTGTTCTGGATGTGCCCTGTCAGGAGATTCAACTCAGCAGCTTGCTGACCAACTTAGAAAATCACAGAATCATTAAGGTTGGAAAGACCAGTAAGATCATCTGGTCCAACCACCACCCCATGCCCGTGACTGCTCTGACCACATCACTCAGTGTGACATCTGCCCTTTTCTTGAACACCTCCAGCGATGGTGACTCCACCACCTCCAATCAGGATTGGGTCACTTCATGTTGGCCTCCTAAATCTAAGGAACACATTGAAAGTTACTTTACCCAAATAGGTATCTATTTTTCTGTGCAGAAACCATGGATTGACAACGCTTTGTTGTTGTAAAAACAAGAAAGAAAACCAAAACAGATTCAGCAGCACACGTTACAAGCATAAGACAACAGAATTCGTGTCCTCTCTCTTTCAATAGCCTTCTTGCCTTCTACTCTGCTCCCTCGTTCTAAGCAGCAATTCTCCCTTACCTCTGACATTTATAAACTGCAGCTTCTGCTCCAAACCTCTCCTCGTCCTCTGTGTCTGATTTGTTTGCAGCGATACACTTGTTCAGTAGTGGTGCTTTTAAAGTGGCAAGGAATGAGTTTGAAGATGCAGTTTGACTAAATTTCTTGCTCTTTGTCTGCTTTTGCCTGTTTATGTTTGGGCTTAGAAGTCTGAAGGCAAAAGATGAAAAACTGCAGCATGGTTGCTTTTCTCCAGGATGAAGGCGTGCAGGCAGGTGATCAACAGAAAAGCTTTATCAACTGGAAGCTGATAAAACTCCTGGGGTAACACACTGATGCTGTATTACTCCCAGATTCAGTTGGCTCAGAAGTAAGAGGAAATCGCATCTGTCAATTTTACCTGTGTAATGAAGAACAGGATTTGGCAGTGGGATTGGGAGGCAGACTGTGTCTCCTGCAGGATGAAATAAAGCCCCACTGCCAGTTGCTGTGTCCAGCCTCAGCACAGCCCCTTCCCATTTGAATCTGGAGCAGCTGATGGTGTCTGGAGCTTGCAGACTTGGCATTCAATTAGCCTGTTACTACAGTTTTCTTAACAAAGAACCACAATTTTCAGCTGAAGGTTTGGCTGGATTTTTATTAATTGAGAAATGACCTTTAAGTGCATGGAAATACCAGTGCTGGCATCTGTAGTTTGCTTGCAGTATGACAGGATGATAAATTCCTCTACTTATACAGTAAAAAATGACAGTGTTCATTACCAAAGGGAAATTTCTTAGGGTAGAGTACTGAATGTAACACAGGGCTCTCATTCAGAAATGAGTGGGAGATGCAAGGGCTATTTTATTTGTCATGTAAGTACACTTAATTTCAGGAAAGCAAGTAAGAGCTGTAGGGATTTCCATGAGATGATGGCCCAGATTGCGTGTGTATCCAGTGTGTGTTATTAACTTCAGCCTTCTCAAAAAATGTAGTTACTTCACTTCCAAAGGGTCCATATAAGCAATGTATTTCAGTTTTTAAATCATGCAGACCTGCACTCTTTAAGCTTTCCTTTGAATTTCTGTTATCTCCAAATTCAAAGCAAACTTCATTTAAAACAAGTGAGTTAAAATCAAAATCACATAATACCATAAACTTCACATGGTATACCTGAAAAAACTGTAAATCAATTCTGACTGGCCCTCTCCCAAACCCACACTGGCTTTGACATCTAGCCAGGTGTAATCAAAATACAGAGGATGCTAGCTGGACCTGTGGAAAAAACAATATGGAATTTTAACTTCACAACAAAACCCTAACCAGATGATCTCTGCATGGTTCAAAGGATCACCCCAAAGACACCAGTTAAGCCAGGGCCAGAAACTATAGAAAAAGAGCAAGAAAAAGAAGGGGATTTAATAATAAACTCATCTTTTGCACAGGCTCACAAGTATATGCTACCACTAGGAGCTCAAGGGGGCAATTAGCACTTGCTCTTGCCTCGTTTGCTATTCAGCAACGCACACTGAATGGGTGCAAAGGCAAGCAATAACTCAAAGCGCACAGCAACACAGAGCACAGTCTATAGGAGGCACATGAATGTGTAACTGAACCATTTTCCTGCCATGTGCTCCTGTTTATTCATACCAGGAGCTTGTTCTTCCTTCAGCACAGCGGCAGGATATACAGGTGCTGCTCCCAAAGAACAGCACCTAGCTCCCAGCACTGCCAGGGCTTCACCTAGAAGGATTAATTCCTAGAATTAGCCCTGAATTGCACTCTTCTATTATGTTCAGACTTCTAAATACATCCACCATTAGAAACAGCAGCCAAACGCGACCTGCTGGACAAACAGCACGAAGAAACAGCAAACAAACAAGACCTCATACTCCACTTCTGCAAACATCAGTCTCATTAAAGTTAATCGACACTTCCAACCTCCAGCAAAAACTCTGTCTACAACTTCCACACTGTTGCTCACCAACGTGCGAAGGCATTATAGACTGATAAGTGCTTTAGCAGACTGTATATCCATCCACTGGAGAGCGAGGTTAAACAAATACAGTAGCCAGAACATTATTGTTGGCTGCACGCTCGGGCTCCAGAACTGCTTGTCTCTAACTTGAACCAGCTTGGTCCACTGCAGCAAGGGCTGCACAGTGCTGCGGGCCAAGGCTGCCCGTGGGGGGGCTGCGGCGAAGGAAAACAATCCCATCCCATACGCTTTTACCATTGAGGAATAAAGCAAAATACTTTTTTTTTTTTTTTTTCCCTTTGACGGGACCATTTGAGAGTAGCTGGTACCAGGAAATCAAGCTGTTAAAGGCAGAATGTGTGCCACGCATTGGGAGGATCTTAAATGTAGTTTTTTTATTGTTGTACTAACGGATTCAACTCACTGAATCCATTGTAGCTTTGCAAGCTTGGCACCTCTGCAAGGCAAAGCAGGACTGAGCTTGTTACAGTCCGCTCCATAACATCCCCTCCTTCCCACCCAAAGTGGGTCCCATGAATTTACTCAAATGAAGGAACCAAGCAGGTTGCTGGGCAAAGCCCCAAAAGCCACAACAACAAATCCCGCAGAACTTCAGCTTCACCTATGCAGAGTATGGTCACACAGAGATGCTTAGAAGCACTTGGACAAAGAGGAAGAAAAACCAAGGCAGCAGCTGCCACGAGGTGTGGGACAGGTGCCACCGGAGCTCCGAGGACGCTGCTGAGCTTCGCCTGCGGCCACAGTGAGCAGCCAAGCAGTGGTTAATGTCAGCTCCGACCACATGATCGCATTCAGGAAAGGTCAAAAGAGTGATTTTTCATTTGAAAACATCTGCGTGTTTAAAGAACAAAACTTTCTCATGTGCAGAAAACTAGGGGTTTCCAGCGCTTTTATTTCCAGAATTAAAAGTCATGCTTTTCAGCTTTGTTTAGGGTTAGGGACATGTAAACACGCTGCACAAACAGCACGCAACCTTCACAACACAGCATTTCCCCAGGCAAGGAGAACTGGGGGTGCCAAGCCCCATCTCCTTTTCTCTCTCATTGCAGCTCAGCTGTCCTCGCTGCGCTCCCAGCCAGACACCCAGTCGTTGGCCTCCCCTGTATGAAGGCGTTCACATGCCTCCAATCCCAAGGGTACAGGCCTGCTCCGACCTGTCAACAGGCTTTAATTGGTCACATCTCGGGAGATGATGCATTGGGAAGAAGCTCCAACCACAGCAGCAAGGGGAAGGCCGCAGCGGGGCCAGCACAGGGAGCTGGCTGCACCTACACTCAAGACAGCTCCTTGGTTCCCTACCCATCTCTTCAGCTCCACCTCAACAGGCATCCATTAGTTAAGATTAAAGCAGTCTACTGCTTGCTTTGCTTAATACCTGAAGGCATGGCCTGCGGTACGCAAATCAGAAGGTTCCCAACTGCCTACCTGAGCTTTTCCTATTGGAATGCTGAGGTAATGGAGCTGCTGCCACACAGTCAAATTCCTCAGGGTGAGCAGGAACCGTGGCTTCTTCCAGTCCATGCATGTGTGCAGCCATGCATAGCTGTGAGTGCAGGTGTCTGGGGAAGCCCACCACCTCCCTGCAACTCCAAGGCAGACCTGGATGCTCTGAGGAACCCCAGGCTGCAACGGATCAAACCAGGAGACTGCTTGTGTACCAGCTGCTTTCACTGAGCTGCCATGGGGTCTGAAGGACAAGCATCACCTGTGTGGGAAGCTCACAGCTTCTTCAGCCTCACCACTGGTCAGGAACTCACAGCTGCCAAGTCTCAGCCTTTCCCACCAGAAACAACCACTAGGACAAAGGAAACCTTCCATACAGTGTACAGTGAGGCCTTCCTCTTCCAGTAGGTGAAGGTCACAGCATGAGCACAGTGCAGTGCCCAGGAAAAGGTCTGCTTTGACAGAAGGCAGGTTTTCAAAGACATCTGGATGGAGAAAGGTGAAGAGAAGGGTGAAATGGAGCCCTCAAAAACACCTCGCTCATTAGGAATCCAGTGGTAGCTGGATGCTAAGGCACTTCCATAAATACTAAATGAAGACTTCCCCAACTAAATGCCCAAACATACCTTGGAATTTGGCCTCAACTGCCTTCACAGGATTTTCATTATAATTATTTTTTAAGAAGGCTAAACTGCACAAAAGTATCACTCCAGCAGGACAACAGGGGCCCAGCTGAGGGCAAGTGGGCAAGTGACAGGGACACACGCTGTCACAGAGGATCAAACCTGCCTTGCATCCCCCTGTGCATCCTTGGCAAAATTATCCCCAAGTCATGCTTCAGCTTCTTTGTCAGAAGAGGGACTTGTGCTGGAAGGGTTAATTACCAAAACATCGGAAAACAAGATCCTCTGCCCCAAATGCTAAGAAGCAGCAATGACCAACCTGGCTGGCAGAGCTTGATGTTCTGCTGAAACGAGGGCTTCTCCGGGGAAGTAGGTACACGTGTGCACGGGTAGCAGCACTGATCACGGAAACAACCATGTGCAAGGTGGGCGAATCGTGTCTGCTTACCAGATCCACCACTGAAAAGACCTCCGAGGAAATAGTGATTCTTAAACATTACAGGCAATGCTTAAAAAAAAAAACCACGTTAATTGGGGGTTCCTCAACAATTACGGCTCCAACTAAGGCAGCACGATCCAGGAACTTGAAGCAGTTCTAGAGTTTATCCAAGTGGTCCTCAGCTTAGGGTTTTTTTTTTTTAATTTTTGAAAGTTATTTATTTTCAGGTGGGGACAGAGGGTTTGACTTGAGGGACTTTCTAATATGGCACGCCTTCACGACAGGGCTGGGTAAGCACCCTCCTCTGAAAATCATGCCTTTTAGAGACATCTTGAGATGAACACCCCAAATTTGAGCGGCATTCAAAATATGAGGTCTCTTATGACAATGTGGGCGAAAATGCCTACAGTGCTCTGAACAAGTAGTGCAGACAATCCTCCATTTAAAAGAAAAAATAAATTCCCTGCTACTGGCATGAGAAAGTTTACTTTCAGGCTTAAAGAAATGATCGTGTGGTTTTGAGGATGGCATTCCGTTCTGCTGAAGAATAGCACCCTGCCTGCCTGTCTATCTGTGGCTTTGTAGCTACATTACAATCTTGGAGAGCTCTGTTTACATATTTTACATGTTTTCTTGCGCAGAACATGAAACCAAATTACATAGTAAAGGACGTTACGGTTTCACTCCTGCACGCTTTTCCATCCTCTCCTTCCAATCATGTTTTAATTCCATCCAAAATAATTGACTGGGTATTTTTAACTGTGCTTGATTGACTGGCAATCCTTCAGGCAGGTTTATTTGCTGCTGCACAGGGAAATCATGCAAAAGCTGGAGAAGCTACATGCTAGGGGGGTAGGGAGAAGACGGCCGGGGCGGGGGTGGGATGAGAAATGCCGAGAACCCTTCATGCATGAACAAAGCAGACGTGTCGATGCATTTATGCAAAATCATTCTGCTCTGAATGGAGAGGGACCCAAGACAAACAACCCGGATGGGATGCAGGAGAGCTATCCCACGCTTATGGCTGGACATGCTCTGCATCTAAAGGATGGTGAGCAGCAGCAGCAGACGGAGAGACTGGCAGGTTGAGGGGCAAGGGCCGAGGAGGGGGGTCTCCTTTCAGAGCAGTGCATGCTAACGAGCACCGCCATGGTTGCGGGGTCCGGCTTTCCAGCTCGCTGATGCCGGGGGGTCCGAGCTGTTTTCAATTACAGCGTGTAATCTGGGTGGGCGGCTGGGTGTACAGCAGATATGATCATAAAATGGTAAGTTACTTCCTAAAGAAGCACATAATCCTTATTATTATCCAAGACAATATTCCTTTCTTGCCTTTCTTCTCCTCGCCTCTAGCAATAACAAATGGGATGGAATTCTGCTCTCCTTTAGTTAATGGTACACGTCTCCTGGTCCTAGGAAGAGACAGCAGCAGTTTCCGGCACCTGAGGATTTTTGGTTTGACCTTCATCTCTGAAAAGGTCAGACCGAACCTCTCTGAGAGTACTGATCACTGCTTTGCTCTCTGCATCATCCTTTGTTTCTTTTATCTATTTTCTGTACTGTACACAAAGGGAACACAGTGTACCAGCCCCTGGTACTCACTGTTCTTTCCCCTTAGATGACTTGCATATGTGCTCTTGAAAAATTATTCTAAAAACTAGTGGGGGAGGGGAGTGGAAAGAAAAAAAAATCCCTTGAGTGTTTGGCAAAATTGCTTGGAATCTCCTCTGACATCTCATTGTGTTCTCTCTGTCCTCCCCTTACACAAATCAGTCAGAGGCTATGACATCAGTCATGGGGTCTGCTGGTACTACTGCCGTGAGCAGAGGAGCACTGGAAGATGGGATGGAGGGGTGGGAGGGAGGGATCCACGCTCCATCCCAGCAGGGAACAGGCAGCCAGGTGGTGGGCAGCATCCCTTGTCCTTCACTCAACTCTGGATCGCCTGTAAGGGTAATGCTCTTTCTCAGACATCTCTCTGTAACTGGGTCTTTTTTCAAGCTATCCCATTTTTCTCTTTTTTTTCTTTCTTCGGAAAACTGACATCATTTCTGAGCAGAAGCCACAGATGTTAGCACACATCTTTGCAGCATCCCTCACCTTGGCACGAAACCTCCGCATGGACCACATCCTCCAATGAGGCAAAGCAGCAGTGCAAACACATGAAAAAGGACCAGTGGAGCTCCCCAGGCAAACAACATCACCTCGTTTGGCAAAAAAGGCTGCAGCTTTCCCAGTAATATATGTGGGAAATAAAGTTTCTAGCTATTAGAGCAAGGAGTTGGTGGAACAGTTTTCCAGTAATTTTGTAATGGGAACAAAAGGCCAAACTGTGAGGATAAAATCTGGTTAAGTCACAAACAGGATGATGTGAAGTGGCTGACAGAGCTAAAATGCAGTGGATGTGTTGACCCCAGAAATCCCTTCAGGTCTACGTTCCCAGACACTGGCTCTCAGCCGGCCCTGAGCAGCTTTCTTTTTATCCAAGATATGAACATTGCCCTTTCAAGATGTCCTGAACTTCCTGGTCCTGGGGACACCTGGGCCTAATAGTCCCCAGTGCCTGCAATGTCTCTTAGGGAAAGCAAGGTTCAATACTCAAACAGCAGCTTTACCTTTCTGTTCTCTGGTTTTCACCTCTATTAAATGCATTGGAAACCAGAGAATGTGGCTGTGAAAAGGCTTAATTAATCCCTATTCACTGAAAAGATACGAAATATACCATAACTTAAGACGAGGCAGGCGTGTTCCCTGGAGTTCCCCTGCCTGAACTCAGCTGACGCTTGGGCCAGGCTTGGGGTGCACTTCCCCAGCTCTTGGTGAAGGAGGAGGCTCCGCAGTATCTGGGAGAAGGCTGAAAGAAAGACGATGCTTTGGGCTCCCTTGAACTAATTTTTGACTTGGAAATCCTCTAAACTATGGTGCATCAGCCAGCACTGGAAATGTGCTCAGACAAGTACAGCGAAGCCACATTCCTCTTGCAACAGCCTGTGTAGTGTCCAGTTCATCTTTTTCCAGAACTGGTCTC
Organism: Numida meleagris; assembly: GCF_002078875.1. Taxonomy (NCBI): domain Eukaryota; kingdom Metazoa; phylum Chordata; class Aves; order Galliformes; family Numididae; genus Numida; species Numida meleagris. Next base: position 2,952,098 of record NC_034424.1, on the reverse strand, counting down.
TGATCACTCATGGTTCCTCCATTAATGGTTTTTCTTAGCGGGATTTTGTACTCAACCTCCAGAGATCAGCAGTTCAAAGCCTGGCTCAGCTATAAATAACAAAGACATTTGCGAAGCAAATCATCTTATTAAAAATGGGGATTTTTTTTTTTCTTCCACCAACCACAATAAAACTCTTACCGTTGAAGAGCAACAGGACTTGGCTGTGAATGGGGAAGTTCAAAAAGGGCCACTTGCAGAGCCGACAGACAGACACCCTCCCTCTTCTCAGCAAGATCACCCCAAAGGAAAGGAATGGCTTCTCCATTAAAAGTTGCAGGTTTCCTCTCTCCCCGCTCCTGTTCAAGATTACCCTATTTACTGGCTTTGCCGGATCTTTGGGGAATTATCTTCAGAGTTATATTTATTAGTCAAAGTAAAACTGTGTGGCAGAGAACTTCATCATTTTTCTCTTCAATTTTGTCACAGTATTTTCTTACCAGCCTTGAAGCTTTCGCTCTGCCACGTTATTTCTTCCAGTATTCAAAATATTTTTGTGCTCTTGCCTTCTCCTTTTGTTGGAAAGTTCAGGTATACTGCAATTCTAGACATCTTTCTACAGACAGATGAAGACTATGTTTGTCGCAGCGAGTCTGGATGAGTGCAATTGTGGGAACTGCAATAGGGGCAGGAGGGGGCCTCTATTTGTGGGAAAGATGTAATGAGAATCCTCTTCCACAGCTTCTTACTCCATAGCAGCCCCTGTGGGGTACCCAGGGGGAGAACAGGGTGTGTTAGTGTGGGAAGAAAAATGAATCCCAGGATCTGTGTGCCCAGCAGCCTCAGGAAAGAGCCCCATTTTCATTAACCGTGCCTAAGACGTGCAGTTCTTCTTGCACAGGGGAAAAGCCAGTACAGACAATGGCATAGGTAAAAATATTTATATATATATTCATATATATGACTTGAACTTAACAGCTTCTATGCAACTGGGAGGAAATACAATGAAAGACAAAGCTGCTGTGGAACTGCTCCTCAGAATTAACAGTGCAAACACCAACTTATCATTGAATCATAGAATGGCGTGGGCTGAAAAGGACCTCAAAGATTATCGAGTTTCAACCCCCCCTGCTGAGTGCAGGGTCACCAACCACCAGACCAGGCTGCCCAGACTTCCAAGTCTTGAGCACATTCTGCTGTTACAGGTACAGCAAAGTCAGCAATAAACCACCCACAGATCCATCAGTCCCTTCCTATGCTCCTCTACTATAAAGGCCATAGAAAAACTACAGATAAGCCATTTTCCAGAGGCAGGAGTGCCACTAGCAAGAGGAAAGGAGCAATGGCATCACTTCCTGGGTTGCTCCAACCACGGTCACTCCAACCAGTGTGCAGTGAGAGCACGGAGATTGAGTCCACCAGCAAGATCCTGATTTCTAGAGCTCAACAGGACAGCCATCCTGTTACTGTGCCCACACACCACACATTCCTACTTAGCAGTCCTCACTGATGCAGCCTCACCAGTAATGGTACAGCTGGGACTGGCCATGGAGACCAATGGCTGGCTTTCTGAGCCCACACTTTGCCAGGCTCAGGAGTGCTTTACTTGGTGTCAGGAGGCCACGTCCTCCCCCTCCTGCTGGTGACGAGAAGCCTGACCCTGGCTGGGTAGGAACTGGTCAGGGAAACAAGTCCCAGGGGACTTCCAGTAGAGGCAGCTAGTCACAAAACACATCTGTCGGAGCGCCCTTTGTCTGGCTATTTATGCCGACTGGATCTGTCCTTCAGCTAGTATAAATCTGCCCAGAGCTACTGCCTTTTTGTAGTCCTTGCCAGCGTACACCAGCTGATGACTTAATGTTAGCATCAATAATCTTTAGCACAAGAAAAGCCCCGAGAAATAAACAGAGCTGCAGAAAACCCCACACAACCAGTCCATCAACACCGATAATATTTCACGCACGGCGGATGGCAAGGAGAGGCTGTTTACAAACTCACAGCAAGAGCAGGAGGGAAGAGAGTGGCCCAGGAGCGTGCACAGCCCTGATTGCTGAATTCCTCCTGCAGCTGATAACAGGTACCGAGGATCTGCGCAGGATGTCAGATTAGAAATCAAGCTGTAAAAATACCCTGAACTGGTGCTCGCATTTCTGTGCTGGTGTGATGTTGCTGACTAGTCCTCTCTGGCTTTAAATATGATGCTGTCAGTACTGTGAATATTTCTTAATCTGCACTGAAGGGTGGCTGCCAGGAAAGTAGAAGTGGCCGTCTATCAGCCTCGCTTCTGCAGAAAGAACGATTGTTTGAAGGGGGGGCTCTCTGACCTTTCCATTTTTCAAATGTGTATCTGTTTGCCAAGAGTGTGTCATTCTTTGTAAGCATTTTGTTGTTCAAAAACAAATCTTATACTGTGAACTCTTTTCTCCTCCCTCAGTACGTTGCCATTCAGCAGCCGCATACCAACAAGTAACGAAGCTGCGCGTAAGATCCACCTCAAAACAACAAGCGAGGGCACACGTCCTATTTCTGAAGAACAAGAAACAGGCGATGTCTTAAGGAACTGTGCAAACAGGCCTGGGGTGCTCAATCTGCAGAAGCAACCCTACGATAACAAGAAAGTGCACTCCGGCTTTTGCTCATAAACAATCCTCCAAGAGTAAATAAGAGTAAATAAGTAGATATGGCTGAGATGCACCACCGTGAGAAACGCAGCCCTCAGAAACAGGCTGTGCAAAACTGAGACAGAAATACAGTCATGCAGAGTAATGGGTCTCGGGATGGCTGAGGATGAGAAAACATTTTAAATTGGGAAATACATCCTTAAAATGCTTTCAAGCACTTTGAGAGTGTCAGGCAATTATGAGGAACACGGATGGCTAACAAACAAGCAGCTTATGTATTCTGTACATTACTGTGCACTGCACTCAAACATATCTTTCATGGCATTCCTGATGAGAAGCCAACACAAATGCCACTCTGATTAATCAGGAAACTACCCAGCAACAACATGAAAAGTTTGCACAACACCAGCAAGCACACAACCTACTCTGAAAGATATCTGGGTAAAGAAAGGTGCTCCTTTCATCAATACAAAACCCCCCAAGGCTCAATGCTTGCGCAGATAACGAAGCCAAACATGTTTACACGCCAGTGATCATTACATGCGGTGATTAGAGGAGATCTTGGGTTAATTTTCATCTCAAGCACTCCGCTAGCGAACAGAGTGATGACCTGCTGCCCCACCTAACCTCCCCAGAGCAACAAGTCAGGTGCTCCTCCACAAGCTGCAAGCCTGCCTCGTTCCTGGCGAAAACAAAGACTTTCCCAATATATATGATTAAAAAGGTCAATGAACCCCACGCGCCCGAGCTGGTGTAATACAACCAGCTGAGCTAAAGCAAAAATTCCTTTTGCTGGAAGTAAATAGCACACTGTTATCTCCCCAGGGGCCAGCCAATAACAGGAGGCATGTTCCCATTCACTCCGCCAGTGTGCGATATGCTAGCGCTCTGCCTATAAATACAACAGCTTGGTTTTGTTGTTTTTTTCTTAACAAGGCTGTGACAACTTCATCTCTTCTGGGTACAACAAACATGCTTGAGCTGTGGCGACACAGCAGGGCTTGCTGCTGTGTGTGTGCAAGGCAGTGTTTTCTCCACCGCGTGACCATATGCTGCCTACTGCACAGTGGCTGCATTCCTACCAGTGCACAAGGAGAAAATGAGGGCAGGAAATCACAGTGGGATGGGGACAGAGGGCTCGGGGACACGCACGTTCAGCAGTACCTGAGCTGGAGACTGTGGACTTTGGTACTACAGCCCACGGAGCTCCAATCAGAACCAAGTTATGATGGCAGTGGTAGGGGTCCAGAAGAAAGTTCCCTTTTCCAGTGTGAAATAATAAATGAGACCAAGACAAAAAGGCAATACTGGGCTTGAGATTCTGTCTTGGTACCATGCCAGCTAGCCATGCTTTGGACGTTTAGAACTGACCTGGTCATTAATTTGTTACAGACTTGTGCAATGTGAACAAGGCCAAGTCTCTTGGATACAGATTTTTTCTCTTGCAAGCCAAGGGGAAATGCTTAGCGTTTACTATTCACAGAGAAATCCGCTTGTCATATCTGTGACATTGCATTCCTCTCTGCACTGCCCACTCAAGACACCTCCCAGATAACTAGACTGCAGGAACAACTTGGCTGTGTCAAACCCAAAGTCCATCTGATTCACTGCTCTAGCAGGGGACAATGGTAAATGCTGAAGGGAGAATATACAAAGTAGCTCTTGTATACGATGATCCTTTTCTTGCTGTATTCTCAAAAAAACTAACAAGCAATGTTGGCTTTCTTGAATCCGAGGGTTGCATCTGGACTGCTGCATCGGCATCGTGTACAGCTCTGTTTTCTAGGCATTTATCTGATGTGTTTTTGAACTCATTTGGATCTAATTCTCTCAGGGAGACAAAAGGTAAAGTGATGGTAACTGGAGCTATTTATGTTACAAAGGAGACATGTAAGAAAGGGGTTAAAGCTAATGAATGGCTTTGGGAATGGAAGGGACCTTTCTCAGAATAGAACAATAGGGTGCTTTTATGAAACCAGGAGGCAGAAAACACAAAACTATTAAAAAAGAAAGAACACTCTTTTGTGTTATTCTACATTAGCCTTCAGAACTCATTGCCACAAGAGAGAACCCCGTGCTGGCAGCAGAGAGCCTGCCTAGTCTTTTGGGTGGTGATAGTTTGCTAGAGGTGACTGCTGCACAGCTTACTGAACCACGCAGAGCACAACTTCAGTCAGTTTTCAGATGACGACTGGAACTGAATTTCAGCTCCACCGCTTCTGAACTCCGCTCAGAAAGAGGGCAATGGCCGTCATCTTCCACGGTGAAGCAGTGAGCTAGCGGTAGGTAACATCACCCATGAATGCTGACCATCCTGTTACATTCATAAATGTCCTTGATGGACTCCACTTTCAAGGGGAGGTAACAGTCTGCTTCCCTTACCTGGGTTGCTGCTGGCTGACCAATGACCACCCAGCCTGGGCACTGCTGGTCGCTGTGGTGGGAGACAGAGATGTTGGAAGCCCACTGATCGAGGAAGCCTTTGGGAGTGTAAACGCCACAGTCTTTGATGCTGGTCATCTGCTCAAATTCCTCGCATACTCCATCACCGTCATGGAAATAACACCTGCTGGGTTCATCTGCCAGGAGAAACCAAAGAGGATCAATCATAAAACGGCTACATGTCTGTGGCCTAGTTGCTAGGATCTGGTAACAGCAGTTGTGCATCTGCTGGTCCAGAGCACTGGGAAGTAAAAGCGTTATTCCCTTCTGGCCAACAGAACGTGATTTTAAGAAAGCCCATCAAGAAGAGTTTATTTTGTTATTGGGCAAAACCCTCATAATATTCCTTAACAAAAGGGATTTTCTGCTTATTTTTGTCTATCTCTGTTTAAAAGAATGGAGATAGAAGAAAGGAGAGATCGAAAATACATAGGAAGAGAATGTGGGTATTAGCACAGTATCTCTGACTTGGATGGAGAAAAGCCAAGAGAGATCTGGTCTACAATGGTCTACAATGTTTCCCTTTTCGTTCTTGAAAGAAATGTGCAAAACAACAACAACAGCATCTGTGAATTTAGAGATGGCAAAAACAGCCAAGTTCACAGCCACAGTGACCAAGGGCCAAACAGATCTGTTTATCCGAAGAGCAGATAGAGTATGCATAGTGTGAGGGCGAGCTTGCCACATACACACACGGCTTCAACCAACGCAGCTCAGATTTGACCTGAAAGGATCAAAAGCAGCAGGAGACTTTATTATCCTTGTCCATTTATTCTGCGGCTTCTCTAATGAGACTACCAACAAAGATGCCAAATTTTTGAGGTTGTTTCTCTAACACCGGCCCATTAAAAACTGAACCGAGATCCATCTACTCTTTTCAAACAGACTGCATAGCAATAATGACTTTCAGTCATTAGAGTACTCTGTGAAATGGAAACCTTTGACCTGTTGGTATCCTATTTTGTATTGTATTATCATTGCCAGTCCCCAGAGGTATCCAGTTCTGACAGCCTGTTGTATTTTTGTCTGGCAAATAAGCCTGCTGAAAAAACGGTAGGAAATTAGCCAGAGCTGCGAGCTGGACTGATGGAAACGCTCCCTAAGGAGAGCCCTGCTGGTAGCGTTGGACTATCTCGAGCTAGGTGTCAGAAAATCCAACGGCTGCTCAATTTTGAGCTATTTCCAAACCATGAAATCCCCTGTTTATTTTTCCTCTTAGTTTACTCAGTGAAATACCATCATGAGCCAGAAAAAAATAATCAGTTTATCGCGATTCAATTATTTAATGACTTTCTCTCCTTTTCCCCTCTCTTCCTCCCAATCCTCTGTGCAAAATTCCAGGTCCTTAAGAGAGTGTGAGTTTGAAAGAGTGGAGAACCCTATCGGGGAACAATGTCATTGTAGTTTCATTTCGTCACGACCTCTGCAGCCAACTTGTGTACGTGGATAAGCGTGGGGAAGTGTGCATTTGCTGGGCCAGCACTCAGAGCTGGCGAAAGTGAGGCTGGAAGCTGTTCAGCAGCGTGAGCACAGCTCTGTGTCTGAGGTAATATTCCAAGGGTGTCCAAACTTCTTGACATAACAAGTCACATCTTAAAATCTTCACATGGCTGGGAGCCACTGGGCACGCTCCACACACCTTGAAGGGTCCTGGGTGCTGGGAGTGCTCTGCAGAAGGATGACAATGGCTCTCTGGGGTGTGCCATTACACGACAGTGGGAGGGGGCTGGGGTGGATGTACAGACAGGCCCCGGTGCCAGCAGGGCCCCTCTCCCCATAATCTGGGACCAACCCGGCTGGGAATGTGGGCTTGAACTGCTCATGGGCCCTAACAGCCCCAGCTGTGTCACACGTTATTCTTCCACAGCGTGTATTAGTGCAGGCCCAGTGCCACTCCAGACAGACTTGGTGTGTGCCTGCTCAGCCCAAGGAAGGGGGAGAGCTCCATATAATGGAGACTTGCTTCCCTGACTGTATCTTTCTCCACCTCTCGCTCTGCACAGACGTATCAAGGCATAGGACAGCTCTCTGCCATGCCCCAGAACAGCAGGATAAAGCAAAGCAGCTCGTGTGCTGCAGAGCACGCTGTCCCAGTTTGAGCGAGAGCCTCAGCGAACACCTCTGAGAAAGGCTCAGCTCTGGGAAGGCTGTGACCAGCAATCAAAAATCCTCAAAAACAAATCCAAGCGTAAGAAAATACCCATTTGGGGAGTTTCTTTGTGATTTAATGAAAAGAGGCTTATTTCTTTAAAGAGGAAAAAAAAAAAAGGGACAGATCTATGGTGTTAAAACGACCCAACTTTCAGCCTATGAGCAGTCAGATGTGCACTTGCAGTGACACACTGGCACCCAAATACATCCTGCTGCATGCCCACATTGATACCAACACTGACACATGCACACACCTTTTACAGAGCCCCAGTGATGCAGACACAGCCAGAAACTCACAGCCTACTTTTAGGCACACACACTTCCCTCTCCTCCCTGAAGCTTGGACTTCTTTTCACGATAGGCACTGAAGTAAGCACAACATTTATATAGCCAACATAGTCCTGCACTGGCTCCAAATGTTCCCTCCTAATGCGATGATAAACGTAATGGGCTTCTGATAAGATCATGTGTTTGGGATAGAAGAATACTCAAGACCTACTCCAATCAGATGACTTAATTCATGCTCACATGGATGGGAAGGCAGCCCTTGAATAGCTGTGATCCAGGCCAGTGTGTGATCCTAACAGAGGCTAATTTGTTCCTGATTATGCTTAAGACCCCAATAAATCTGTCTGCTCGGAGCCTGCAACACCCGAGGGAGGAACCGAACGGAGAGACTGTGATGTCTGAATTAAATGGAGCCTGCCTGAATGATTAACAAAGTCTTACTGAGCCGCACTGTCACCAGCCCCTCTGCAGCGCACGTCCCCTGCCTGCAGTGCCCACTCACATTGGTGTGCTGTGAAAATGATGAGGCAAAGCGGCTTCACGACCTTATTTTTCTTCCGAGGAAGACTCGCAAGTCCCAGTGCTGACACGTCATCCTGAAGGCATCCTTTGAAGGGAGCGCTGGTGAGGCAAGAGGGCACGTTTCCTGCCTGTTGGTTTCCTACTTGGAAGCGATGGCAAAGACAGGAACTTCTGCAAAACCCTTCCCAGCCATAGAGGAGGGGACGAGGTCCCATCCACCTACAGCAGCCAGCTCCTCGTGGCTCTGACTGCTGACTCTCAGCACGCTCCGCGATGCTCAGCAGGTTTGAGGTTGGGCTTCATCTTTTCAGAAGCAAATCAGAAAACGACCACACTGTTTCTTCCCACGATTGCCCTCACAAAATTAAAACCAACAGGCTTCTTCCCTTTCCACAGCGTCTGAACACTGCCTGGCTAAATCCACAGAGCCCTACAGGCTCAAAGCCCAGGAGGGCAGTGACAGGACGTGCATTTCTAGTAGGCAGTAGCAAACATCTTTGTTTCTGTAGAGGTGCAGAATGCCTTTTCCGATCTGTTCTTGGCTACTGCTACATGAAATTCATCCAGGGCCTTGATAATATAATCTAATTTTTGCCTCCACAGAGGTCTGTAGGCTGCGAAGCCCTGACGAAGGTCACGGGGAGGTGTTGGCTAAATAGGACCTGTGCCATGGACTGCGTTCATCAACACCAGGGACCTCTCACTTTAGAGTCGAATCTGATTCAAATAATATATGGGGGAAGAGAACATGAAGTAAATCTGATTTGTCCTCAAGGGAAAATGACTTCAAAAAATTAAAAAGCATTTGCCTGGAAATCCAGCTTAAACCTAGAACAGCAAAATATCTGCAGGCGTAGCACCTGGCAGCAGGAGACAGCGGCTCTGGGGGATGACAGCAGATGCTCAAGGATCCTGAGCTGAACTCGGGGAGCATGTGCTCATTCAGGCAGTCAGAGCTGCTTTTCTCTGACAAAGCCCTCACTGAGGGCATCAAAATGTCAGAGTCAAACCTAAGTCACAGAATCACAGAATGGTTTGAGTTGGAAGAGACCCTTCAAGGCCATCTGGTCCCACTCCCTGCAATGAACAGGGACACCCACAGCTCCACCAGTGCTCAGAGCCCCGTCCAGCCTGACCTGGGGTGTCTGCAGGGACAGGGCATCCAACACAAGTTTCTTGTTTTGGGCTGGTGGGAGAACAAAATCTTCGATTTACTGAAGGTTTCTGTGACATCCCAAAGGGGGATTTGTTGGAGAAACAGACTGACAAACCTGGTATGTTTCCTAGAACTTGCCTACTGCAATTGGACTTCAAGACCCGGAACAACTGTGGGGCTACTGCATGTTGCACCAGAAAAATGATGCGAGCTCCATCCACCCTTGCTTCTGAAGGTGCTCAAGCACAGTGCAACACGCAGTGTGTTATACAGCCCCCTGCCCTGGGTTCAGAGACAAACGGATGCAGGTAGGGCACAGGGCAGTGCCTCCTCCCCACCACCGCCACCTGTGCAAAGCGAGGGCAGAAAAACTCCAGCGACACGAACCAAGTCTGGCACGCATCAGGAAGCAGACATGCAGGATATACACTTATCTGTGATAGGCAGCCTTCCACCTCATTAAAAGAAGAAGAGATAAAGAGATCCACTTCATAGCAGAGGGCACATCCTCTGATGAAGCTTTTAATGTCCGAGCTGCATGGCCAACGTGCCGGGGACAGACACTCAGGGCAGCTTCCTGTTTTCAGCCAGGATGCAGGGACTGGATTCAGCATACTCTTCTTTTGTGCAATAACTACTATTTTTTTTTTAAAGGCCAGACAGAATAATAAAAAAAAAAAAGTATTTTTAAGCTCAGCTGTTTACTTAGGGATGCTTCCAACTATAACAAGCCTCATGCCACATAACTATTTGAGTTAAAAAAAAAAAAAAAAGGGAAAAAATGGGGGACACAAAAATGCAGAAGCATTGTCTCAGAGTTACAAATTCTTGGAACAGCTCGAGCTGCACATGTTAACCCCCGGAAGGTCTGCTCAGACCTCGCTGCGATCCAGCAGCTCCTGCAGGAGTGGGATCTGACCTGTGCCACTGAACAGCACCTCCAGCATCGCTTTTTGTGTCCGCAGATGAGGAGAAACGTATCCAGAGGTTTCCAGCACAAAAGCAGGAACAGTTCCACCGCGGATCTACGCGGCTGGGGGCTGAGCGAGCGCTGAACCTGCCCCGTTTATTTCTGAGCCCTTCACCTTTGGCTGCAGCGGGAGCAGGGTGAGCAATGTGGCTGCTTCCAGGATATCTGCTAATCTCTTCTCTAGTACTGAAGAAGCCAGAGGCAGAGATATTTCCTGCTGCAGCAAAATATTCGAGAGTTATTTTCCTTCCTGGATATTCTGATTGGAACAGACAAAACAGCATCGCACAGAGCTCGGGCCAGACCTTTGCGAATCGAGTCGCCTATCAATACATGGTGACATTTTCCTTCGGTGAAATAAAGCAGACACCTTGGAAATGAAGTCAAGGCGGGTGTTGCAATCGACTGCGGGACGTCCGGGGGCCTGGCAGGAGGCAGCTCCCTGCACGTGACGTGACAAAGACGGCCAAGCACGGCAAGGGCTGGCACCACATGTGGCTCCCGGCAACGCGGCTGCTTTGCGGAGATGCGTTCCTGGGTTGGGTCTCTGATGGAGCGCGCTGGGATGGGAGAGCGCAGCACTGATGCAATTGATCCGCACGCTGCAGACAGACGCAGTTGCGGCTTCCTCGCACAGCCCAGCTCGGAAACTTGATATTCACCTCTAAGAACACAAAGCTCTGTCACTTATGCGAAGGGATGCTTTGTGCTGCTGGCAGCGGTAGGAAGACCCTATATGCTCTGTGCGTAGCCAGCAGCAGCCAGCATGGCCTCCCCCCCATGGTAGGAGAGCACTACAATACCTTAAGAAGCAAAGATAGATGGAGCTCGCAGCATTTTCCTGATGCAACACACAATAGCCCTATAACTGTTCCAAATCTTGAAGCCAGCCCAGTTGCAATCCTCTTCCACCCAACCTTGTTTCCCTCTCTTGGTGTTTGGATAAACTGCAAAAGCAGTGCTGGTAATACTTTAATATTTCCTTACACAGACTTACTAGCTGCACTTGGAGCCCACTCAACTGCAGCTCTAGAGATTTCTGTCACACGAGGCAGCAACTGCTCCCGTTGACACCTGGCTGCTTGCTGAGAACCTGGGAAGGAGCCCAGGAGGACAAACCATTGCAGCCACTCACTAAGGAAAACAAACAGCTTGTTTGTGCGTGTGGTTGGATGTTATTGCAAAGGGAGGTCTTGTGCCCGGCATCACCCTCTGAGCACAGCAAGCTGCTGTGGAGTCACGGAGCGTGCTCTGGGGAGGGAAGTGTGACTGGCTGCAGAAGCCTCTTTGATCCACGAGGAGAGCAATGCACGAGGGACGTGGCAAGCAGAGGAGAAATCCTCCACTGGGCTCTCGCTGTAGCTGTGTCCTGGACTCCAAAGCTGGATTGAGCTGGGCTGGAGTCACTGGCCAAGAGAAAAATGCAGGCAAATGCCACCCCAGCCCACACGCTCCCCCACAAGAAAGCATCTGTCCTTTGTGCTTTGCTGCCTGAGATGCCTGTGTGCTGTGGTTCAGCTGGCCCTGCTAAGACAGCACTATTAATGATGACAGTCTGAAAATCACTTTCAGAGACTTTATGACGATGTTGTTATTACTAACTTGCCAAATGAGTGCTTAGACATTTTGGAACATGTAGCCACACTCCCATGAGCCGCAGGAAACAGTCAGCTTCAAAGTATTTGCCTTAAGCTGAAGGATTCACACAAATACTATCTGAACAGCTCCAGTCAGTAAATTAATCGCTCTCTGCTATGAAATTCTGCTATAGATCCTCAGCTTCTTTATCGATGGCAAGCTGCTTGCTCAGAGCCTTACTCCTGTTGATGCCCTACACGATGCTGACTTCTCCTGAGAGGCAGCTCAGCTTCTCCCATGCTCTGCCCTGCTGAGAGCCCTCGGTGGGGTACGCCAGCCCCTGAGTGCTGTGTGTGGGAGAAATCCCCATTAGCTGCTGCATCACAGCCGTGTTCCTGTGCAGGGGACAGGAGGGGAGGGGACGGGACGGAGCGCTGCGCGCTCTCAAAGCATGCCCACAATGAATATGGATGGTCATCCATCAATGTATTTTAAGCACATTACTTCTCTGTCAGAAAGGGAAAGAAAAAAAAAAAAAAGGAAAAAGAAAGAAAGGAAAGAAAAGACATATAAAATTAAGTTTGTGTCACTCATTTAACACTGCAATTTCCCCAGAGGATTATGCACCAAACGGAGATAGCAAGCTCATGAATATTAATCATTTCCCTGAATGCAATGCAGCCCTCCAAACAATAAGATTAGGGGAAAGTGCTATGCTTAATTTATGGATAATAGGAGAGGTAAAGGACAGAGCTCCCACAAAGGTAGGGCTCACAGCTGGAGGGAGAGGCCTCCAGGAGGAGGAGGGCAGATCCAGATTTGCGAGGGACCAAACAAGCTCTTGGGGCCAAGCAGAAGCCAAAGAAAAGGTGTTAACGGATCGCTGACAAATTAAAATCATACTTCTCTGCGAACAGCCACTGTGACTAATGCTGCAGGCACGCCAGAAATCGGCGGCAAACTCAAGAGCCAGATAGGTTTGTTTTCTGTTTTCTTCCACCCGCTGCCTTCTCGTTGTGTTTCACAGCCCAAGCCCCGACCCAGCGCCCATGGAGCCATGTGCCTGAACCCACACCCTCCCGACAAAGGCAGCAGAAGTGCTGCCCCGTGCAGCTGTACAAAGGCTTTAGTGAGGAGCCCCGGTACGCAAAGGAGATAAAGCGCAGCAATAATAACACCAGCAAGATGTGGTTGAAGACCCCGTAAATTACCAGGCAAACTTACAGCTAGATAGAAGTTCTGCAGCCACTTTCCAGCTGGCTTGCAATGTGTCTATCAGTCTTTACTCATCTCTTTTCATATTACTCTCTCTCCCCCTCCCTCCTTTCTTATTGATCTCTGCATCTTTTCTATTATATCCTTCTCTTTCTTCGGCACTGGAGAGCTAAATCAATGCATAATGCACATCACACTCAACAAAAGGAATGCAAATGAAAGCAGCGCTCTTTTTCAGCGTGCGCACATATATCTGGAATCATGTGCACGATGTTTGTGGGAGAGTGCACACCAAGGACGAGGTGCTCAGCTGCTTATTAGACACCCATTTCCCAACAGCCCGGTGGGAACGGATCGAGTGCTAAAAGGCTCTGGGTTCACACAACTGCAAATCGTCACTCTTCCAAGCGGGGCCTGTTTTGCGTGGGATTTTGCTCGAGCTTGCTCAGCAATGCCAAAAATCAGGTGTCCCGGGTGAAATCACCAGCAAGGTGAAAGCAAAGCAGCCGGGAGTAGCGGAGAGGTACATCAGCCCCCCTGCTTCACTCCCATTCTATGAACCAAAAGGCAAAGTGAGGCTTTCCCCGCGGGACCCTGTGCAGAGCAGATAAAATATGCAAGATCTGCTCCGCGAGGGGGGGGGGGGAGGAAAAAAAGTACAGGTGATAAATTTCAGCATGAGGATGGGCGAGCGTGCCGCAGAACTTAAAAATACAGCAGCGCTGCCAGATGCTCCCATTAATTAATTAATTAATCTCACTGTCGCTCTTCAGCATGTTGCAGGGAGACAACGCTATTAATCTTATCTGTTTTCTTTTAGTCGGCTTTGTGTGCAGAGAAGGCCAGGACAACCTGACAGCAAAGACCACACAGTTTTGTCCCTGCCTCCCTCCCTCCTCCCCCCCCCGCCCCTCCTCCCAGCAGAGCAGATTGATCCGCTGTTATCTGATTAGAGGGGAGAGGAGGAGGGAAAACAAAACCGAGGAGAATGGAAAAAAAAAAAAAAAAAAGCCTAATTTTATTACAGGCACTAGCGCAAAGTGTCTCGAGCCATTTATTCAAAGGAAAGTTGGACCAATAAAAAAAAAAAAGACAACAAAACCAACATTAACATCATGATCCTAAAAGGCAAAGGGAGCAAAAGAGAGAGAGGGACACCTGCAAATGGGCTGCCCCCGTCCGTGGGGATATCAGCACAGCTGGATGTCAGCCTGAGCCACGGGCTCCAGCACTGAGGCTGGAGCCAACTTTTAGTTGGCCCTGCATGGACCAGAGACCTCCAGGGATTCCCTGCAGCCTCCACTGCCTGGGAGGAAACATTCACAAGATCAAACCCTACGGCCCCAATTCTGCAAAGCCTCTGTACGTGATGGGAGGCTCACTGAGTTCTTTGGTGAAGAGGAGTGATGGACAGTGCTGAGGCACTGGGGCAGGCTGCCCAGAAAAGCGGTGGATACCCCACGAGTGCTATGGCCAGGAGGGATGGAGCTTTGGGCACCTGCTCTGCTGGGAGGTGCCCGTGCCCGTGGCAGGGGTTGGAACCTGGCTTTAAGGTCCCTTCCAACCCAAACCATTCTCTAATTCCCAGGGCTCTAAAAAGCTGCACAGTACGACAAGAACATCACTGCATAAATAACAGTCTGAAATAATTTGTTGTTGTCCTACAAGACTATAACATGCGTTAGCCTCATAAACATAGAAATAAATTACATTTTATTTTCCTCTGCTCCTCAAACAGGGACCCAAGCGGTCTGTATGTTCCAAGAAAACACCCCACCAGCCTCAAAGGAGACTTTGTTTGGCTAGAGGCAGAGGATTCAGGGTCATGTCCAAACGTAAGGCTGGGGTACGGCCGAAGCACCGACCTGGACCAGGGAACTCAGACCTGATGAGGGTGCACAGCTCCATCCCCAACCCTGGAACCAACCTCAGACTGTGCCTGACTTTCGGAAAGCCCAAAACGTTTGCAAAAGTGTTTACTGCGCTTTCAAAATATTATGACTAATATCTTTCAGCGCTTGAGGTCTAATTCAGCAAGTTACTTGAAACACAAATGTCACTTCAAGACCACCAATAGCCACAATTGGCCCTGACCATAAATATTCTCAAATTTCAATAGAGCTATTTACATATGTAAATATGGAAATAAGTACATCGCCAAATCAGGCCTCAAGTATGACTGTGTGGGATGCCGAAGTAAAAATGTGGTGGATGAGACAAGCAGCCCCCAGCTTACCACCCAAGGGAAACGTGTTGCCTGTGAGGTCCGTTATATGTTGTTCCAGCCACAAGAGATAATCATCAGATGGCCAAAAAGAGCAAATTCCAGTCTTGCCAACATTATATTAACTGCTTAGGACTGATGCCCTGAGCTGAAAGCATCGGATCGCTAGATGGGACAGACAGAGCATTCGCTTGGTTAGTCCAGATAAGGAATCCCATAAACCTCTTGAGAAGAGACTGATCCCTTATAAACATTAACTCTGGTTTCAGAAGGTCTGCATGTTTCATCCTTTCCCGGATCTCACCGAGTCCTGTTTGGGAAATGCAATCCCCCAGCGCAGGGCTGCCCAGCACAAGGTGCAGTGAGAATTGGTCTTTTCCCTTCTCTGCCCCCAGCATTCCTAGAGAGTTTAATAAATATGTAAAGCTCACAACCGCGGCCAGGCTATCCCAGATAGCCCGAGCATCTTCCGGCCATTGTGCTTACAGGTTTTGCTAATCAGAGCAAACCAGGCTTGCAAATGAAATCTGATTAAGTAGTTTTCACCTCTCAAAAAGGGGATTAACCAGACCTTTGATCTTCAGATACTGATTTGCAACTCAAAGGAGGTGTGACCTCAGCTGGACTTGCTTCTGGTCTCAGCCCCTTCCCCTTTCACTCCTCCTCCTGTTTACCAGAAAAAAAATCAGTTCATGTCTTCTCACGTAGCCAGATCTAAAGCCTATTGAAACCAGTGGAAAGCCACCCACTGACTTCAATGGGCTTTGGATCAGTCCCACAATGGCTGACTTAGCCCTAAGTCCTAGGTTGTTTCAAAGCCAGCAGAACCAATTTCCCATCAAAATGACCAGAAGCTGGGAAGATATGTTCGCCTTTCAAACCTACAAATTCCAACTTTTTTCCTTCTTCCATGACAACTCTTCAGCTGGAAATGCCGAAAAATGCTGTTGATTTTTTCCTTGCGCCTTGCTCAGAGCTGTTGCCCACCATGAGTGGAAAGGCTCTGAGCCAGACTTACCGATGCAATTAAAGGATAACTCCTGCAAGCAGAACAGGGAGCAGCCGTCACCATTGATCTTATTCATGTCATCGCATTCTTCCCCCAGGTCTCTATAGGTAGGGCACAAACAAGAAAAATGAGTCAGATGGCGAATGGCATCATCCCAATGATCTGCAGAACCCCAAAGCCCTGACATCCCAGAGAGTGGCACTGCATTCCAACCCTGGGACACTCCTCTCCCTTCTTTCTTCAGCTCTGACTTTCACCATTCTTGGTTCACAGACTTGCCTGGCCACTTCTCTCCTGCACATGTGGATACCACTTGCTGCTCTCCGATGAGGATATGAGCAACTTCCTTCATAGCTGGTGCGGCTGCAGCTCAGCAGGTGGGGAGAAAGAGAACAGGAATCTCTGAAACCCTTTGTATTAAATCTGGAAAGGCCAGTCTATGACCCCAGCATGGGAACAACAGGGTACAAAGCCCAGTGCGGGGCTATTCCAGGCGACAGCGGTCTGCAGGCAGTGGGTCCTGTCAGGGATGGGGCCCTGCCTTGCTCCAGCCCACACTGTTGCTTGTTTGTTGAGTGCAAACCAGATGAGAAAGAGGCTCCACAGCTGCGAGTGGGGACACAACCAAGCACACTGTGACACAGTCTGGTTCCTGCTTGCTCGTGAGGCAGCTCAGCTATTGTTCGACGCTTGCTGCAAAGCCACAAGTGATGTTTGAGGAATGTGCAAACATAACAGTAGGAGAAAAGTTATGGAAAGCAAAATTAATCTGTCTTTCTCCACCTCTCTCTCCAAGACTGGCCTGGATTCATAAGGCAATTGGCTGCTCTGTTTGATTTTCCTGCCTGTTGGGCCTCATCCTGCAAATACATGCTGCCAGGTACATCGTCTCACAGAGCTGAGCTGGTGACTGCTGATCAACATTATTTCAAGACAACAGTTATTGGCTGGATCAAGCATTTGTTTGTTGTTACTTCTGTAATCATAATTAAATAATCTTACGCCACAAAGCTTTGAAGCAGGTGTCCTTAAAGTCCAACACAGTAAAAGAATAAACCCCAAAGCAGTTGTGAATGACTGCGTTACACTTCCAGCGGCCTGGGGCCTGGCAGCTGCTGAGAGGGCCCTGCTGACTCAAACTGTGCAATCCCCAGCACCGAGCCCTATACCTACAAGTGCACCCCAGGCCAACAGGAGGATGCATGAGGAACCCAGCTGGCCACATGGGGCTCTACCCTGTCCACCAGCTGCCAGGCACGTGGGGCTTCGTGTGGAAGGATGGCATCAAAGACAGAGGGAATTCTTCCAGCACTACAGCTCTATACAGGAAATGTCATATACATGCACATATAACAAACAGCACAAAGAGCATACAGCGTGCTTCATATCGATCCCGCTGTCTGGACTCCACTATCTGTATCTCTGTCTGTATCTACTGGTGCCAGGATAGCAGGGCCTAAGTTCCAATTAAATGTCATCATCCTGGTAATCATCAAGCAGGAGTCATTATCTGCAGATGAGAGCTAGCCGAAGCTAAGGAGACATCGGAGGTCATCACTTTCTTTCTGTGCTCAGATTGTGGCTGGGTAGATGTGCTCAGATTTATCTGTTTGCTCTGCCAGACTTACGTTTGGATAACTCCGTCTCCACAGTACCCACTCCCCGAGACGTAGACAAGAGCCGGGGAGGGCTCGCTCTCCTCTGCCCCAGAAACAACGATGACCTGGTACGTGTACGTGGTGCTGTCGCTCAGCTCCCTGCAACACAAGAGGAAATATTGAGTGACAGCACATCACAGGCAATGACAAAGGGCAGAGAAGGAGCTGCTGCAATGAGGGCTGCTCAACAGAAAGCAAGTCCTGGTTCAGCCAGGCCCTTTTTTCATTTTGATGGGAATAATTTTTGCTTGGCTGCTTCTTTCGTGTGAGCCCCATACGTCCATGCTTGACTTATGCACAGCTCTGAGCACATCCAGGTGCAGTTCTTGATTACGGAATCACAGAATCATTAAGGTTCTGGGAAAGAGTACTAAGATCACTGAGTTCAATCCCAATCCAAACCCACCATGCCCACTGACCATATACCTCAATGCTATATGTCCACGTTTCTTGAACATTTCCAAGGACAGTGACCCCACCACTCCCTGGGCAGCCTGTGCCAGTGCCTGACCACTCTTTTGGAGAAGAAATTTTTCCTAATATCCAACCTGAACCTCCCGTGTTTGACAGCTGAACTATCTGCACTTTGCTGCTGAGGTCTGTGCCTGATGCAGAGGTGGCATTGCACCAACACTGACCCCAACCATGCGCAGTGCTGAGTGGTCATAGCACTGCTGGCACCTCAGGAAGCAGCCCCGGGCTCTGTTGTGCTCAGAGACAGCATGACCTGCAGCTCATGGCACATATCACGCAAGGAACCCAAAATAGTCTGCAAACACTGATTCCTTCCTCGACAGCTCAGTCCAACTGCAGCTGCAGCCAGTGGGAATTTCTCTATTGATCTCAGACAGACTTAGACTCGGGTTGTTTCTCTGATAACAAAATATGCTACCTACTTTGTGTACAGGTACTAAACCAGCAGAGTTAAAGGGAAGCTTTCTTCCTATCCAGTAGAGTGCAAAAAATAGGATCTAAGCCATTGTCCTGGATCGTGGTATTAGCATCTAAACAGTCACACAAAGAATGACCAAACTGGTCCATATTTATACAAAGCCTTAAGTGCTTAAATCCTGTGAATATGTAAAAAAGACTTTTTTTTTTTTTTTATACAATACAGAAATAATATAAACCTAATATGAATATTTAGGTCTTTTACAGCATCTTTTGTGTTAGCAGAACTTGAGATGTTCCACAAAGAAACTCCTTGCCATTATCCTCATGGTGCTGATCTGCAAAGCCACGGAGCAGGGAAGATTCTCATCCTCCACACAGAGCACCAAGCCATTCAAGCAGGCATCGGTGGACTGAGGGCCAAGCTGGGGACATAACGATCTCCTTACAACACTCATTAAATTAAGAAGCATGACTTAAACTCTAACGCCACACATTATATTTTGCAACAAAGCCGCTTCTCATGGATGTGCCTGCAAAATAACGATCACTGAATGAAGTGCATGCTTACAACACAGGGGTTTGATTCTTTGCTACCACACTTTAAATTGTGGATAAAACTCAGTGGAAACAAAACACATCACAAGTGTTTTCTTCTTGATTCCTGTTGGCAATAGTCTGTAGTACCTGTTGGCTAAACTTGAGAGAACTCAGGCAGCATAAATCTCACCTTGTCTACACTGGGGAGATATCTACCTTGGTATTAGTGTGTTTGTTTAATTAGAGTGAAAATTCCCAAACTTCTGCCCTAGTAATGGCCTGTGTAAAGCTGTCATGTAAGCCAACCAGAAATAAATTGAATGAAATAACTTCAGTGGCCAAACGCACCCTGATGTGGAACACTGAGGTTTTCACTCCTGGATAAATCCACTGACAAGATCCTAGAATCCTAGAATCATTAAGGTTGGAAGGAACACTAAGATCATGCAGTCCGACTATCGACTCTTCCGGACCATGCCCGCTAAACCACGTGCCCCAGTGCCACATCTACTCTTTTCTTAGACACCTCCAGGGACAGTGACCCCCCACCCCCTGGGCAGCCTGTGCCAATGCAGCACTGCTCTTCCTGAGATGAAATGTTTCCTAATACCCAACCTGAAGATGGGAAGCTTCCGATGTACGATGATGAAATGAAAGCAGAGGCAAGCTTTGATTATTAAAGGGAGGTTGCTTCTCAAGTTGTTTCTCAAAACCGTCCATAAAATATTTAAGATCAACAAGGATATTTGGAGAAATTTAGATTTTGCTTCTGGATATCTGCCAACCACACAAACGTTCAGTTCTTAGAAAAGACTTGGTATCAACGAACCATCCAGGCAGCTGCAACAGCTACAAAACAAACCAACCAGCAGTGCTTTCCGATGGGCTGAGATCACATACACAAGCGTGAAACACCGACAGAAGTTTTCACAATCTGATTTTGCACGTGATTTCCACCAGCAGGTGATGGGCAGGCATCCAGCCAACAGCAAAAGTGCATCCCTGCAAGTGTGCCTGCGTATGTGGGAGTGTTTGTGTGCGCTGGTGTGTACATGGAAGCAAAGCAAAATCAAGGCAAAGTTCACATTTGTTTATGTACAGGGTGGGAAGTTGGCAGAACATAATGGAAGAAGACACAGTACTAAATAAAGCACAGGAGAGAATGTGGTGTTTATGAATTATTAGGTGATTGGAGATGAATGCGTATGTGGGTGAAGAAGACAGAAAACTGGAAACGAAAACTTATTACGCGGGGAGAGCTCTGGTGTATTTAATTATATTGACTGCAAATGCAGAATCTCATATGCAGAAAGCATCCTGGGCACGTCAGGGAGCGCTGACGTCAGGCACTGGCAGCAGTGCTGCTCCGTGCTGTCACCTGCAAGACAAGTGCTGCTCCAAGCAGGGATAAAAGCAGGACTGGGGCCGGCCATTCCCCCTGGCTGCCAGTGGCACTGATGGTGGCCGTGCTCCTTCCAGCCCCACGTGATTCTGCTTCGGGAGGTGAGACAGAAGAACATCCTTAACACCGAGGATGTGAACAAACACTCGTTTAAATTTATATCTATGGTCTTTTAATGACCTTTTCGAGAACGGAGCGAGCCGCATTGATCGCTGCGGCTTCCGCCCGTGGGGAGGCACTCGTATTAAAAAGCAATGACTCAAGTGCTCTGCTCAGAGGGGGAACTGGAGCGTGCCGTGCAGAATGCCACCAGGGCTCCTTTCCCATCTGCTGGTGAAAGCAACAGATCCAGGGCTGGAGATGTACAGCCCTCTCTCTCTTCTCCTCGTCTTCCTGGGGGCAGCGGGCAGTCATGTTGAACTTGAAGAGTCCTGTGGACAATGGACTGCTGCTCTCCAGTCGGGTATTTCCGTACAATTTAAAGGAAAAGCACCCCTGGGAAGCAGTTTTCTGCTCAGACCAAGGCAGTTTTGAAGGCTGACAGAATTCATGGTGCCCAGCAGTGCCCCAGCCACACCTGCTCAGTGCCCACTGCTGGGCTGCAGACTGAGGGCATAGAATCAGAATCATCTGAGTTGGAAGGGACCCTTAAAGGTCACCTGGTTCAAGCCCCTGCCATGAACAGAGTCACCTACAGCTCCATCAGGTGCTCAGAGCCCCATCCAGCCTGACCTGTGAAGCCTCCAGGGATGGGGTATCCACCACCTCTCTGAGTAACCTGTGCCAGTGCTTCACTAGGGGCACAGCCCCTGAAAGCACCGAGGGAAAGCAACAACCTGCTCCCCTCTTCCCACTACCATGGCACATCTGTTTTTCCTGTTACAAATAACAGCAGGAAGTTTTTTTTGAACACGACAAATTCCTGTTTTGAACAAAACTGAAAATATCCAAAAGGCTTATCCCAGTTTCTGCCCTATGAAAACAGAAATGGCCATAAAGCAGTGAAAGCAGACAGTGTTCCTGTTATTTAAGGACAAAATGACAAGGTCTTAAGCATCTCCAGTTAAATTACGGCTGTCTGAGGAATTGTGAAGTGTAATAGGCACATCCTGCACCTCAAGCACCCCGCAAAGGACCCATCTTTGCTTTGGCTTTCAACAGTCACTAAGTCTTGAGCCCAAAGGCAGCACTTCCAAAACAGCTCTCTGCATCCCAGAACCAGCCTCGGTCCATGAACAACATCCCTGTACTCCTACAACACTGTCAACATTTGGAGGCTCCCCAAGTGCTCCAAAACAATCGATAAAGAGAAACCCAGGGGATGAGGTCATTTTAGGACAGCCTGGATAGACATGCTCCCCAGCTCCCCTCCTTTTTCCTGCATTGCCATTTGCATTGTCCACATAAGATCATTCTCTTCTTTTAACTTCTCCTCTCTCACACGCACTCCCCTCGCCTTTTCCTTTTCTTCTTTTAATAAAAATGGCATGAGAAGCACGGCAGAAGATAATGAAGAGAATTCCTGCCTGGCTCTGCACTTGGGAGAGAGGAGGGGCAGGATTCTGTAAACAAAAGGACGTCAAAAATCCGGGCTGTTTTTTCAGCTGCGGCCCAGTCTCAGGCTGTTTGGATAAGCCCAGCGACATGGCAGGTGCAAAGGCCTCAGAAGAAGTCCCTGCCCCTCTGCTGGCCAGCGAGCTGACTCAGAAGACAAAAATACCTGGGGAGCAGTCTTAGAGCACCTTCTCCCTCTGGCCATGACATCAGGGTCCCAGTGGGGGCAGTGGGTTTGCTCTGTTCCCCTTGCTCCCAAGACGGGAGTGGAATGGGAGCTCATATGTGGGATGTGAGGGTGGAGACCAGGGGTTGGATTCCTGCTCCCAACACAGCTTAACCCTGGACTGTGGTTTGACCAGGGAACCCCAGGTGAACACTTCTGGGGTACGTTTTGTTTTAGGGGTGGCTTAGCTATCTGAAGCCCAGCCTCACCATTCAGTGCCCAAACTCAACAGGACTGTATCAGGAAGGTACTTCCAGTGACACCTCCCATAACCTCACGCGGTATCAGAAAGACTTCATGCATCGGAGGCTGAAGTCAGAGGCTGAAGTCAAGGGCTGAACAATCAAATCTATTAGAAAAAGGAAAACATTCTTTGCTCCAAGGTATCTGTCCACAAACAAAAGTCACCACCACCTCTCCCAGTTACCACAAAAGCCAAATGGTCAATTACTGTGTCGCTTGCTTACACCGGTGTAAGTGTGGAACAGCTTCAGAGACCCCAGTGACATACTCAGGTTCCAATCACATCCCATCTCTCTGAGTTGTACGTCTGCTCTGGTCAGGACCTAGACCATGTCAAGCATTTGTCTTCAGAGAGAACACTCTTAGAATCACAGAATTACTAAAGTTGGAAAAGACTTCTAAGATCACCAAGTCCAACCCCAACCCACTCCACCGTGCCCACTGACCACGTCCCTCAGTGCCACATCTCCATAGTTCTGGAACACCTCCAGGGATGGTGACTCCACCACCTCCTGCTTGGCAAGACAGATTCTCCTTCCAGAAAGAAAGATTTCTGTCCTTCATGCAAGGATCATAACTTTTTAAAGTAGCAAACATATAGATATATATGCAACTGATTAACTCCAGCAGACTTTGATATAATGGTCCAAGTATTTGCCCTGGTACCAATTTAAAACACAGTAGCACATTCAATGAAAAAACAACTTTGTAGCCAAGGCCTGAAAGATAATTCTTGGTTGTTTTTTTTTTTTTCTCTTAAAAAAAATCAAACATCAACAGTCAATTTTCTACTTTCTTGGTTGAACAACAACAGCAAAAACAACCACGTGAACATTTAGAGTGGAAGATAAAGATGCAGGATCTACGTGAGATTAAGTTACAATTACCAGAGCAGTGGAAATGCGAGGGGCCCGGGGCCTCACGCGGGTGTTTGCTCTAGACAGGCAATTTCACGGCAGTACACAGGTTAAGTGTCGGAGCACCTGGTTGCTATTAGAAGCAGGGCAGGAGGGGGGAAATCTGTTTTGCTCGGTTCTTTGCTGCTCCAATCAGCCCTGAGCTGAGAAAGGAAAGCTCTGCGCCCTGACCCACAGCAAGCCCCACTTGCAGCCAGAGGGAATCAGTGCATCTCCATTCATTCCTAGGGACCGGTGCCAGCAACCGGCGCCCGAGGACACAGTGCTGCGGTGCACGGGAGCAGGGAGAAAACAGCATCACGGCTGACGGCAGGCTGGGGCGGGTTGGTTGCTAAAAGGCCATCATCGTCACCAAAGAACCTCTCTGCCTGTTGCATCGTGCCTCCAAATGAGCCGTGTGCGATTACTCACGCCGCTAATGACGTCCCGGCTGTGCCTGCAGCACCCACAGCTCCAACCCAGCAGCCACCCTGCAGCACCCCGCTATCCAGGGCTGGGTTTGGGGTGTCCTGGCAGCATCGTGCCCCGGGCTCTACCTCCTCTGCAGGAGGAACACTCTCCCCAGCTTGGGGTCAGTGGTATGGCAAGGGGACATTCTTCAGCTTCCCCACATCCAGTCCTGACCTCTAGCATTTCCTTTCAACCGAGCCAAGACCTGATTTTCAGAACTTACTGCCCTCCTGTGTCTGTGCAATGCCCCGAAAGGGTAAACAGAGCCACGTGAGCCCGATCTGACCGCTCCTGAAGCCAGGGGAAGCTGTGTCTATTTTCAGCAAGGCTTCGGCCGGGCCCCGAGCACACAGATGTTTGCAGTTTCCTCAGCTTCCACCTCCACCACTGCTCTTCACCGAGGCTCTGCAGGGAGGGGAATGGCACGGGGGCTGCCCTGGGCCCACAGTGCTGCAATGCGGGCGAGGGAGCAGCCCAAACCCATAGGTTCATATAGGAAAGATGGATATGCGTCCCACATGTGGAGCACACAGGGGTGTGCGAGGAGAGGAGGTGACTCCTCCAGAGGAACATTTTGTCATTTCCCCCCTTAGGGGCTCTGTGTTTTGCTTTAAGCCACTTCAGATTATGAGAAATCCTACTAGCTGGTCTCCAGTGGGATCTGTAATGGTTTAATAACTGAACATTACTGAACATATTTCCACTAGCCTCTTTCTAAAATCCCATCATGAGCTAATTTCCTCTATTGTCATTACATCTGCAACTGGTCTTACATTTAAAAAAAAACCCTGCACCGCTGTGAGGAAGCAATCTACACCGAGCTCTGAAGGCAGCCCCGTGGGCAGCGGCCGATAACTCGCGGTGCCCAAATCCACTCATCCTCAGTGGGGTACAACTTGTTGCTTCCACTTTGCC
Source organism: Numida meleagris (assembly GCF_002078875.1). Classification (NCBI taxonomy): domain Eukaryota; kingdom Metazoa; phylum Chordata; class Aves; order Galliformes; family Numididae; genus Numida; species Numida meleagris. Next base: position 2,927,147 of record NC_034424.1, on the reverse strand, counting down.
TTCCTCTCACAACAAGACGCAGGAAAGTGCTGGAATGGCAGCAGCAGCATGGAGATGTCACGTCACCACGTGTCTCAGAAGATCCTGACCAGAAGGAGCAAGTTTGGGGGAAGCAATGGAAGGCTTTGGGCTTGCAATGATGAGCAGTGATGCACTTAAAGGGCTTCTGCTTTGGCTGCCACTGTGCTATCCGATCAGGTACTAAGGACAGCACAGCACGACTCCCTGCTTGGGGACAGCTCCAAATTTAACGGAAACGTGAAATTTATTTTGTCGGAAAATATACTGACATGAAATGCCCAGGAAGCAATCGGGCCAGCAGTTCTGTGAAAGTGGCAGAAAAATAATCTGTGCTGGCTGACACTGCTGGTAAAAAAGGCAGGTAGCACATCGCTGCTGCTGCTGCGGTATTTGAGGCTCACTCCAAGTTTTACAAGAGAGTTATTTTTATATTGTTGCATAACACATGTCTGCCCAATACTTCTTTCCCCAGTCAAGCAAAAAAAAAACCAACAAAAAAAAACCAAAAAACCAAAAAAAAAAACCCAATAAAAACATTTGTTATTCCTGGGAGATTTCTGGTACTTTTTATCTTACTGAGAGCCCAAAATAAAGATGCACACAGGAAGGCAAACATCAGAGAGAAATTATGAGATAATGCACACCCTAATTTACCACGTCTCTGAGACTGTTTCACCTGCAATAAATTATTTCACCCAGCAGGAAAAGTCTTGTTTGACCTTCATTTTTTCTTTTCCTGCAGCTGAAAACTCTGCTACTACTCCTAGGTCGGGAGTTCAAATTCCAGCCTGGCTGGGAGTGATTAAATATATCCATTTCTAATAGTATCTATTCGGTTAATAGGAGGACAGCAGCGGAGGCTCAGTGCTTGAGGGACACTGGCACGTGGCCGCGTTGCAGTCCGTGCACTGGGATGCTGGGGACATCCATGCAAAGCAGCAGCAGCAGCAGCGTGTGGTGAGTCCCTGGTGGGAGCAGAGCTGCTCCACCTCTCTCCTGAAGCAAAGCGCTGCTCCTGAAGCTGGGCAGACACTGTTTTCTGGCTACTCCCATGCTCTTGAGTCATTTCTTTGAGAGAGGCAACTGGGTGTCATTCAGAGCCGTGTCCCATTTCAGAGTTAAACCCAGGCTGAAAAACCACTCTGGCTGCACTGTCTCAGCATCACAGAACTATGAGGAGACGAACCCGCCCTTCCTACCTTATTCTTGCATCATATGCAGCTGAGCCAGAACAGGAGCTACGGTTCTGCCAAGTGCCAGCTATAGCTACAGCATTACATAAGAAACCACAACAGCAAAGAACCACAAATCTATCACTGCAGCTGGCACCAAGCGGCATCTCGGCACAGGCTGAGCAGAAAAGCTGCCTACTGAACAGGCACGGCCCAACGGATTGTTCTCTCTCTTCTCTGGGGCAGGGTTAAGGCAACTTGGCAGAAGGTGGTAGGGAAAAACTGCAGTCTTGCTCTGTGTGTGGGCTCAGGAAGTAGGCTGTATTCAGTTGCAGAGATAACGTGGCACCTCTGATGAAGAAAGGAAGATGTAAGGAGGTCCCTTCCAACTCCTGCAGTTCTGTGATTCTGTGACTTTGAAAGGAGAGCCATCAGAACGTGGCTTGCAGCAGTCACGGCCCGGCAGGCACACGGAGATGTACGGAACCTGAGCTTCCTTCACATGGATGAAGGAAGGATGCAGGAGCGGATGTACTTGAGTCTCAACACTGTAGCAGTAGGAGACACCTGGTGGGACACGGGGACAGAAGGGTGTTTGCTGCTTGGGAAAGCCCAAAGTGGCTTTGTTCACACACACTGCGCCTTAACGGTACAGAAGCTGTGAAGGAACGAGCAAAAAAAGTGAGTAAAAGTGAATCTGTTCATATGGGAAGTTTGGTAAAAGTGTTTTCACTGGAGATAAGCGGTCAACTTTCTTATGGATACAGACGGGGATCTCTTTAATACATTACTGGAGAGAAATAATATGGATAATTGGGTAATTATGGGAAAGAAATCGCCCAGATGCAGACTGGAGAGCAAGAGCTTTTAACAAGGACGGGTCACAGGTACTGCTGGAGGTGACAGAAGGCATCAAATACTTATGGACTCAACAAGAGATGATATTGTTTTGCACCTACTTCTGGTAGCTGAAGTTGGTTGGACTGAAAGAAACACTGAAGTGGAATGTACATTTGTTCTTCAGTTATCACTTTGAGGTTAATTATTTGCAGGAGTGAAATGTTTGTTGAAGATGGAATTGGTAAATAGACACAACCAGTGCAGAGAAGGATGGAGTTAGAATGCAAGAATCAGGAATTTACAGGACTGGATGTCTCAAAATGGTGCTAATGTTGGTACAAAAGGATCAAGAAATTCCAGATAAGCTCAGAGCTCTTCACTGCAAATGAGAGAGCAAGAAGTAATTGGTTGCACTCATTCAATTGGAAGGCAACTATGAACCATCAGAGCGAAAGATTCACAAAAAAGTGCACGAGGTCCTTGCACACATCAAGGCGAGGCATTTCTAGGCTTGCTGGTAAGTATTCATGCTATTGCACAAGGACATCTGGAACACCAGATACAGTTCTAAAGCCTGTTGGGAATCCAGATGTGTAGCGTGCCGATATCACGCAGACAACCTAGCAGCTTTTGTAGATAAATCTGGGCATGTAAAGTGCTTTCTTAACATTTCAGTCCTATCTTAGATACTCCCCAGTATTTCCTGGCATATCAAGAGAGATTTGGCATGGCAACTGTGGAGGAGGGGGGAGCAGAAGATGTTGATAATATGGGCTTCAGCTTTTGGTATCAGGAGAACATCCACCCAGCGATCTGTATCTTGTTTGGGTGGAAATATGGTGTTAATTATCTTCATGACAGATGGATCTGGCAATTCATTTCAGCTGCTTTAGATCATACATTCCTCTGGCTGGTAGAGCTTCAGAAAATAGAGAAATAGATCTTCGAGATGAATGCAAAGGAAGGAATGCCATAACAAGGACAGATGTTGCCATGAAATTTTAGTGTTGCATTCAGCAGGGCCCTAACGTTACATATCATCATCGTGATATTTGTATTTTTTCCGAGCCCTGTTGAGCTGGGCCTGCCATGTGGAACTGCAGCCTTCCAGTGGAGCTCCTGCTCACCTCCAATAGCCACTGCTGATTCTCCAGCCTCTCTGCTTGCTATGCTTGGAGATTACCATGTATTTCACACACATTCAGACTACAAAGTCTTTTCCATCACCTTCAACAACGCATCATCAAGGGTTTCTGACAAATCACTCACGAGCTTTCCCGACTCCATACCAACAAACACAAATGCCACCGATAACACACATTTTGAAACAAACTCTTTCAGATGCAGCCTGTGAACTGCTAGGAAACCATGAGCAGCACCACAGCAACATCTCCAAATACCCGCAGTCTCAATGACGGAATTTCTCAGTCCTTCTCAGTCACTTCAAGAAGCCCTACTGAGATCTGGATCCCACTCTCTTAGGTGCTGAGTTAAAAAAAAAACTGCGAAATTGAGCTTGTAAGCTTAGCACTGAATGGAACTCCTGACTCTAACCAAATATTTTGAAATACTGTACTGGCTTAAACAATAGATGACAACCAGTCTCCTCTATTACCAAGCAACAGAAAAGGCGTAGCCTTAGAAAGTAGGTGGAAAAAAGCTAAGTGTGACAAGAAAAATATATTATCTGTATGAGAAAATGCAGGTTTCTCTCTCATTCTCTTTTTCTTTTATTTTGAAGTATGAATGCAGTATCTCTAGGTGTCACTTAGGTACTGAAGCACTAGTCAGTGTGGGAATAACTCAGATGGAGATATCACAGGAAAGCATACTTGCTGCTCAGTGATGTTCAACTCTGCAAAATCAAAACTCGTAGCACGGCTTTGTGCTGGGATTCTTTCTTAGGCTATTTCAGTCAGTGCCTTTGTCATGAAAAATCCTATAGGTTAACAAAGAAGAAGGTTACAAAGATGACCCGTTCCATCACAGTCCACCACATTTTGAGGTTTCCTATGAAGTCCATGCCAGAAAAGTTGGAAAAAATCCCAATTCTTAGAAACTTTTCCAGTTATTCTGACTTTCCAGAGTGAACCTCAGCACCTCTTGGCTCAGCGTGCTGGAGGGCTGAGCGCAGACTGGAGCAGGAGCGTGGTGGGGAACATGGGCTGCTCGCCACCACCCGTCCTGCTCATGGTGTCCCCAGGGACTGGTCCCCAGCTGCCCCTGACATCCACAGGAGAGCTTCCATTGGGGACACTCCTCTCTCTGAGCTGTTAAAAAATCAGTGGTTGCCACAAATGATTGCAAGAGCGCCTATGTGAGCGTAAAAGCGCTACAGCAAGGCCAAAGTGAGGGCAAACAATTACCACCGCCACCATTCCCACTATCTGGTGGGTTATTCCCAGGGAACAGCCAGAGCAAAACGTAAGAGTGCAACCCGAACTTTGGATTAAACTGTGAGCTGAGACTTTGAGATTTGCAGATGTGGCTCCGTCCTTATCGCTGACTGCGGCGTGAAGACTCAGCAGTTCCGCGCTGCACCTGGCCCGACCTTTTTTTTCCCCATTGATTTATTCAGCTTTCTGCCCTCTTCCTAGGCACCGAGTCTCATTTTGTATTGCAGATTACAGCAATTCTGGGCGATCGCGCTCAGTGGAAGCAAGCGCATCCCGCCTTGTTTCTGGGAGGTCCACGGATAAGGTCCTGTCCCTTAGAAACGATTGAGCCAAGAGCTGAGATTAAAATTCAGCTTGAGAACAGAAGGTCTGGCATTATTTTGCATTTCTTAATAAAAGGTTTCCACTGCTGCAGTTATTTCCTCTCCGTTGTGGAGCACCCACTGCTGACTAGGCAAGGGCTATCCATTAAAGGCTTAAAGAGAAGTTCCCTCTCTTTGACGGGAAGAAGGTAGGAGAAATTAATTTCTCTTTCGGCATCGCCACACCTGGGGAAAGGATCTTGCTCACAGATAACAGCGCAAGCAAATATTTTCTTTGGGAGAAAAAGAGAAAGTGAAGATCAAGGTCAGAGGAGGCAAGAGTAAAGACAGGCGACCGCCTTCAAAATAACCTTCCATCGAACATGTGGGGCTGTCATTTTATTTCACACGGAAAACATGCAAAAGCATAAAAAGGAGGGGGAACTGGCTTGGGGCTTACGGAGAGATAAAGGGGTTGCAGCGTCTGGTTGTGCAGATATGCTGAATTCCAGCTGCACAGAATGAGACAGGCAGATGAGGAAGGGCTGAGAGACACTGCATTTACCCCTCCATGCACGCACGGAGCGCTGCCCAACACCGCTATCCCCGACTTTCTGAAACACCTTCCTGCTCGCACAGTGCAAGGGCAGTGGTTGCTCGTCGCTGTGAAGCTGCAAGACCCCACAGCACCAGAAGGTATGAAGCAGTGCTATGCACACGTGTATATTAGGATACAAAAAAATCACTTTTCAAGATTTCAAACGCGGGCCAAAGCACTGCAGTAAAAAAAAAAAAACAACTACAAGTGCTAAGCAATCTGCATCTTCGACTCCTCACCCAGTGACTAAAGGCTTCATTTTAGCTTTCCAAGTGCCTAGTCAAAGCTCACTGTCTGGATTTTCCCTGCAGTCCCTCGAAGGACCCAGCACCCAGAGCCAGCCAGACGAGAGGCTTTGGTTGGGTTGGCTGTGCCAGCCTCCGCCAGCAGCTGTTTCTGTCTCCCGATCGCAGAAAGACAACCTTCTATTTTCTGCCTGGTTTCCAGCTGACGCTGTAACTAGGTGAGACGTGCAGACAGGTACAGCAGTGTTACCCAGTGTAATTTATTCAGTGCCACACAGGGAAATTGTTATTAATCCCTGGCTACCGATTGAATCGTCAGAGCACCTTCCCATTTCGGATGGCTGTAAGCTACAAGTCACCCCTAAAATGACACCAAAAGATACGGGAATAGAAGTCAGAATACAAGTTATGTTTTGGACTTTTTTTTTTTTTTCACGCTTTATTATGAACTCAAAACTGGACCTGCTTCTGTGGGAACTTATGCTAAGGTATGCAAATATTTCAAACCAAACCAGTCCCATTTTCCAGTGTGAGTGGGCCAGGTTTCAGGCAAAGATGCTTTCACAGCAAAACCATGGGAAAATTCACCACTTTTCCACGTTTCCAATATGCCAATATTCATCTCCTGTGAAGTGCCAGCAGTTGTTGGAACAAGGCTACAACCCAAGAAAGCGTTTAGGCACATGCTTAACTTTCAGCACGAGGTTCAGGGGTTTGCTTTTATATTCAGTATTGTTAGCTACCTTGAATTTTTAAACCCATAGGGACAATTTGCATCTTCTGAGCTGTATAATTGCACCATGAAAGGGATGGTAGCTCATGATTACTGAATTGTTAATTAATCATTTTTATTATATTTAAACATGCTTCAGAAGACCATAATGATGTATGCTTCCTTGATATTAGCTGTACTAATTAGATCATCTTTTCTAAATTAGAGTGCAGTTTTCTTAGCAGGTTTCCTTTTATCTGGTGTTCATTTTCAGAAGAGCTTCATGTTGTTCCCACAGATGAGTGAATCACTTCCAGGGAATCATGTTATGCAAAAGATGTTTTTCTTGCTTCTGGAGAATGCCTGTGGGTAGATCATGGATCTCCTCGAAATCATTAAATATTTTGAAGTTGAGCTCTCCTCAACAATCATACATTCCTTCAACAGATGAGCATAACTGCAGTAAGATGAAATTCACTCCCTACAACAAACTGGCACATTTGATGTGTTTACCGTGCAATACAGCCTGTGTCAGTGACACATGAAAGCAGAAAATGAAAGCAGCTGAAACCCATTTACATACCTGAACACGCCATTCTACTTTCTGCGTTCTCTCTCAAGCAGTTAATTAGAAGTTACGATGCTCTGGCACTGAAAGCAATTCTGTCTCCTTCACCAAAATATTGCTGTGAAAAAATGTCTAAGGAAGTGATGACCGCGATACTCCTGAGGCCCTCCCTCAGGTTACCTTAAACATTTAACTTATCAAAGCTCGAGCAGTTTGCAATATCCTATCTGCTTAAAGAAGGACGGAATTTCACATTTCTGCACGACTAGCAGGCGATTTCACCTGACTGTAATGCTCCTACATTCCAGAAAGAAACAAAGAGAATATCCTCTCTTGGTGATAACTGATACGTCTACCTGGTTTAAAAGCCCAGTGCTCAATAGCAATACCAGATATCAGTAGGCTGAGGAGGAGAGGCTACTGTCTTTCTCCGATCGCGTCTCTGCAAAGCAGTACTTACATGTCGACGAATCTTCTGCTGAGGTTCGAGATGACAACGGGAGATCCGGACTGGAAAGGAGGGTCCCGAACCACTTTGTACTGGATGGGTTTGCAGTCGGCACACAGTGTGCTGTGGGGGATGGAGCTCAGCATGGCAGCATCGATTTCCAAGTGCTCATCCAGAGTGTAGATCTGGATGCCGTACACCTCCTCGCCCACCTGCCCCGCGTCCAGTTTGATGGTCAGCGGGATGTCACAGAAGACATTCTGCGGCCCGAGAGAGATGTTCTTCCCACTGACGGTGAGCAGCTTGACGTCATTCACCGCTCCGCTCGAGTCCCAGTCGGGGGAAACAAACGTCACCCACACCGTGAGGGACTCGGGAGTCAGGGGGTAACGGAACTCCAGCTGCAGGTAGCAGCCCTGGGGCTCGGGGCAGGCGGGGGGCACCGTGTGCTGGTTGACGGCTGAGTTGGGGCTCCACGTCCGGACGCTGGATTTACAGGGCTGCTCAACATCAGGGTGACCTGGAAAGAGATGAAACAAAGAAAGTGCATAAAAGAAAGCAGAGAACATGGCTGATCACTGGCAATACTGAAAGAGAACCCGGTGGCAGGACAGCGTATCTGTCCAGGGAGCTCAATACTCGCTTGGGCAGAACAGGCATGCCCGGCATGGAGAGGAGGAATTTAATGCCTGTGTATCATGGCTGAGTAAGACACAAACCCAGCTGAAGTGCCCAGATGGAGCAGACACCCACAGCACACACCGTGCCAGTACGTCTGGTCCTGCACTTCCTATTTCTGGTACATTCCCCTGGGCCAAACAATGATATTTTCCATCCCTTCCACTCAGTGCTTTACCTGATAAACAGACTCACTTTGCTTTCATTTCACCCTAGTGCTCCTCTTACACCCCTGTCTGTTACTCTAAAATGCCACCTTTTCCTCTTGTCTTTAGCAAAGACAAAGGAAAGAGCTTCTGCTAGTTCCATGAAGTCATCGCACTGTGCTGCTGCACAGCAAAATACTCAGTTCACTCCTATGCCCTTTACAGGCTCATCTTGTACATTGTGTAAGATCTCTTTTCTGGAAGCACACGGAGCACAGGTTGGAGCTGGCTTTTTGCACTCGTCATGATGAAACAACAGGCACTTGTGCTTTTACATGTCTCACCATTGGCTATGTTCAGCTACATGGGAGGTATTACCAAGAACTAATGAAAGCCACAGCGCTTGCTGGGATCCCAAATACTACGGTAACATTACAGTTTGGCACAGAGTCATGGACTGCAAGATCCAGAGAGGTCAGATGGGTGGAACAGCTGGTAACAGAATCCAGTGAGTGCTATAAATTCCCGCTTTCTTCCCAAATAATCACACAAAAAGAGAGCAAGCAGGACAGAGAGAAGACAAAGTATAGGAAAGAAGAAAGGAAAAAGAAAAGATGAAGAAAGGTAACAAGAGGAGAGAAATGCAGATGGCAGAGGAAAATGAGAGAAGGGAGAGCACAGCTGTTGGCAACCAAGGAAGAAAGTGAGATAAAGCACTGGGCAAACACGAACAAACAGGACATCACTGCTAATTTAAAGAGAAAAGGGCAATGTGTGAAGGTTATTCTTACTGTCTGTGATCCAATGAAGTGATAGAAGTGTGCCTTTTCTGCCAAGGATACACAGCTCAGGGAGTTCTCCCGTTCACACCAAATGAACCCAGACACAGAACAATTTCCCCGTATCTCAGCAGGCCTCTCAGAAAACCAATATGATGCCCTGCCCCACAGCCCTCCCCTGCTCCTCGCATGTCACAAGGCACTGCCACTAACCCAGCACCTGGCAGGCCAAAGCAGCCATCCACCGTGCAGCAAGCCAGAATTCCAGGGTACTCAGACTGTACTCCCTGTGAGTAGGGACAGCCCCACTCAACCCACACCATCCCACACCACTCGCTGCCATCCACATGTGCTTGGCTGGACCATCCAACAGCATTCCAGCATTCACAGTGAGCCTCTTACTGCAGCCCTAAGAAGGAGAGTTTTAACCCCAGTATCTCCTATGCTTTGGAAAGAGTTGTATTAACGCTAGCGTCTTGCCAGTAGGAAAATGCAGTGGATTAATGGCTCGCAGCCTAACATGTATTTTGATGTTGCCCCTCTTGGGTTCCTGCAAATTCACCTCTGCCAGTTCAAAAACTCTTTAAGACTTAAATAGAGAATAAACTTCCATGCTTTGGTAGAACAGGGAGCGATCCTCTGTGTTCAGCTGAATCAAACTCAACGGGCACTGCAGGGAGCTGAAAGCAGATCATTGCTGCCTACTGAGAGAGAACAGCTCTGCCTGGCAAGAATGGGAGCTTGACCATAGTCTGGCACAGACTGGAAACCGAAATGAAGTACTGAAGTCGAGATAAATAGTCCCTTTCTTAAATATTATTAGACACTTGGACTTGAAATGCTCGTTTAATTGTGGGACAGCATCACAACTTCATTCCATGTATCTAGATTTCTAGACATGGGTGCGTACTATGAAAATTACAAATAACTATATATAAAAAGAAATGATGGAGTAGTCACTGTGCACCTGTGTTCTCAAGTTCTAAAAACCTTTTAGCTTATGAGAACATCAGCAAGATCAATCATCAAACAACATTTTGTGTGGCCTCCCATCTGGCCAAACACAAGTAAGATGGGAACATGGGGTTTGTGAAGATGAGGCAAGTCCCATCTCCAGTTATACAGCAGGGATGGGAGGTGGGGAGGGAGGTTTCACCCAAAATTTGGGCTGTATGCACAGACTGGTGTGTTGGTACAAGCCCTGAAGTGGGAGGAGAGACTCATGTCCCCTCATTGTCCCACCACGAGGACAGAGACATGTGACACTTGCACAGGGAGGCGAGTCGGGACCAGCAGCCTCTGGAGAGCCTGCTGCTCTCTCAGCTACAAACTCACCCCTGACTTTTCCAATTTGATCATGACAAAGTGGCCTCCAGTCATGGCTCACACGTGGTCCTGACCAGAGCGGGTAGCTGAGCAGCATAACAGCGCTACGGGACCTCAGCAAAACGGTGTCAGACCAATCAGGTCCAGAGCCGCTTCTGGGAAACGTGAGAATGGTGACGTGCTGGTACTGACTGTGCTGGAGATGGATGAGCAGGGATATGGGATGTGGTTTACTGGTCAACAGTTGGACTTGATGATTTTAGTGGTCTTTTCCAACTTTAATGATTCCATGATTCTATGAGTACTTTAAGTCCTTTTCCAAGAGTGTCATCTCAGATTTTAAAATGAGTTCATGTTGGCCATGCTTTTGGCTCTTTTGTACTCACTTTCCATGAACATTCAACCAGTGGAGATTTATGTATATGAACATTTGTAGAAAGTGAATTTAATGCTTGCACGCTTGAGAACTCACAGATAGACAATTAAAGATGACAGACAATGACCTAACTGTGCTATCTGTAACTCAGACCAAGCGCAAACAGGCAGAAATCCTGAATATCAGGGACATTGGTAGTGATGACAGAAAATTAGAGAGCAACAAATACCATACGCTTGGTGTATTTTCTACCCTAAAGCGAAGACAACTTGTTAATGTAGTAAAAAGATAGGATTCCCAGATTTTTCTTTCCAGAGCAATGGCAAAACAGCAACTGAATGAGACAGATAAGGATCAGACTTCACCCTTCATAGTTAAGAATATGCAGGAACACACTGTACAAAGAGGAAATTAAATGCAAAATGCAGCTGAGTAATAAATCTTAGAGTAGCTTAGTTTCTCTAGGAATGATGCCGCTGGCAAGACGTGCGAGATCTAGAAGTTTTCAAATCAGAGCTTGTTGGAGAAATTTTGACGGAACTCAGCATCTCAATGGAATACACAGTTCTTTCAAAATCAAAACACTTCACAAAATTGGATTTATTTGGCCAAAATTTTACTCTGGAAGAGAAAATGGGAAGAAAGTTCTAACAATAATAGAACATTGTGTTTTGACATTTTTGGAGGAATTCATTTAGCTTTTGCACTTTCAAACACTTTTCACTTTGATATTAAAAGTTGCTTTTGCCCTAGATTACATACTAAGAGGAGACACTTTCAAATGTCATAATTGAAATGAAGTTCATGAAAGAGAAATTACATAAGCTAAATAAAACATTCTGGCCAGCCTCAAACACTTTTTGTTTTTAATTTTCCCTCATGGAGAATTTCAAAAGTTTCAGATTTTGTTCCAAACAAAACCAGGTTTCAAAGTCTTCTAAGAGCTGGCAAAGTGGAAATCCAGTCTTCCACCCTGCGCTACAACTGCAAGCGATCCAGATTTCGCTAATCCTGTTTACTTGACAATCAGGTCACACCTGTGGCTGGAGCAGTGCTCCCCAGGATGGGGCTCCTCTGCAACCTCCACGCAAGGGGAAGGTGCACTCTGTGTTGGGCTCGGCAGCCTTGGCCTTGGATGTCCAAAATTCTGATGGGTTGGAGTGAACAGTGGTGGGGGGCACAGTGGGCCCCCACCTGGGGTCTGGGCATACAGGGCAAGCAACACTTTGTTTATACATCTTGTCCCATCACATAGCAAAGAAACAATGCATTGCACATGCTGACCTGAGGACTAGGGAGGGCTCTTGGTGCCAACATTAAATGTTTCTCCTATTAACTAATAGATAATCTTGTAGATTAACTCCCATGTATTCTAGCTGAAGGACAGAGAAGCCCTTAATATAAGAAGACATCCTCATAAGGAGTTTACAAGTTCCAGGTGTGAACCTTTGAGTTCAGTGAGCCACCTGTACGTTTGGGCTCCGAGTGTGCTGTACCTGAAGGAATAGCTCGTGATGGACAGACTGAAATAACATTCTGCTCTTCTCAAACTGTAACCTGCAATTATTGACCTCTGCCTGCTATAATCACGTATATACTCTACTACATCCAACTATGCACACAATGGGAGGTATGGGTATTAGGAAAGATCAGGTTGGATATTAGGAAAAATTTCTTCTCAGAAAGAGTGGTGAGGTATTGGAACAGGCTGCCCAGGGAGTGGTGGAGTCACCATCCCTGGAGGTGTTCAGGTGTTTAGGAAAAGGACAGATGTGGCACTGAGGAACATGGTTTAGTGGGCACGGAGGGGATAGGTTGATGGTTGGACCTGGTGATTTTAGTGGATTTCCAAACTTTATGATTCTATATATGGAGTAGAGTTAATGATGGCAACTTAATGGCATTGTACAATTGTCTCTGCAGACGGTTTTTCCTCAAGCACGCTCTAGAGGAGCCATAAGCACAGTGTGCAGAGCACCCTGCGCTAGTCTGAACTTGATGTAGTCACCTGCAGAGTCCTTGCCCCAAAGGCAGTCGCTGCTGCTTCCAGTGTGACTGCTGGGGCAGCCTGTTAGTAATTCAATGTAAGTGAAGGCAGCAGAAATCAAGCCCAAAGAAATAACATGCAATTCTTCACTTTTGGAGTCTGAGCAGAAGGAGTAAACAGCTCCCCTGAGGAATTCATCTGGCAGATGTGAATGGTCAGTGTTTCTTGGCACTCTGCTGCTTTCTGAAGTTCAAGTTCAGCTCCCGAAATTCATTAAAATCATGGGCAGGGTCAGGACACAGGCACCAAAACACAGGTATTCAGCCAGGGGCACTACTTCAGGAACGCAGTGCATCCATCCATCCACTCATTTTGTTCTTGCTACACGCAGGTACCACCAGTCACCCTTCCCCAGAGGTCCCCACCTGCTCTGTGGTCTCCTCTTTCTCTGGCCCGACCTCTCCCATGCCAGGACTCTGCCCCAGCTCCATGCTTACCTTCTGCTTCCCGTGGGCTCCAGTGCCCCGAGGGATCGCAGGGCATTGGGGACGAGGCGCTGAAGGCGTACTGCACCAGGACTCTTCCCTCCACGCACAGATCACATGCTGATCCCACTTCTCTAGGAGGCCAGGAAAACAGGAAAACACACCACCTTAGTAACAGCTGAATGAGCTGCTTATTCAACTATATTAAACACAGTAAGATTTAGAATTCAGTTCCACTTAATCCTCTTTTCTTAGAGCACGGACAAGAGTGTTTTCTGGCCCCAGCTTTGGCAGGTTTGGGCTAACAGCTGTGAAGATGGCATCAGTGTGAGCCACCACCCAATACAAAGTGATAGCAACCTGGAAACTACTCACAGCCGTAAGGCTGTTGTGGTTTTTTTTGCCCTCACACTACAGCTGGATCAAACCCAGACAAAAGAAAATCTGTGTTGTTTAGAGGTTGGAGCAGAGAAACGGGCCTCAGGAGATGTCAGACCTATTTCTACTCCCATCATGGGTTTATTGCATGAACTCACAGCATCTCCACGACTTTAAAGGCCTCGGGCTTACCACTGATTAGAGGCAGAGTAAAGTCCCAGTTCTGCAAACATCAGAGAGCTGCTCTGAGAAGCACGGCTCAGTTACATGTGCGAGGACCTGCTTTTGGAGGTGGATCACTGCCCACATCACTAGAAGTCTGGAAATGGGGCGGGCCATGATTATACAGCAAGTAACATGCCCTTAATCCTTTCCATGGGGCAAACTGGATTCAATACCCGGCAGCCTCGGCACCAGCAGATGGCTCTTTCTGAACTGAAACCCTCCTGGCCCCATGCCATTGGATGGCACGACAGGGTACTGAGAAAGGCACTTCGCTGCCCAACACCAGATTGCTTCACCTAGACAATAAGCCAAATACCAGCTACTGCCACTACAGCACTGTCAGCAGAAGCTGTTGAGCAGGAAAACCCAGTTAAACACTGCTTCACAAACATTTGTGTGAGCACACTCATGAAGCTAGGCTTTTTAAGCCAGTGTAGCTCTAATGTCTTCTATAACGTTGAATTGATTTATATCAGCCGAGGATGTGGCTCACACAGCTCATCCCTAACGCTCCTTTGTAGTCACACAATTTGGAGCTATGCATGACCCAGAATGTGTGTTTACTGACCCCCCCCAAACTTGTTCATTATTCACAATTCACTGTTCTGCTTTAATAAATGACGCCACCAAAATGAAAGAAAGAATTCTCGATCTTAAGTGAAGAAACGTGCTTAGGAAAGGACAGAAATTTCAGGCAAGCAATGCTGTGCACAACGTGGTGCGCTCTCTAAACGCCCCAAGTGCAGATTAAGCCATCAGTTATTATCGTGAGCAACGCAAAACTTCCACCGTCACCCACAGTGAGATTAATTTCAGTGCACTTTGCAAAGCACATTGTGACCCATGGGCAGAAGAGGACCCCAGGACAGGGGAGCTGCTCTCCCAGCACTCCCAGGCTGTCCCTGTTTCCACTTGGCGCTAGGGACAACACTCGCTCAGCCGCTCTCTGGTTTAGCATCTCCTATTTGTTGACAGGGATCTGTGTGAAAGTCGGCTTTCTCTTGGCTTAATTAGGCGGAAGCAGGGATTGTCAAAGGGGGGGACTTGGAATGAAATCGGTGGCAAAACTTGTATCCATTTCAGTATGGCCCACTGCCACCCTGCAAAGAGACAGTAAATGACCGAGCTCACAGGCATCGCGGGGAGGGATGCACCTGCTGGAAGCCACCAAGTGTGGCAATTGGGAAGAGCAGAGAAATGGGAAGCAAAGGTGCTCTCCTCTTCCCTGCACGATCTGTACCAGGCATACCGAGTAAATTCGGGCGCGCTGTGAATCACGTCTCCACTCTGTCTCACTTCACCCACTTGTACTATTGTCATGATACTACCTGCTAATTTCATCTCTCAATAGACTACTTGGCAGTGGTTTAAGTGCTTAATTCAGGTTGCCTAAATAATATGCTTTTTAAAAAAAAAGTCAAGAATCTGGAAAAAAATGGGATTGAGAAATAAAAATACATAATTACTATTGTGAAGGTTTTTTTTTTTTTTCAGACACATCCACCAACAGCAAGGAGAGAAATCCCTGCAATAACAATCTTTCAGTTTCTCTACAAAGAAACTCCTGCATTAGTGCTCAGTCCTGGATGAGGACAGGGAATTGAAAGCCAACTTTCCACAATTAGGACTGCCTTCTACTCAAATTAGCAGCTATACAATTTCATCACAGCCTGCCATGGTGGAAAAAACTGTAGGCTTATGGACAAACATTTCCTTTTACCAGCAAGGACTTGGAGGTAGGAGGAATCACAAGGAGCATCATGTGGGAACGGCTATGAGCAAACTTTCTCTTTTTACTTTTCCAGTTTGGGAGCCAAACTCAACCCTGATGTAACTCCAGTGGCTGAAAGCAGTTACACAGGGGATGACTCCTGGGTTAAAGATTTTCGTCTGCAGCCTCCTGAGCACAAATCCTGCAAACAGCCACGAATGTCAAAACTAATCATGGAATTGCATGTACGGGCTTATGAAAATCTAAGCCAGACCTTGCACCTTATGCAGCCTCTGACATCAAGACAAAATGAGCATAAAACGGTTCAAAACACCATTAAATAGGAATGATAGCATATCTGACACCTTATACACTGGGCACATGATTCCCCAAAGTGTAGGGTAATGAAAAACCTAGACTTTGCTGTTTTGTAATAAGCCAAGTACTGGGGAAACTCCAGCTTGTGAGGTTCAGAGCACAGGAGGGATTCATTCCTACAGCATGATATTCCAGTGAAGTTGATTCAGAATATAAAGAATACTAGTGAAAAAACAATTCTCACCAGGGCTGGCATCAGTTTAGGGGAAAACCAAAACCAGTTAAAATCTGTCGCTCCTTTTGGTAACAAATGCCTGTTTTCAGTCTAAATTATACCTCCTTGGTATAATACCTGATTGGAATTCAGCATCACTGATGGCCCTGAAACTTTCCAGCAAGATTCAAGCAAGCAGATATCAAGCCCAGTCATCTAGACCTGGGAACCATACTGCCCAAAATGTTTGCTTGCTAAGAACGAGATAGCATCAGGTGCATGGAAATTAATACAGTCACCTCAATGAAAACTTGGAGGAGCAGATGCGTTCCAAGTTTTCTGTCCAGGCAGAATTAGCTGCAGAGCTCTGTGACAATGACTGTTTACATCCCGCCTCCGCATATCAAACAGGAGGCGCATGAATGGATGCTTAGCGACAGCAGATGAAGGCATCTCATAGATGCAGCCAGGAAATGAATAGAGTTTTCTTCTTCTCGCTTGTTTTCCCTTGTTTTGTTGCCTCTGTTATTATTTTATTATTACACATTATTATATGCGCACGCGACATTCTCATGCTTTTTTTTTTTTTTTTCTTTTTTTTTGAGGTAGGATGGAGAAGGGCAAGTATTCCAACCCCATGTGTAGCAGCTGCAGGAAGGAATGCTGGGTTTTAGATATTTGGTAATTAGAGATGGTCAGAAGCTCAACTGGCTGCTGGAGTTTAGGGCCAAACACATGTGGGCAAATTTATGTGCAGGTAAATGACGCTGCAGAGCAACACAGCACCCTTCAGTCCCTTACAGTACCCAGGTGAGCAGGGTCTGCCAGAAAGACTTCACTTTCTGCTCAGCTTGGGCAGCTACACCTGCCGAGGCGTGGGGCATGGTTGGATGGTTGGACTAGATGAACTCAGTTGTCTTTTCCAACCTGAATGATTCTGTGATTCTATGACACAGAACGACCAACCCCACATCCACAGTGATGAGTTAGCATTGCTGCCTGTCCCCGGACTCACAACACTAACCACGCAATTTCTGGAACCAAGGCCTTAAGAGAAAAGCACCAGAAGCTGCAGCACCTGTGACAAAGCTGCATCTGAGCAGGGAAGAGCCTGCAGTCGGAGAGGAAGCTCTGCCTCAGGACCACACTGATGTGGCCCAGCACTATCGACATCCCAGCCACGGATCGGGCTGCAGCAAGTGCCCCGACACCCCTGCAGTGCTGATGGCAGGTCTTCATTAACAAATGTTTTGCACTAGAGATCTAATTATATCGGGCCACAATGCTTGCTAATGTTGCCAGAGCCATTCATCCTTTTAAGGCCCTTTTACACTGTCAAAACAGCATGGAAGGGGCCTCCGTGCATTGGAAACCAGGCCCAAGGCACTCAGCAGTTGAGTATCAGTCTTCTGTTTTTTACATGAATAGTGCCATTGAAGTGAATGAGTTTATTCATTCAAGTGAGGCAAGTAAAATTTAGGCCATGGTGCGCACTTTGTGTAAAAATATCTGCAAAGATTTACAGTATTCCCACACACAGATAAGATTATCCTTGGCCAATTTTACCTCCTACACGTCTTGCACAGTGACCCCATTTTAGGAGCAGACACAGGCAAGCATCCCTAAGCAAGCAGCGCTGGACACATGGGCACTGGAAGCTCAGCACAGAGCTTTTCCAGAGCTTCTCACCACAGCACTAATGTTGGACTTGCTCTGATTAATGTATCAGAAGTTTGGGCTGGCGTAGGCATCTACTGATCTATTTCAGTGAAGTTTTAAAACGGTCACAGCAACATCTCCATATCCATTAGAAGTGGGAATCTCATTTCAGAAAGGAATTGGCCTTGTGTTTGCATTTGAAACTGTCTCTTTAAATCTCTTTAGTAAAACGGGGCACACAGATTTAAAAACCCAAAGGGCATTTTTTCTAGAAGATCACTATTTAACATAACTCTGTTATGAAATTTTAGATTTAGCAAGCGATCCACTGTATGTCATTTAAGAAGCAGCTAACGAGGGGTTATTAAGAACATATTGATCGAGTTATAAGAAATATGTAATAAAGGCATATTTGGTTACATAACAATTAACTCTGCACCAGCGTGTTTTAAGAGGCAGATGGTATTTATTTAATGCACAGACAGTATCTTCTGAAATCTAAATTAAATTGGAGAAACTTAATTTACCTAAAAAAGATTATGGGCCAAAAAATTCCGAATTAATTCTCAAAACTTCACATAAGTCCTTTTCACACGTAGGGAATAAATGGATTCAGTTGCAAAACTGCAATTAAAACAAATACTGCTCAGAGCACGAGTCCTGTCTTTCTTCATCAACTCCCAATATAATTTGATTCCCCCGTCCCCCATATAAACCTGCAATAAAAGGGGAACATCTCTGAGCACTCAAATTAAGGGCAGGCTGGACACTGAGAAAGCCACGCTGTCCTTACAGTGCTGGAAAGAGTTCCTCCCATGCTGAAGACGGTGGCTTTCAAGGTGCTCTCACTGAACAAAGCAGTGCTGAGACAGCTCTCTGGGTGCTAATACGCCTGTAAATTTGGCCTCCTGCAATATGTACTGCTCCAGCCCTGAAGGACGCTCCAAGTTTGTTTTCTGTAAAGTGGCAAAGCAAGAAGGGGAGACGGAATGCAAGCACAGAAGGTGAGCTAACAGCAACGCGAGGTCAATTATTTAGGAAGTTCTCCTGCAGCCCAGCCAAGCTCGGTGCTGGATGCTGCCATCTCCTCCCCCTGGGAAACACCATTGCCCACGAGCCCTGCACTGCCACAGGGGGAGGAACAAAATTCCCCTTGACCTTGCAAAAGAAACGTGCAAGAGGAGGAGGAGGAGGAACGTGCGGGCAGAGCTGGAGCCAACAGGTATTTGTGAGCAGCAATAAGCAGAAATCACAAAGCCAGACCCGCTGATTGAAAATTCCTCCTGTAGCATACGGAAAAAGATTTGCCCTTTATATGGCAAATCAATGGCTCTCAACAGAGTGCTACAGGCTGAGAAGGGAAGAGCAGAAAACAGATCAATAATCCCCTCAATACGAACCAATTTAGGAAGGAGCCTTAGCCCAGGCTGAGTGCAGCACACGTGGAGGCTGCTTCCCTGTCCCCTGCCTACCCAACCGAGCACAAGAGAACCGAGCAGCGCATGGTCACCTTTCAAAGAAGTGCCCATCGATGGGTGGAAACCACTCCAGGGTGACAGAGCTGGGGGTCCGAGCCACGATCTGGGGGGCAATGGCGACAGGAGCCGGTTTCTTCGCAGGCTGCCAGCTCTGATAGACAAGGTCCAAGTAGCAGTGCATCCTGGCCACTTGGTTGGGCGTGAAGGAGTCGGTGCAGTCGTCATCTGCAATGGAAGCAGAAACCGTATCAGCAGCACGGGAGAGACGATGGGAGAATTACAGCCTGGTGAAGGAGAGCTCCTGGACGGGACGGGATGGGGTCTCGCAGCACTCAGAAGTCAATGGTCTGCGAAGAAATTACCGCAGCCACCACTTGTGCAGGTGGGTGAAAGGAAACAGAAGTTAAAAAGGGAAACAAATAAATAAATATACATTCCATCCCTCCGATCTGGGACACACGCGAAGCACCCAGAGGCCGTCCCAGGACAGGACACAAAGGTGGAGGTGAAGGCACAGTGCAGCACCTTCTGGTCGGGGCTGGATTTGGAAGAACTTCATGCCTATGAGAACATCTCAGAGAGGATAGAAGGGCAAAGGATAAATCACTGACCGGGAGCCATGCAAACTGTGTGCAATGGACCGCGACCGTTTTCTTAATTAAAAGAAACCAGAATTTAAAAAAATAGTCAAATAATCTTTTTATAAGTTCTTAAATTTTCCAATGAGCAAATGAAAATGTTCTGAAAGATCAGTTTTAAAAAGCAGTTTATGCTGATTAAAAGCGGGTATTTTTGGGGTAGCAGAGTAGCTTTGTTTCTGCTAAAACCTTCCCCCATCACCAGTATGGTTCTCATCTCTTTCTGAACTCTTCAGAAACATTTTTGATATTTCAAATTTCTTTTTCATTCAACATGGAGAAATAATTTGCTGGATAATTTCCCATAAACGCCCATTTCTCATTTCTTATTTAATCTGTATTTCACAAACACGATTTGGCAACAGGAACACGTCTGGTACTATCTGAACATCATACAGTTTTACAACTCCAGTGCCCCGGAGAAGCAGAAAATTACCAATTCTTCACTGGGCAGATCACAGAAAGAATAACTCCATTGTGCAAAGACACCCAGAAAAGCTGTGCTGAAGACTTTGGTGCTAGCACTTCAACCCCTTTCCTGGTACTCTTCCCATCAGATGAAAAGCTCTTGAAAACTCTGAGTGTTTCTTCACGTATGCCTGCAGAGTTCCCAGCCCAGTAAAACTCAGGCCCAGATGGGACCTCTGCATGCTGCCATGATGCAAACAATGACAGTTTTGCACAGGTCACGTAGTACACTTTTCGGGGAAGATGCAGGTCACCAAAGGCTGTTTGGAGCATCGCCTGTGTGCACGCAAGTTGGCAGTTTGATTTTGTAACAGCGGGACGAGATGCTCGCATGTCTTCGAGTCCATGCCCTGTGAAACTCACAAAATACGAATCTGTTCCGAAGAGAAGTGTGAACCTGCTGGCTAATTTAAAACCTCACCCCATCTTCCCTGAACCACAAGGAAAAGGAGCCGGCTTTGGTTGGGATCCTGCTCAAATTCCAGCCCCAAGCGCAGCCCTGCTGCTACTGATTCGGTCAGGACACCTCAGATTACACATCCTCCTGTCTCCCTCCTGATTCCACTGGGCAGTGACCCTCCCCTGACCAAAGAGGCACAGCAGGCTGACAGACACCACCAGCTTGAGAGTCTCTACAGATCCCTGTGGTTATGCAAAAAGCTGCTTTAATATGACATCTCTAGATTTCCTCAATAATTGTCGACGGTCTATCCCCGAGCATGCTGTAAAAGCCATAAATATTCTTCACGGAAGCCCAGAAGGAGACAAAAGGCCCTTAATAGCCATCATAAAGGAACAATAAAATATATATAGGACAAAGCAGTGAGACAATGGCACAGGAGAAAGATGACCTGCATTTCCAATCTGTTTAAACAGCAGCACAGGCTGTGTCCTGGGGGAGGGAGAAGGCGAGGGCAGAGATGTTTCACTTGATCACTCAATTTCAAGAAGGGTTGAAGAGCCTCAAATGAAATTATAATTAGAGAAATTCAATGCACTTTGCTGGGATGATTATTCCAACAGAATTCAGAGGCAGAATTCCCGCTGACTTCGTGGAGCGTGGTCTAAAACATGAACCTATATTTTTTATCTAGGAGCACCGTAGCTAGTTGGATGTTTAAAAATAATACAAGCATTCCTCACAGTTCTTGATCTTCTAGATTTTGTAACTTGCTGTTTTGGGAAACAAGAAGTCAAGTTTTATTTGCTGCTTTGCTACGAAGTTGGGGGGGACTGGACAGATGGGTGATAGATGGACGAACACGATGTGATCCAGTTGTATGCAGGCAGCAAGAGAAAATGGCAAGGCGATGTTTAGAGCCGCATGACCTCAACCTACATGTTTCAAAGGTATTTCTACAGAGATTTAATATCCTGATATGATTTTTATTCCACTGGCAACAACAGAAAAGCAAACAGATTCATGCATGAGCTCTAGAGATACCTATCATGTCGCTTCACTTAATTTTTCAGGGGAAAAAAAAAAAAGGTTTCTGCTCAGAACACCAGCACACACATAGCTCCCAACAGCAGATAGGTATCGCTGCGCTCTGCCTCATCTCACGACACAGCTGGCAAGGCAAGTGCTCTTTGGAAGATGAGACCTCGGGGTTTTGAAACATTCATGCATGCATTGCCCTTTATTACATACCCACAAGCAGATTTGGTGGAGGGATATTGTAAATCCAAAGTGCTACTGACTTATTTGTGTGAAATAGCCAGAAGACTGTTTGAGACATTAAGACTTTCTGCCCTACCACACGCACAGAAGTGCATAACACTTTTAGGACCTGACTCAGTGCTTGTATGTTGCCCCTGAAAACACCCTCTAAATGAACAGAAAAATAAAGAGGAAACTAAGCACCACTTTTAGCTAGTGCCACGAAGGGCATGAAAGCATTTATGTTATAAATCATTTCAATCTGTGCCCCAGATGACATTAAACATTTTGCTTTCCTACAGTTTTATTACAGGATAAGCACTCTTATGACCTTTTGAGTGGGCAATCTGTGTTTCTGCTTGTACTGTTAAGGTGCCCTTCAGTGTCTCTGCTTGTATTGGTCACCTTTAAAGTGTTGCAGACGCTGCCAACTCGGTGTCACAGACCTTCAGCACAGCTAGACCCCAAGGCCTGAAATAAGGAAATACAAGCCCGGGCATCCTCTGCTCTTTCGGAGAAATAACAGAGCATCCTTCAGCTCCCCTTGAACTTCTAGGAGTGGAGCGAGGAGTGGCACTCCCAGCACAAAGCAGCATGATGTACTGGGAGCCTCTGAGCTCGGACCCAGGTGCTACCCGAGTATTCACACGTGGGTGATGATGTGAGTGACTGTAGCTGAACAGCAGAGAGTCTAAACCAAACAGCAAACATGATATTTGAACGGCTGCACAGAGGCATGAGCGGCGTCTCATTAGATGCCTATGACAGCCTCATCCCCCAGCTTTGGTGGTGTCAATATTCATCTGACATTTGCTATCTCCTGGCGAGAGTGTAAACAATCTCTGAATTTGAGTTTTTCAGAGAATTCCTAGATCAGACATCCAGATCTCAGTCAAATAGAATGTCAGATTTGCTGAAGAGCTTGTAGGTGCTGGTTTCTTAATGCTCAACTCATTTCTTTCCTCCCCCATACGATGACCTGCCCAGTCACCACACGAAGCTATGTACAGTTTGGGAAAACTGCGAAAAAACAGGAGATGTGGAAGGAATTCCTGAGGCCACCAAATTTGGTCCCTATCAAGACTGGCCCTAGACCTGTCAGGTCAAAACCTAGACCAATATAAAGCCCCATGTGACATGCACTGCAGAAATCCAAGATAATATTGCTGTTCTCTACTCCCACCCAACCACAGACCCCAGCAGCAAACCAAGGAAGCCCAGGTACCTGCATAGCTCATGAAGTTACTGAACGGTGTGTTTAAGAAACTGTGAAAGCCACACGTGTCGTTGCCAGGTCCGGGATCCCCACACAGCTTGTGCTTAGGAGCGGGGTTGGTGTCACTGCAGAGGTCCCCGGTCTCGAAGGAGGGCTCCGTTTCCATGCACGGATCGCTGCAGGACAGGATCTCTGAGATGCCCCGGAAGACATGGTAGAGCCCCAGGCTGTGCCCAATTTCATGGATCATTGTGTGCGTGTGGCCAGGAATGCCATAGAAGGAAGGATTCAGCACAATACCACCTGCAAGGGGAAGAGAAAAGAGCTTCTACGTTTGTCTGTCTCCCCCAGAAGAGCAAGAGAAAGATCCAGCAGCGGTTCATCGGATCCTTTGTAACACAGACAGTCCTTGCAAAATTGGGCACATCACATGCACAGCATGGTCTAATCTCACCGTAATGTGGGGCTCCTAAGGATGAGGAATCGTGGGACACAGTCCCGAAGTACCAAAGCCACAGTGCCAACTGGTCTTTCCACTGAATATACTCCATTTAGTTTGCGTGTTTATAACTCAGAAAAAATCCTACGTGCAATTATTTCACACTGTGCAATTTCAGATCATTCTGTGTGCTTAGACAGAATGATTGTGCCCAGACAAGCGTAAGCAATGCATCTGACACCAAGAGTCAAACAAAACATACCTGGAGCCCTCGGTACGTTATTCCACAGGATAAGAATATAACACAGCTAAACACACTAAAAATTGCAGTAGATCGCAGTGGTATTTGCAAACTAATACCTGGGTGAAGAAAATGGAATGCATTCCTTGCTGGAAAAAGGGAGGTATTTGTGGGGTGTGCTCTGATCCTGTAGGCAGTTTTGAAGTAACAGTGAGAAATACACAGTGTTCATGTACTCAGATGAGCTTTGTTTGGTCTGAGCTACACAGCCCGCTAATGAATATGCATAAGTCTAATGTGTCAAAAAAATATTAAATCCTGGAACGCGATAATTCGGAAAGAACCGTGTGGTTGTTAAACATGTGCAAAGACAAGCAGTGGTGATTTTTTCTGTTGTGCGAATTATGGGATGTGTAGATGAGCAAATAGTAAATTTGTGAGGCTTTACAATATATTGAATTAATCATAAGCATTATATTTTTAGATCAGCTGGATGTACCTTTGGATTTATGATACGTATCGCATTTTCTTCATTTAGCTTGTTGACCTCAACTTTTCCAAGCCTTTTATTTAAAACTGTTTGTATATATTACCTATCATGAGAACAGGAGTCTGCTCTGTAAAAGTAATAGCGGGAAAATAAATCTTGGATATGGTACACTAATAATTTAGTGACAATGAGGAGAGAAAGGATTTTGGCAGGAGGAGTTTTATCAGTGACTGCAGCACAGGGAAGATGAGATCACCAGGTTCTGATGCACTGTAGACTGTTCATTCTCATCTGCCTGGAGACTTTTGTAGCAAGAACTGGGGAATTACAGGGAAATAAGACTGAGAAGATCTCAAGAAGTCATTTAATCAAGTTCTCAGAACAACATGGGACCAATTATGTCTATACCATCCCTCACACCTCTAGGCCTGATGTCTTCTTACAACCTCCAATGACGTGACCACCCCTGCAATCAACTTCAGCAGCCATCATCCTCATGGCTGCAAGGATTTAACTCACATCTAAACTGAACTGATTTTTGGCAATTCACGTTCATTACTTGAAGTCCTGTCCCACACAGACGCAAAGAACAGAAGATTCTCCTCTCCTTTCATCAGCTTTTATGAGATTCTCATCATCTCAACTTCAGGCTCTTTTCCTTTGGTCTGAATAGCCACAATCCATTCAACATTCCCATGTAGCTCAGTTCTTCTTCTAGACCTCCCCGACCGTTCTTCTTTGGTTTACCCAGTTTTCTCATGTTTTCCTCCAAATACAGTGCTCAGATACAATGCAGTGCTCCAAATCTAGTGGTATCAATGCTGAAGAGAGGAACGACCACTTCGTATGTCTTGCAAAGATACATGCACAGGTAGCAAAAAAGACTTTCACTTTGTGCATTGGCATGTGTGAATGTATGCACACAGTGGAGTCACATGTGCATGCACAAATACGTATATAGCACGAATAACTCAATAGCAAATTTAAATACAAACACTAAAGAGTGAACAAAATTAATCACACTGCAACATCACACCTATTATAGCACATTCGGAGTCTGCACATCCTTTCCACAACCCTGGGCTGGTCCTAACACTAGTTCTTCACAAACCTGATATACACAGATTTACAAGTATGCAGGTACTGCCACCACCATGCTCCTGGCATCCTTCTCTCGTCCTTTATATGACACATACTCTGATCCCTCCAGTGCTTGGGCTCCACTTAGATGGATCCATTCACACCCAGAAGGAATCTCAGCACGTTGTTTGCTTGTTCTCTTTCTCAAAGGTACTTCCAGAGTTTGTTTTCAAATGGTGGGAGTACTGGTGAAATTCCCCAGCAGAGCGTGCCTTCAGAATAAAGGCTGGCCAAATGGTTCTGGCACTGGGCAGCCCTGAGGCAGCTGGAGAGGGAGATTTTATTTTTGCCTTTGTTGAAAATTTATATTTTTCACAGCTGTCAAGAATCTAAATCAATTGCAGTTTTACAGAAAAGATAAACTCCTGCACCCAGACAATCTCTATCCCAGCCTTTAGATCTGCACCACAGGACATATTTCATATTTTTTATTAAGTACATATTGGATTTATAGAAGAGAGTAAAAAAGATTAAAGATGAATTCTTACAGACCAAGCACAGGTCTGGGAGGGCTATTATGACAGGAAATTATGGCCATTATTTATTTATTTTTACTTTTTTTCCACTGCAAGTTAACTTCAAACTGTTGGCTATGTCTTTCTTTCTTCCTTTCTTTCTTTCTTTTTTTTTTTCTTTTTTGTAAGATCTCTTTTTTGTCAATGGATTCTGCCAATACACTGTAGGAGCTGTATTTAAATTGTTTTGCTCAGGCATGATGTTGGCAATTAGCTTAACGAAGTGACAGAGGAACCCATCAGGGCTTTGGGCAAGCCCCAGCCCTCTTGCAGAAGGTTCTTCTCTGCCTTCTGGATCTCCTTCCTTGTTCTCTGCTCCCTCCCAAGGCAACACCAAGGGAAACTATGCAAATACTCATCTAGGGGCAGATCTACACCAGCCTTATTTCACTCCAGCAGTAACATTAGGGGTGGTGTTTCCTAACAGCAACCAGAACTGCTGTGGGCAGATGAAGGAGTAGGGGGCCGTGGTACTGCAAAAAGTGAAATCTCAGCAGCGTGGGGGCCAGTGTAGCCCGGGGTTAATACATTTCTTTGTTTTTGCCAAAAGATGTAGCTGTGGGGAACGCTCACCAGCAGGCATTCCCAGCTCCTTCTGTTTTGGGTGCTCCCAGCCAGAGCCTGCAGAGATAGGGCCAGAGGCAAGTCAGTGGAAGTGGCTTCACTTCCAGCCTTGCTCAGAAGGAGGTGGTGTCTGGATGTGTCAGTGCTGGCTCCTGCTCGCGATTCTTCCAGAGCAGCTGCAGAGCTGGATGTCATAATGAAACACTGGTAACTGCAGCAGGGCAGCCAGCTCCTACTGCTTGGTCTGACCATGGACCCTCTCAGCCACAGAGACAGGTCACAATAGAGAGGTGTTAACATCCAGGTTTGAAGTAATGTAGTTTTGAGTACAGAGAAGTTGTAGTTCAGCTCTCATAGCAACAGGATGTATGTTTAGTATGCTTTAGAGTAATAAAAACATATTTGCTGTCTTCTTCTGGGCTTTACGTTTGCCCATCTTTGTTTTGCTCATTGTGGGCTTGGATAATGAAAAAAAAAATGGCTGAAACAGCCTTTCATAAAAGCTGAATGAACTGGATTTCATCTGCCTAGGGAGGCCTAGCCAGGCTGGAGAAAGTATCTGAAAAACTTGTATGAATCCTTGCTCTTGTACTGATGACCAGATCAGGTCTGCAGCCCGAGGGAGGTTTCCGCAGTTAAGTTAAGCACACACAGACTCATGCAGTGCCTTCTGGAACTTCAGAGGTTTGCATGACGTCTTGCAAAGAACATGGGTCCAGTGGCACTTGAGGTGTCAAGGCCACGATTCACCTGGTAGGTTGCATGGCTTTGTCTGGAACCCCGGGCTACACCAGCCACGGGCAGCAGATCAGCTACGAAGTGTGCAGGCCCATCTGCAGGGCAGCAAACTCTTCCCCATTCCACTCAAACAAACATTAGAAATACAGTCTTGGGGCAGTTTGCTCTTTTGCACAGTGGTGGAAAAAATAGCAACAAAATGTCATCTGTGAGGAAAATTAATTGGACGCTTACTAAGCAACGAACTGAGGATCATAACGTAACAGGTTAAGGTTAAAAATTCATGTCTGTCTAGCATTCCCTCACCTATCTCCCCCAACCCTCCTTGCAAAGTGCTCTCATGGAACAAATGCCCTGTAAAGTAGCTTCACTTAAAAGGTGAAATACTTTCAGATTGACATCATCTACAAATACCATAATATGCTTTGGGTTTATAACCTAATATTTTCCTGGTTGTGAGCCAGTATCTGGGAATCGTGAAATACTTTTTTTTCCCCTGACTATATATTAGAGGAATGATAAGAAATCAGACCAGAGCTTAGTGCATATTTGTCTTGCCTTCTTAGCGCCTCAAAAGAATGCTTTACAAAGAAGAAACATCTTTATCACTCACCTAGATGCATCAAGGCCTCCTTGTCCCAGGGCCAAGTTGCCACTCCAGCCAGCTCTTCCTCAGAGGAGTTGGCAAAGAAGATGTTGAGGTGTGTGGATCCATCCAGTTTGAGTATGTTCTTCAGTTCATTGACATCTAAGTATGCTCTGTTTAAAAAAAGAAAAGAAATCCATTTTTTTCTAAAAGTGGCAGAAAAAGCAACAAAGTATTGAAGAAGTACGGCAATCCAGGCTAAGATCTTACAATATCCTGCATATCAGTCACCTGAAATATTTTAATAACTCACTCCCAAACTTCAATTACTTCACATTCATATAGTGAATCTCATCTGAGGACTTCCAGCCGTTTCTGAACTATGGCCACAAAACCCAAGGTAAATGCATAAAGCTGTCTATATTCCCAAGATAAATATAGGAATCTTTTTTATTATGAATGTAATTAACCACGTACTATGGCCAGTAAATCTTCCTATATCAGCAGTTACCTTGCACATTCTCTCTAAGCTGTTCGGTGTTTTTAACTACTATTCTCCCCCACAACAACAAGCTCCATGCCTTCAGCCAGGCACCAGCTCCCACCATCACTCCTGTAACACCAGTGGCATTATTCCTGCTGTGATGCACTCAGCCTAGCCCTGACACGGGATGGCTGGTTGGGCATTGCTCTTTCCAGAAAGGAAAGCTGTAACATGCAGAAGGGAATAAACAAAACAAAGTTAGAACTGCTGTATT
The DNA here is from genome assembly GCF_002078875.1 of Numida meleagris. NCBI lineage: Eukaryota > Metazoa > Chordata > Aves > Galliformes > Numididae > Numida > Numida meleagris. Next base: position 2,898,632 of record NC_034424.1, on the reverse strand, counting down.
CAGAGGTTACCAAATAATAATGCGAACCAACCAATCACTTAGCCTCCTTTTGAAAGCCTACCCCTTGAAAGAAGTAGATTTTGATGATACCAGAAGACAGGAGGAACTGCTAGCCCATGTGCATCCCATGGTGCCACTCCGGTGCCAGTGGCACTGCCATGCTCTAACTCAGAGCAGAGCTGAAGCATAAGAGTAAACCCATCTGTTCCTTGTCTCCAGCTCACATTGCCTCTTGATATTCAGTGCTTTGCTAACACGAGACCTACAACATGGGTGAGTTCTGCTGTCCCTGCCTGACAGGTGGAATGAATGAAAGGGGAGGGCACATTGAGTCAAACATGGTCGACCAGCTTGTTAGGAAGGACATTGTTATGGTCTTGAGCAGTTCACTCCTTCTTGCTTAAACCCTATTTCCGTATGTATGTGGTATGTATAGACCCATGTAGCTTCGCAAACCAAACGCACTCCCATTCAGTAAGTAGGGTTCCTTGCATATTTTACAAGGCTTTCGTTCCCAGAGGGGTGAAAAAGAAAACAACCAGGGGAGTTGGCTCAGCACCAAGATCTTTCTGTCCTTCCCTAGAGGACTCCCCAATGGAAAACACATTCTTATTTCCACAATAGCTTCCCCTGCCACTTGCTGAAGTCATTGCCTCCAAAATAGCTCATGGCTGGGTGTCCCCAGGCCCTCGCTGACTCATGGAGGAAGACGTAGTCTTTGGGGACACCGATGGAAGGGTATGTTTCCATTCCATACAGTGTTTATCTTCCAATCAATGCGGATGACATCCTGAAGGACAGGTCAGCACTGTGACCCTTTACACATTCCTCATCTCTCCCCTGTTCCCAACGCATCTTCCTAAAATACACAGATCATTCCCTTAGCTCCTAAAGCTTGTTCTGCATGTATCTGCACAGTGATCAGGGCCTGTGCTTAATCTATTTCCAGGATCTTACTTGTGCTTTTGAAAACATCTTTTCCAAACTTGGGCTCACAATAAAACGCATCCACAAGCAGCAAGTTTGAAATTACATATGAGAGCTAGTGAGCATTTCCAAATGAAAATGTATTAGTGGGAAAACGTGATGGGAAATGTGTGCTTTTGGAGGGGACAATGCGTATGTCTGCACATCTGATAGCATCAGTAGAAGGCAGCGAGTAAAAGTGTAAGAGAGAATGTGGGAGTGATGTGATACTCCGGGCAAGAGAGTAAAGGACAGAAACAGAAGCACTGCATACCCCTGAGCAGAAAAATGTTTGTGTTTTGTATCACTGTGGGAAGGAAAGGCTCACTGTATGTATTTGAGGCTGCAGTTGTTGACTCTGGATGCAGCCGCTTTATTGCCTGTGCAAATCCCTGTAGCAGTTACTATAATCAAACTCCCCTCCTGAGATTACCAGCTTTATTCTCATTCTTCTCTAATGGCTTCAAATTATTTAAACTGATAGTTCTTTATTCTCAGCTGCCTTTTTCTTGCTGTTTACACAATCCATTCCCCATCTATATCCTCGATGCATGGCCACAATCACGCTCTCAGTTCGGAGCATGCAGGCTATGTGCTTCACCATCTAGGGCTGTTTTGTATATGGATTATTACTGCAGACAGCATTTAACTAATTGGCCAGTGATGTCAGTGCATCACCAAGACTGAATTCATGCCCTACGTAAATCCACTGTAATAAGTCAATCAGACTTATCTTTATAGTATTTCTCTGTCTGCAACTTCTCTGCAAGCCAACGGAAGGCTGCAGAGGAGCAGAATGTATATCAGTGGGGTTACAGCAGAATGCTAAGAGGATTTTAGGCAAAGGCGCTGCACAGAACTAAGTGTAAACAGCCCACTCTTAGAGGAAGTAAATGCAAACCCCTTTGTAACAGCACACTGCAACACCCAGCACGTAAACATGCTAAAGCATTTAGCTCAGGCAAATCCCTTGCAAGCGTGTGAACATGTGCCTGCATGTGCGTGCATGAGCGGAGGTGTGAGTGGAAGCAAGGCTTTGGACTGTGCACACATGTAAGCCAGCCAAGGGTATGTATGCAAAGGAACGTGTGTGTGTGTAAGAGATAAAAACATGAGCTGGAATTCCATCTTCTCCTTCCTCCCCATGTTTCTAATAACCTCTCATCCCTATCCATCATCACCACATTCCTACACTCAAGGAGGCATAAATTAACTACTTCTGCAGTTCATGTCCAACTTCGCAGCCGCAGGCAGCAGACCCAACAGTTACCAGGTCAAAACAGCTTTCAGTTATTGTGTTGGACTGGGCTGACTCCCCCCTGCTGCCGTGGCTGCTTTGTTATCAGCCCACACTATCTGACCCAACGCAATGTGCGAGCACTGCTTACACTTCTCAAGGTTACGTGGGTCCCCAGATAGAGGACATAACGTCTGTCACATGGGCTTGTGCCAAAGAGAGCCAAAGAGCCCAGCCTTTCCAGCACTGCCAAACTTGCATTTCAAAGACATGAGTGCAGTCTTGGAAGGGGATCAAAGCCTTTCTAACTGTCATTAGAATATTTCCTTTATGCATCTCTCTGTGAGTGCCAGCAACATATTTCATAAAATTCATTGGCTCGAGATGGTACCTCCAATATAAACCTGAATGGGGGGGAACTGTCAGGGCAAGTCTAGGTGGAAAACAAAACAAAACCCAAAGCACAACAAAACACATGTAATTCCTGTAATGGAAAAAACATACGATGCCGTGAGCATGCCTAGCTCGAGAAATCCTAATGAGTCTATTAGTGCATCATAAAGAGTCTCTTTTGCTGGAATCTGTTTAAGACATAGAAACTCTATGGTCTGCTTCAGGCCATTTGGGACACTGAATCCTATCAGGCAACAAGCACATTCCCACCCAGGTCTTTTCTCTGAACTATCTGTCCAACGCAAATCTTTGGTTTGTTTTTTAAATCCACTCTGACAACTGTGCTGTACAGCAGCTTGCTCTTACCCAGACCTCAATCAGTGAGATGCATCCTCTCCAGTGCTCCAGTTTCAGTCTAATGGGTCTTCAGCACGCTGCAGCCTGCCCCATCCGTCACAGAGCCATTAGCCCCATGCCTGCCTCATCTGCCAAGCCCATTTCCTTTCTGTTTGGGCTCCGCTTGGACCCCCACCCCAGAGCCCATCTGGTCATGGGGCCGCTGTATGGAGCTGCCTGCTGCGGGTCCTCAGCTCCACCGCCAGCCTCAGACCCCTGCTCTTAGCTACACGCACAGCTGCCAAGGGCTCTTGCACTCGGACGTATCAGGTATCAGATCCAATCATATTAAATCTGGTTTTATAAGAGGGTTGGAAGCTCTTCCTCCTGCCTTGTTCTCCTCCTGGTGCAGAGGCAGGGAGCAGCCCGAGTTTCCTTACACAGCCAAGGTGCAGCTCTTGCTCTTGTGGTTGTTTTTGCATGGAAGACAGAGTCTTCCAGCCCTCATTGTTAGGAAATGTTTTCTACTGTTTGCTCTGAGTTATTCTCTATTTGTCTTTGTTTTGTTTTGTGTTTTTTTTTCCTTCAAAGATAAATGTCACTTTGCAGCAAGAAAACAAACAGGGCACTTAGGGTATTATTTGCAAGACCCCACACAAACAAAGAGTAGGAACTTAGCTATCTGCTCACTATGGAGTACAGTCTCCAACTGTCTGATGGGTTGGTTAGGAATAAAAGGCACTGCATTTCACCATCTGAAACAAAAACAAAAACAAACAAACAAAACAAACCAGAAAAGCAAACCAGCATTGTCTTGGGAAGTCAGCCTCACAAGTCTCCCTTTTTGCCTCATGACATAGTGTCCCGTCCCTTACCAAACGGGTTCAGCATATGGCAGGGAAGAGTAAATCTGGTGGATCCATAGGGACTGAGCATCACTCTCTTTTCTGAGACTACTTGTTTGTGGTTTCATTTGGTGCTGCCATTTGGCAGCCCAGCCTGAACCATGGAAGACAATTTAGGGGGCACAGAGAAAGCCCATCTCATTTGTTCAGCATTGGAGACCCAAGGTGCAAGGGTGCACCTAGAGATTTTTAAACATCTGCAGTGAACAGCAAGGATAGTTTTGAGATAAATGATGTTCTTCCTGAAGCTAATGGCAAGATGCATGACTTCACAGCACTGAAAGCTGACCTTGAAATGCTGTCAGTTGGCAAGCACACGCGATCACTATTCAGCTTTTCCTCTGGGTGGTTAGACACAGAACTCTTCTTTTGGAGATGCTGTGTTGATGCCAGTGTCTAAGCTGCCTTTTGTCTTATGTGATGAAGTCACAGAAAAACAAGTCTGGACAGGATGTCCAGAGACCATCACTGCTAGCCCTCCACCCAGAGCAGGAGCATCCCTCTGTGCTGTACCAAACTAATGAGGTAATGGTGAGGCACTGGCACAGGCTGCCCAGGAGTGGTGGAGTCACCATCCCTGGAGGCATCCAGGAACCGTGGAGATGTGGCACTGAGGGATGTGGTCAGTGAGCGTGGTGGGATGGGTTGAGGCTGGACTTGATGCTCCTAGAGGTCTTTCCAACCTTAATGATTCTGTGATCCTATGACTCTATGGAATGGTTCTCTAGCTCACACTTAAAAACCACACAAGACAAGGACTCCGCAACTGCCCCAGCTGCCAGCATTCCACGTTTTGATTCCTTTACTGTCAGGAAGCTTTTCATAAGATCTACCTGAATGCTTTTTGCTGCAACAGAAGTGATGACTACTTGTGCCATTCCCCACAGACAGGGAGGTTAGATGATTCCCTTCTGCTTTAACTAATCTATTACCTATTTATTTCAAAGCTTACAATATTTCCTGCATCTTACCTCATTTGGGGGGTTAGAACTACCTTATTTCTTCAGTCTGTCCCTGCTGGTCATACTTTGAAGACCTCTGGACATTTTTGATGCTCTCATCTACATTCTGTATCTTTCCTAAAGGCTGGTCATTAAAGGTAGACACAGTCCTCAAGCTGAGAGATTATCAGTGCCATGTAACTGCTACATTCAACTCCATCCTGACATAAAATACACAGCAGAGCTTTCAGACCTACAAATGTTCCTACTGGTTTTTCTTCTTCTTTGTCTAAAGTGCTCCAGGTCTATCAAAAACCTGAACAAAAAAGGACAGCTACAAACCCTCCTTAGCAGTCGACTTGCAATAAAATTTTTGTCTGACCTCATGTTAAAGATCTGCCTTTGTTGGCAAATTTAATTTTACTCCTCATTTCAGACGGACTGCCATAAATCATGTGAAGCAGGAAGTGTGCCTCATCTACATTTAGTTTAGTGTTAATTTAAGACACTGGTGTAAGTGTAGTAAAAGTCATGATAATTTATTGATAAAGGTATAAATCTTTCAGTGATTGGGAAAGAGCCTGAAATAGAGTAGAGCCAGAACATTACAAGTGAAAGGTTTTTGGTCCCAGTTTAGATCCAGATCACTGCCTGTATCCGCACTGACATCCAAGTGTCTAACTGCAGCTCTGACCGCTTCCAAACCAGGCAGCCACTAGGTCATGTCCGCATGCATAAATCGCAAGCACTGTCAGCACATGTAGGCTTGGCAGCTTTTAAAGAATTTCGGTTTATCTACTCCAGCACAACGTCCTCTACAGCCCCCAAGTCTGATCTCCCATTACAAGAAAGAGAGGGTGTTTATGGAAAAGAAAAAAAATAATGTTTGGAATCCAAGAAAAGACATTTAGCACAAGTGTTCAAATAGACCCAGCTTCTTGGGTAACTTCAGGAGCTGGTGCAGAACTCCACATCACTGTGGTGACACTGGTAATACATTCGTGTTGGCTGGTTAATGCTGCTCTAGGTGTCCTACAGTGAAGACCATCCCTAATCAGCACATAGTACAAAATAAAAGTCCATGGGCTATGAAAGCCTGGGTGTACGGCGGTACATAAGTCTGGGTGTTTCGTGATCCTAGGATGTCCTGAATTAATTTTACCATTATGCTGGTGACTCAGGCTTTACACGCCCCATGAAAAAAAAAAAAAAAAAAGGATTTTTATTATGTTAAATATGGGACTCATTTGGGTCTGGCTTTTCTTTATCCTGGAACAGAGACTGAGAGCAGCTCCTTGGTCTAAAGTAGGGATTTTTTACAATTGTGAAGTCATCAGTTTCGTTTCATTTGCCTTGAAATGCTGGCTTTCCAACAGCACTTCTAGACAATCCTAGAAATAAGCACATTTCTACTGTAACGTTCGGCATTATAAATCCGTAGAACTGCAAGGAAAACAAACCCATACATAAAGGACATGATTTGCTGCTAAATTCACAGGTCAGTATTGTCATCAATACCATCCTAACGTTGCACCCCTGCTCAGCCCTAGCAGACTTTCTCACAAAGAGACCACTAATAAATATAACTGTATTTCACACCATCGCCTACACGTAACTTCTGGATGTTGTAAATGTGAACGTAAATGTGCTTAATGGGCTGAACCAGAGCAACAGGTTGGAATAAACCTGGACTGCTCTGCACCTTGGTCTGGGTCCTCTGCTGTTTTGGTTCATGCGAGCTTGCACTTGGAGCCAGCTCCACGCTGGGCTGTGCACTAAGTATCAGCTCTGAGGGTGATGTATTTGTTCCAGTAAATCCAGAGTCAGTCAGAGCAAAATTTGATTCTCAAAGTGCAGCTTCAGGTTCAAATCCAAAATCTCAAAGGAAACCTCAGTTGAAACAACCAATTTTTGCCCAATTTCTGGCCAACGCAACTTGCTTTTTTAAGGAGGGAGGCGGGTTTCCTCAGATCTCCACACGGATTCTCTCAAAGGTTTGTAAATCCGTGCCAAATCCTTCACAAACCTGGGCTCAGATTCAGAAATACAGTGAAAACAGATTTTTTATTTATTTTTTTTTTCCCCGGCACTTTTGCTGCTGGTTCTGGCCAGGAGAAGAAAGAGCAGAGGCTGAGGGAAGAAGAATGGGGAAAAAGATGATGCAAAAATTTTCAAATGTCAAACATGTTCTGTCTGAGCTCTGGGCAAAAGTTTGGGGTGGCTGTTAATGCTCAGAAGATGAGTCATCCCCCCTCTCCCTTTCATCCTCCCTTGTTGCACTGCCCACTGCTTATACCAGAGACCCCATCTTTATATAACCTTTTTATAGGGTTATACAGAGCTGCAGTGCTACAGACCATAAATATGTGATCCCTGAGCCTTCTTCCTTTGCAAGGTTTACATCCAAGAACAGAGGAACATTTGAGTTCACTCGTGCAGCAAGAACCAAAAAACCCCGTTTCCTCAAACAGCCATAAAAAATAATTAAGCTAACCAACTCCGCAGAAGTAGGAAAAGAGCTGCTGGCCAGCCAACTTGCAGGGAGAAAAAAAGAAAACAAAGGGAAAGCCTTGGCAAAGAGAATTGTGATCTTACTGTACAATCAACTTCTGAGACAGTGAGTAGGATTAAAGCATGGAACATCTCAAGAAACGTATCTTTAAAACAGCAAAGCATTATGAAGCATACATGCACATTTCACAGGCCTTTGAAATCAGCAACACTGGCAGGTTTATTTGTTTTGATTGTCTCTTTCTCTTTCTTTTACTACTTTGGGATTTTTCTCTCTCTCCTTTTCAAGCCTAAAGCCAAATGACCCATGAGAAATGTGCTGTAATTTGTCTCTTATCCATCCCATCTCCATCTGATATTCCCTCTGCCCTGGTTACCCTGATGTTTTTCCAGACTCTACAAGCCGAACCAGTGTAACAAGGAGAAAAGTCAAATGATAAAGAAAGAAGTGCCGTGAGGATATGTTCAGGAACCGGTTGTTAAAACAGATTTCCTTCGCCGCTTTTCCGAAACCCCTTTTGGCTGCAGCAAGCCTCACTCACGTATAATAGTGAATTTAAAAACGTATAGGAAGGTATATATACTTGAGGCTATTTTAACCATCAGTTATATTGCTTGGCACTTCCACAGTGCTTCCCCTCTGGGCCTCAAAATGCTTCCTAAACATAAGAGAGAAATTCCACTCTGGTCAAAGCCCTGACACAAGCCCTCTGCACTGCTCCAAATCCCATCCGAGGGCTTACATGGAACTAAAGTGGGACAGGAATCGCCGTGCTGGGCCTCCCCGCAAGATCCGCTACCGTGGCTGAGGAAGCCATGAAACAGGCAGACAAAAAAACGTCCCTTGTCATGCAAAGAAGAAAACTGAGGTATAGAAATGCAATGATTTGTTCAAAGGAACGTAATCACTCAGTGTGACAGCTGGGATTAGAAACTCGGTCTCTAGCCTACGTTCCTTGATAGCATGGACCATCTTTCTTTTATGTAAGCAGTGGTTTGCGTTACCGATCCTTCAAGTTTTCTGCTGGTGGCCACTAATCATATTTTACAATCCTTCAATCTTATTTTACAATCTTTTACTCATATTTTACAATCTCCAAAACATCCTAACGGTCCGGTGCTCAGCAGATGGAAAATCAGAGCTCCCTACAGTAAGCCGGTCCTTCCTGAATCCCTTGGCTGTTTCTGAAGACGACGTAGCACATTTAGTTCATAAACAGATTTACTTGTGGAACCGGGGCTCTGCTTTCAATGAGTGAGCAGCCACCGTTCTAATGATATTTGGCATTTACATACCAACTCTCATCCCAAAGAGCTTCCAAGAACAACCAACGGATACGTGCATAGCACACTGCACAACAGTTCAAGTAAAGGACATTTTGGTTTCCGTCACCAGAACGAACCTGATTTTTTATGAAAAGCACCAGAGACCAGGAATGCAGCCTGTCATCGCTGCCTTGAATCAGGTCAAGAGTTAGGTAGAGGCTCTGTTAATCAGACTGGAAGCTGGAGATCAAGAGCAAACTTGAAGCTTTGACACAGAATTTCCTTTAATTATAGGAGTAACTCATAGCAACTCTCTACATTAGGATTGCCTAACTACTTCCACTGTTAATATTCAACTTCGGCCTTGTCTCTCTTGTCCCGTCCCAGTGGCTCTCGTCCCATCTAGTGACTCCAGGGTCAGGCTCGAAGTTCCATTTACAGCCTGCCCTGACCGGTGCCATAGTGACCCTTGGGAGTCACGGCTGGAGTGACCCAGGACTGGGCACTTCTGAAGCACTGGGACGCTCACTGGGCCCTCCCTTTAGAGGACACCAGAAGCATGGGGTTACCCTACACACAGATCCTGCTCCATGCTGAGCTCCGCAGCACCCACCCCTGCTCTCTGTGCATGCACACGGGCAGTGAGGAGGAGCAAGGAGCCAAGGAACATGCCTGGAGCAGCCCTGCTGTGCCACCTACCATGGGGACATTTGTCATTTCCTGGAAGCTGAACGCTGTGCTGTGGCCTCAGGGTTCGTGTAATGAGACCGCAATTAGTCCCAGCTCCTTCAGAAGGGTGACACGTTGCTTTGTCCCTGCAGGGATGTGCAGCTGGGACTTTAAGGGGCCTGGACATTTAGCTACTCCGTTAGCATCTTCTCTAATTAACATGCAGTAAAAAATGCAGGGTAAAAAAAGAACAAGATCAAATTCTTTTCTCCTTTCATCTCACTTTTTGACACTAATCCTCCCTGCACATAAACCCTGTGCCACAAAGTGAGATATACATTGCTATTGGAACAAAAAGAAACTTGGAATCAGGCCGACATCATCAAAAAAATAAATAAAACCATATATAACCACAAAGGACCCAGCAAGTTTATTACAGATATTTCTGGAGATGATGGGCCAAAATAATCAGCCCAAATATGCATCTTGCAAAACATCACTTTTTCTTTGGAGATGCCGCTTCTTTTCTGTTTTTGTTTTTACAACTCGTGAACTTGCAAATCTCATTTCTTATCCTTCTGGCAGTGCTGTGCATAAAGCTGGTCCTGCTGCAGCGGGCAGATCATCAATGGCTTAGAGTTAGGATAATCCCAATTTTCCTCTTTTCTGAGAAAGAAATGAAAACCTGACTCGAGTGAGACTAGTTGAAGTTTCCTCTTGTTCCATCTTATGCAGGAAAGAGTATGAGACACCAAAATGCGACTGCAAAGACTATACTCTGGTGATGGAGACTTTGCTTCATGGATACCGAGGAAACCTTATGCCTGGCACTAAAAGCCTCAAGTTTCCACACTTTGGGAGAGGTTTTTTCTCTTTCAGTAAAGAACTAACAGTTGGGTCAATTGGTTTTCTCTTCTCTTTTGTGGGAGCTATTGGTGAGTCATACCCAAAAGCCTTTCTCTTCAACAGTGATGTTCTGGATGCAATTTTTAAGAAAAAATAAATTAAAAAGAAGTCAGATTCAAGGAACCACTAAATGTCAGGAGATCTGTTGGAGCTGGTTACTCTTGTTCTTTCCCAACAATAAACAGATTACAAGGAAAGAGAAAATGTCAATCACCGAAAGAGAAATTTCACATAAGAACATTCAGCTTTGAAGTTCCCAGAATCCACAGTAAATTGCCAGGTGATCTGGCAGAAGCACCAACACACCTGCAATGGAAATAGTTCAGAGCCGCAGGAAGAACAGGCTGTGGAGAGTGTATTTTCTAAATCCAACTTTCTTCTTTTTTCTTTTCTCTTTTTTTTAAAAAAATTCTATTTCTGTTAAGCAGGAAGACAGAAAGAAAGGAAAAGTGAGGGAGAGAGGGCTTCATAGATGATGACTTTGTCAAGAAACTACTGTTGGGAGGTGGAACATGTGGTAGCAGTGGTGGTAATGGGCATAGCAAAGATAATTAACTCCCTGACATCAAAATCTTGCCTCTCATTTCTCTCTGCTGAGGCAGAGACAACCAGTGGGAGGAAAGATGCAAATGTGCCTTTTCCGAGCACTCAGGAACTATCGGTCCCTGCAGGACCTGCATCTTCCGCAAAGCCACAGGGTAAAGGAAAAGGCATTGTACAAGTGTGCTCTTGCGAGCGGGCATTTCTTGATCTGAAGGATATGCCAAACAGAAAAGGTCCTCAACCCCTCATATAAACACGGGCAGCAGACACATCAAAAGGCAAGGTTATTAGGTGGATGGGAGGATGTTTTTGTTGTCTCACATATGGATCTGCTAACACGTCCACCAGAAAGCAGGCACTGTCAGTCCCAAACATAAGACTGATTGTAAGCATTCCCCGGAGGACACATTTCCCAAGACCCTACAAAATTGGACTGGCAGATTATGAAAGGTACAGTACTGATCCAACATGTAACAGTAAACTAGAGGAAATCATACCCATATATTTGGCCCTCAGACATGAGCGCAGAAATTGCCTGTTTTGGCACCACAAGACCGTGGATCCACTTGAATCAAATACAGACCCCTAACAAAGTGCTATGAGAATGCAAAGATCTGTTACTCATTGTCGAAGGATAATGCAAGAGGGGGGAAAAATGATTTTCCTTCATGGCAAATTTCTTTACCAACCTTCGACATGAGTATCACCAGCAGGTGATACCAGCAGGTCGCAGTCTGACTTCAGTCTTCCCCAGGACAGTAGCACCCTCAACTTACATATCTCAACCATGCATCTCAATCAATATTCACTCTGGTTTACTGCATGAATTTATCAGTAACATGTCATTAACAACTCCTCTAGGCCTTAAGATCTTGATGACAACAAATCTAGCTTTGCAGAGGATCCAGTAAATGTGCAGGTTGTAATTTTTGTCCACTGATTCCCACACACAGACCCCTAATCCTACAAACCTGAGTTTATAAACTTATGCTCTCATGAAATGTCTTGCACCTCCCTGCCAAAGACAGAATCACAGAAGCATAGGGGTTAAAAGGGACCTCAAGATATCACTAAATCCAACCCCTGCTAAAGGAGGTGCCCTACAGCAAATTGCCCAGGAAAGTATCCAGGCGGGACTTGAATCTCATGTAGGCGACTCCACAACCTCCCTGACCCTATTCCAGGACTCTGTCACCTCCACAGCACTCTTCTTCATGTTTCTATGGAACTTTCCATGTTCCCGTTTTTGCCCATTGCCCCTTGTCCTGTTGCTGCTCACCACTGAAAAGAGCCTGGCCCAATCCATTTGACTCCTGCACTGTAGACATTCATAAACAGAGATGAGATCCCATCTCAGCCTTCTCTACTCCAAGCTGAACAGCCCCAGGGCTCTCAGGCTTTCCTCATAAGGGAGATACTCCAGAACCCTAATCATCTTTGTGGCCCTCCACCGGGCTCTCTCTAGGAGATCTCTGTCTTTTTTGAACTGGGGAGCCCAGAACTGGACACAGTACTCCAGATGTGGCCACAGAGCTCCCCTCCAGCAGGTCAGCCCCCAAGCTGTACTGATGCATGCAATTCTTTCTCCCCAGGTGCAGGGCTCTACACTTGCTCTTGCTGAACCTCATCATTTTTCTCTCCACCCAACTCTCCAGTCCACGCAGGTCTCACAGAAGAGCAGCACGGCCTTCTGGTGCATCAGCCACTCCTCTCAGCTTTGCACTGTCTGAAAACTTGCTGGGGGTGGACTCTATCCTTTCATCCAGCCCAGTGATGAAGATGTTGAACAAGACAGGGTCCAGTACCTACCCCTGGGGTACACCGCTCCTTACAGGCTTGACAGAGGATTTCCGCGCTTTTCCAACTCCTCTGCTGCCAGTCCAAGCATAGCTTGAGAGCTTTTCAAAGTCTGAGATCCCTTGGGTGCAGCAAAAGATGTGCTGAAGGCACCTGCTAAGCTACCTGGAAGCACCTTTTGGACTCTCTCCTACTGATGGCTTTCATATATCAAAAACTCGAGGTTCTTTGCGTATCAGCAGACAGAAATAAAAAGAGAACTTTGTGTCTGATCAAGACAAAGGTGATCTTGAACTTTTATGGCAAAACAAGACATTTTGGGGTAAAATACAAGACATTTTGGGGCAAAGTACGTGAATAAGTCTATCCTGAAAAGTAAAACTATCAGAGGAATTCTGAGAAGATGAGGAGAGAGCCAGGAACTTCTGCCCCTTATCTGAATCCAACTGGGAGCAGAGGGGGGGAATCAAACGACACGAATATCTTCAGGCAAAGTGGGAGAAACACTCTGATGTGTCTGACGGAAGCACTTTACTCTGTGTCTGGAAGTTTATCATGACCGATCAATTCTGGAAGAATTAGTGAGTGAGTTCTGGTTTTTGGCACCGGCACAGCAGTGGTAAAAAGGCTGGAGGCAAAAGGGAAGTAATTTTCATAATGCTGTGAACTGTTGCCATCAATCCTTACCCAAAACATTTCTTCCACTTACTCTGTGCAGTGCTGTTCTGTAGGAGCTTCCCTTTTAGCTATTGCCCTTCGTTTCAGGAAGGCTCACGACCTCGCACGTGCTCTGGATGCGGAGATCCAAGCCAAAGTCTGTTGGAGTTCAATCTTTCTAGGGACTTCAAAGAGCTTGGGATGCGTAACTTACTCCAGACAGAAAGCATAACATACACTTGGAACAATATTACACACGTAAAAATAGAAATGATTGAATGACTGTTAAGGAATGCAGTGTGATGGGGAAGCCTGATGTAAGTTGTGCATGGCATTTACATCGCTATTTCCATCTGCTCACCTAGGTGCTCTGAACTGTAGTGGAAGTACCTACTTTCTTCCAGGAGTTATAAAGACTTTAGATTTAATTCTCTGATTTGTGCCTATGCTGCACGTCTGTCCGTGCTGCAAGCAGCTGGCATGACTGCTCCCCTAGGAACTAACTGAGCAACAGCCACAAACAGCCACTGCTTATCCTCAGTGCTAAAGGAAAGCTGCAACTACACATTTTGGGAGGAATCGGCAGCCCACAGCATCAGTCCTCACAGATAACGTGAAGGGGAACTAAAAACCCTTTACTAGAAATGCAAGATGCAGACATATGAAGGTTCTTTGAATAACGTAAGTTTATGTTACTCTAAATATTTCTCAGACATTCTTAGTCTGCTTCCATTTGTGCTCACTGGAAGTGAAGACAGGATTGAGCATTGCCAAGCTCATGGAAATCAGGAGATCACAGAAAAAATGCCATTTTGCAATTGTTCTCAACCAGCTTTGCAAACCTAAGCAGTTCAGGCTGTTTGGAAATATTTTCACACTCTGATGCTCACTTGAAACAAACTACGCCCTGGCCTTTTTGAGGTCCTCACTTCTTCATTTACTTAGAATTTCTCACCAGTCAGTCTCTCTCTGTCTCATTTTAATTAAAAACAACTGCAAAATTACTTAAGGTGACACTTTTCACATGTCTAGGGTTTTTGATACCCACGTACTACCTGTAGTCTGTGGGTCCTGTTTTAAGCAAATAATTCCCTTTTGTGCCTTTGGAAAGCACACAAAAATTATATAGATGATTACAGTAATGGGCCCATTAATTTATATCCTCTGGATTTTATGTTATTTAATCAATGTCTGAGCTCTGACTGCAAAAGAAGCTTAAATTGACAACCTCATTCCCTTCTGCCCAATGCTCCCCAGCCTGTCGGCTTTGATACACAGATACTCTTTGCGAGCTGACAAGGGCACAAGTCTCATTACGTCCTATCATGGAAATTAGAAATGAATCAATAAGCAAAGAGGCAAGCTCCCGATCAGCTCGCTCATACCACACAATGTGGGGAATTCTTCACATTTTACCCCTAATCCTGCATCTGATCAAACTGAAATGTCTTCAGGGTCAGGAATGCCTCTGCTTCCTTTGGTATTTCTCTCATAGCCTAATCAAATCTCAGAGAAGCCGATCGTTTCGGCCCGTGTCTCATCTTTACCCTCAGTATTTGTGCTGTTCAATGCTGAAGAAATAATTCAGCAACATGCTTCATGCGATGGGGCAAATCATTACTGGAGCAGAAATGCTGGCAAGGCCCAAGTAACAGACTAAATCTCCTTCTTGGCACATTCACTGGTACTGTGTCTTTCAGCATAATTTTGACATGGAATTTTCCTGGCATAAATCACACAGGTTTCCCTCTTCCCTTCCACACCACGCTGCGTAGCTCTGTGTTTTGGTAAATCTCATCTATTAATAGTTGCCCTCTGTGGCTATAAAAAAAAATGTGGCGGTAGCCAAAAGCCAGTCCTTGGTCGGGAGCAGCTGCGGCTGCCTGAACGCACGCAGGACGCGGCATCGCACAGCAAAGCCCTTTCTTGGCTCCATGACAGAGCAAACTGATTAAATAAGGCCACAGCCAAGCGAACGGAAAAGGAGCCCCTTCCCTGCAAAGAGGGGAGAGCGGCTGCAGCGTCGGGCTGCAGAGGCATCAGGGTATTTCCATTTTCTCGTTGACATTTTCTTTTTTTAACTCAGCAAACCCCCCCCTCCCCCCTTGAGTGTCTTCCTCGCTCCACCCTCCCGCCAAGTCCCTGCAAACTCTCGCACTTGAAGAAATAGAACAAAGACGTCATCGCAGCCAGCACCAGAGGTCGCGGGGTACATTTTAAGGTCTAGTCTACTTCTTCTGTTTGATTGATTTAAGTGATTAAAGCATTTCCGCTCTTCCTGTGCTTTCAGCGGCATCCTGGGTAACTCTGGGGAAATTCAAACCAACCAGCTGTGATCCGTATTACAAAGCCACGGCTGGAAATACACACAAGGATGGCGATGGGGCCATACTGGAAAGTGTGGAAGGAGAGGAATATTGCCTCCTGGTAGAGCGAGGAAGGGCTTTCATGTGTCAGACCGAGAAGCATTCAGCTCAGCAGAGGAGATACAGAGTTGGATATGAGGAAATAACTTCTGCTCCAAACGAGAGATGGGGCACTGGCACGGGCTGCCCAGGGAGATGGGGGAGTCACCGTCCCTGGAGGTGTTCAAGAACCTTGGAGATGTGGCAATGAGGGACGTGGTCAGGGAGCAGTACTGGTGGTAGGTGGGTGGTTGGACTGGAGGATCTCAGAGGTCTTTTCCAACCTTCATGATTCCATGAATTCCCATTGTCTCAGCACCGCAGGGCACTGTCCCCACCCTGGGTGGCCTGGTTGGTGACAAAGCACCTGGTGGCAGCAGCTTCCTCCCCGGGTGCACTTTGAATTGCCATTTGCATGAAGTGAAGCTCTTGAAAGTCCTGGAGAACTGCTCAATCTCAGGGATGTCCACGGCAAGTCCATGCCATGCCACATCGCGGGGCCCTGCAAGCACTGCAGCACACCTGGCCCCAGCTGCAGGCACTCAGAAAGCCCATGCCACATAACTTCAGTGCCTCTCGAATTTCCCTGGGGATGTTTCACTAAGACAAATTCTCCCTGCAAAGCTGATGGGAATGATATGAAAACGAAGCCTTGTGCCGGGGAAAACGAGAACCACAGCTTCTCATTGAAGTCCTCAATTTATTGACACTACAAGGACATAGCATGAGAAGCAAATTTATTCCATATTATCTACTGTCAGTATAGCTCAAAAGATGAATTTTGAGGGAGCAGAAAGAATTTTATTCTCCCAAGCCCTGTAATTCAACACTGCTGAAGCTGCCCTCACACAAATCAGTGATGACACATCTTTTCAATGTCTGGGGCCAAAATTATTTTTAAAAGCATTGCAGGTAATTGCCATTGCTGTTATTCCAAACCACTGCTATTTCCACTATTTTGCTATCACTGATGTAACTCGACAAGTGGGCTTATTCTGCAATTACTGAATTAAAGGCAATAGTATATTTCACGACAAACAGCTCGCACGTATCCATGGCCATGACCAGATCTCTAGATAGAATTTCCATGAGATGTCCCACGTTTCCAAGCTTTGTTAAACGCTACCCAAACATCTGGGTACCCCCTAAAATAATTGGCCTACAGGGTGCAGATTTTATCAGTTTTTTTCACCGGGGTGGATTGGCCACAGGAGTCTTTAGAACAATGGCTGGGAAAAAACAAAACGCTGAACCTCGTTCTCCTGAAGAATTTCAGAAAGATCAAATTAGGCCAAAAACTCCAATCTTGATTTCAGCGAGGTCCCTTTCTAGCAGGGGTCCCTCTAGCAGGGTCCCTCCTTTAAAAGAAAAAGGAAATTAAAAATGAAAAACAGCACTGGGGAGAAGTTAAGCGTGTGCTTCAAACTCACACATGCCAGGAAATTTAGAGTTAAAGGTGAAACCCCACCCTAAAGAGCCTCATACTGGAGATATTTCGGCGAGCAAACATAACGTGCTCTGAAATACAAAGTCCCGGTAGGGTGCACGAGGTATGGAGTTTCAGCCTTCACTCCAAATTTCCTGGCTTTTTGGAGGTTTATTAGGCTTTCATACCCCAAACGTTTAACTACTCCAAGAAGTTTCCTCAGTGCAGCTCTCCCTGAGCCTTTTGGAAACTGAGCATCAGCACTGTGATGGTGAAGCTACCCATCCCTTATTAATGAACCTGAAAACCTTTTCTTGCCAATTTATGCTAACTTGAGGGGCTGAGATTGAGTGCACACTGAGCAGCTGCAGTTTGGCTACCCTGACATTGCTCATTTATTCAGAACAAAATTGAAGGACAGGATTTCATTGGCTCCAGCAGAACAAATGCTCCTATCTTCTTCTACGTGGGTCTCACAACTGCGCTTCAGCCAGCAAACAGGGAACAGATTTTGACAGACACCCTACCAGGCTCTGGATGGGGATACATCCATCCCACAAATCTGGCCCTCATGGATGAATGATGACTATTGCTATCCGCATCACATTGTTCTACGACACAGCTTGCATAAGCAGGTGTTAGAAATATTGAACCGGTTTCACAGTACCCCATAATAATTCTAAAATATCTGTTTTGAGGCTCTGCATTGCTGCCTTTCCTGGGAGCTCTAAGGAAATGATTACCTGGCAACTCTCTATCCTGTCTGTTGGCTCACACACTTCATCTCAGATGTGCACACAGAGGAACCTGGAGCATCACACCTGTGATGACTGCAGTGGGTGCCCTGGCATACAGCTGACAGAGCAGGCATCCCCTACTCTGTGTCAGTCTCTGTGCACAAACTATTCCCGTGGTGGACAGCTGCAAAAGGGACAGAACAGCTCCTGAACAGAGACATCACTTGGGCTTCCTCCAGCCTCAGGCCAGGCAGAGTGAGAGCCAGTAGGGCCGGGCTGCCCGCAAGGGGGGGAGAAGGAGACAAGGAGGGAACGTGGAGGAGGCAAACAGGGACTGAAAGCTTCGGGAACCGGTGCCAAAGAAGTTCAAATGAGGGCCAGTAGACACTAACTGTGCCTCGGGCTGTTGCCTACAGAGCTGCCTCTGCATCCCTTCTCCTTCAATCTTTTCCAAGACCTTCCTCTTTCCCCTCACCTTTCCATTTAGTTAATCCCCTCTTCACTCAGCCCCAGCTATCAAATTTAAACATACACACACGGCCAAATCCCCTGCCACACACACTCCTTCCCATACCTCTGAAATCCTCCAACAGGCCAGCAAACTAAAAGCAGAAAGCCCACAAAAAGATCATAAGCAATGATTTATTGAATGTGACCTCACTTTAAAAATAATAATAATAAAAATAGGCTGATTAATTTGGGAAAAAATAAAGGACAAGATTTTAAACTCGTAAACCCTTAGAATCACAGCATCATCAAATCATTAGGGCTGGAAAAGACCAAATCATTAAGGTTGGAAAAGATCATCTGGTCCAACTGTCAAACCCTTCTTTGTATTGTTCTCATCTTTTTGTCCCTACACTATGGATGGGCTTCAAAAAAGAGGCAAGCTGCCCTTCCCCCTGCCTCACTTGTGAGCTGCAGCTCTCGCAGTACGTCAGAGCATCGCTGCTCTGCAAACTGCAGTGCTCGCTCAGTGTTAGCGCTTCGTTCTGCTCCAAACTTGCATCCCTTTTCCCAGTCTTTCCATCATATCTACTGAGGCTGCAGGCAAGTCCTCTATGGCATCAAGGTATTCTTCCACCCCAAAATATAAACTACTCATAGAAACTGCTGTTTTCTGAGTAATCACGCTTTCAGGTTGGCTTTCTCCCCCCGCATTAAGTTCACAGATATCGGGCAAAGGCAGAGCTGCTGGGCCAGTAGTAATGCCTCCCCTCACATCAACATTTTCAGCTGAGGCTATATAAAGAAAATTCACCTTCTCCTTCTCACCCCTTCTCCTGTGAACCACTACATGAAGGCACCAGAGATGCTGAGGGTTTGAAGTGTGGCTGCGCAGAGCGAACTCCCCCAGGACACAGCACAAGTCAGCATCCTCTCTCCTGCAAGATGTCTGTACATTTCCACTGGCAGCAAAAGGGAAGGGATTGCTAGGAAAAACAAATAAACAGCCCAAGGACTGCTTGTCCACATGCAGTAGTGCACGTGAGGGGCAAAGCCAAAGGCATTGGGCTCTTCCTTGGTGCAAAGAGAGCATGGTGGAGGTGGCTGCTCTGTATTTCCTCAATGAGCAGCTTCTGCTCACACGAAATGGATTTGAATTCCTATCAGAAAAGAACTCGGAAAGACAGGATCGGAACTGCAAATGGGAGCATTGCACCTGGTTAAGCTTGGCATAGAAATGACCTGTGCTTTGCATCTTTTGGTGTGAAAGGTGCGACCTCCTGTATTTACGGAAGGCTTGGGTTGCCGCTAATTAAAAACACAAGGTGCACCTCGCACCCTGCTGAAGAGAGGTTGGACCCAACTGGGTATGGGAGAAAATGGTGATAAATGCAGAGCTCCACAGCACTCTATGAGGCATTATGGCCACGACCAAAGTGGATGGGCTAGACAGTGTCGCCTGCACTGACCAGCAAAGGGAATAAACCAGCCTTACCCAGACTGCTGCTTTCCAGAACATGTGAGGGGATGAATTTCAACTGCTAAAGGGGTTATGGAGAGCGCTGGTGTCAGTGCTGCAGGTCCCTGTTCAATCTGCAGACCCCACGCTTTCCAATCTTCCACACAGGGTTCCGGAGCCAAATGGGTCTGCACTGGCACTGGAGAGTATAATAAGACTTTCATCTCTTGTCTCCCACAAGGATTCTTCATGATCTCTGATAGTTTACTCCATAGATTTTATAGGCTGTCTCCATTCCAAGCATCCTGCAGTTTGACCAGACAGTGATCTTTTTACATAATGGATAACGTCCATGAAAGAAACCGTGAGTCCTATGAGTCTTGAGGAAAAAATGTTCCTGGAAAAAAAAAGCTGCTGGAAAAGATGACTGTGGGACAATCTAAATAGAGCAAACTGCTACCATTTCTAGGGTGTGCAATTGCATATGTAGGGATAGTTTCTTTAGCAATGAAATCCTGACTATATCAGAACTCAATAGTAGACTTATAAATGTCAGTTGCTAGCATGGGAACAGATGCAGTTCCTCCCAGCTGATTAACATCCCTGACATCTGGAATAGAGGACAGAATAAACAGAGAGAGCAGAGGATTTCCTGTTGGGACTTGGCTGTTGGGTGCAAACTACCAAGATACAGCGACTTTGTCCTTGAGAGTTATCTCTCCACCTTCTAAACAGCTCTGGGGATGGTAACAAAAGACCTGGACATTTAGCGCTGAATCCCTAGACAAAAACTCAGATATTTGCTATAGTTCTGCCTGATACCTGTGTGATTGCAGGAATCCTTGATGTCAAGAGCTGCACAATGGCCTCTTCAAGGCAGGGGATTAAGTCCTCAAGCTTCTTGAATTGAACAGCTTTGATGAATTTCTTCTGTTCTTTTCAGTGTTTTGGATTAGGTGGAAATTAATTTATTCTTGGGAATCAAGGAGTATCTCTTACAACTCTCCCAGCTCCTAGAAGAGGGCACTGCGTGTGCCTCCTTCCCCCAAAATAAATGGACCGTATTTTGCAAAGAAGCCTCGTGGAAGGATTTTCAGTGGAAAAGAAGGAAAGGCAGCTAAGAGGTGGACTGATTCAGAAATTCCATGCAGGAGCCTGTGCAGCCACTTCGCTACTTGTATGAGGCTGAGCTAGACTGAAGATGAGCCACTCCCTCCTGCTTCTCGTGTGTCCCACGTGGCACAGCATGTTGTGTCCTTCGTGCAAGGCTCTGCCATAGCCACCCACTGCAATTCAAAACTACAAATGGTTAAAATGTGTATTTAGAGTCTGTTTCATGCATGACTGGAAATGTCCTTAATTCTGAGTTGATGCAACGCTGGGCTTGGCCAAGCTGCACACTCCAAGAGTTGGAGGGGGCACAGAGAGGGCTGGGACCAGCAGGGCCCCAGGCTCCAGTTCTTTGGCTCCATGTCACTCTGAGCTTGCAGGCAGGTGCTCTGCCCTTCCTGAGGTGAACAGAAGGTCTGCAGGAGCCTTCAGGGCACACATGTGGATGTTGAGAAAAACTGTCCCCATGGTGTCCCATTCTGGGAGGGATTTCCAACAAATATTCAGTGTTTTGTCTGAATCGAGGGAGTAGCTTGCACTGTTTCAGGAATTTCATCAGTATTTTCCTAAGAAGCCATCAGAGGAAGGCTTTCTTATCTGTATATGCAATCCTGTGGTGAAGCCTGATGTGAAAACCCAATATTACATAAAAGGAATGGTTCAGTTAACCATAGTATGGTGCAAGAATTTGCCACATCAAATGGCACTCATAGAAGACAATTTCCTATGATCCCTTGCTGTTTCTTTCAAGTTTTTTGAAAAGGAGCCATGGTAGGTGTCATGAGCTCAGTCTTCCCTATTTTGTAACCAGCAGTATCCCAAACAACACAAGGAATGCGTCTCTCTGGCAACTATGTCTACCCTTGCTCCTTCCTTTTGTACTGGGACAGACTGCATGATCTTAGCATGTTCTCATCTTCCCAGAACTGCAGAAATAAAGAAAAGCTGAACAGTATTTGCAAACTTTGTGCTGGGACTAAACACATTCTGTCCCACTCTCATGAAATCAGTAAAAAGAAGTTAGGCAGATGTCTCGGATACAGCCCGTTGTGTGAATAATGATAACCAGTCATGTTTTGTTTTTTTTCCTGCAGGCTACTAGAAGGGAGGAGAGATGATCTAGTTGGTACCACAATGTTTACAGCTTTTCTCCTCTGCAGCTCCCAGAGCAGAGGCCCCATCCATCAGTGTTGTCCCTCTGGACCGTCCCTCTGGCAAACTTCTTTGCAGATTAGATTTCTGTGCACCAACATCCCCACTACCTGACTACGGCACAGAATCTCAGTTCTTTGAAGAAAATGTTTTGCAGAGGTGCCAGAAGGAGAGGCTGAAAAAAAAAACACCTTTGAGCTGCACCACATCAGTGGCTGAAGGACACCATCAAAGTACTGGAGAACTTTGTCCGAGGTGCCAAAAAAAATCACAAGCAACTTACAGGGCAGATTGGAGTTGCCTCAAAACTTTTCCAGTACCATCGCATCTGGGGTTACAATTCGTCTAGAGGCAGACACAGAGTTTTTTGTACTGATATCCATAGCAACATTAGGAGATCCCAGGATGGAGGATGGAAGGGCTGAGGCTGAGACAGTCACACCGAGACTGACACAAGAAGGAAAGAGACAGGAAATGAATACATCTCCTTTTGGGGATGAAGAGGCACTGAAGAGGGTTCCTGTTTATAACAGCATTAATCAAACATTAGCACTTTCTGGTTGGTTCCAACGAGCAGAATTATTTCAGGAATAAATTCCACATGGTGAACAGCTGGCTACAACTGCTGACACTGAGCATGTAGGAAGAACAAAACCCAGTAGCATCTGACGACTCCCCAGTACCAAGGAAGGCCGAAGAGTTTTTATGGCATAAAGCTCAGGGAACTCTTTATTGGTAACATCATATCTATTCCACCCCCATTTATCTGATGCCTTACCAAGCCAAGGGCTCATTTCTCTTTCTTCTGCTGTTGTTAGACTGAACTCTGGCAGAGGAAACACCTGGAGTTCGATGAGAGCTCTCAGTGCTGCCGAGATGCCCTCATTGATGCAGAGCAAGGCCTGCACTAAAGGGGACTGAGGGCTGCCAATGAAAGTGCTGACAAGAGGGGCTGGTGATGCAAAATGGGCCCAGATGGTGCCAACTGAGTCACACATTTTGACTGAGTCAGTAATTGGCACCGAAATCTCTCTCAGGGGATGGTGCTGATTGCCCTCAGCTAAACACAGGATTTGAATCTTCACCCTTTTAGTCAATGAAGACCTTGCTAACAAAGCCACTGCCCTAGAACTGTATCCATTAGCCCAAATACTGCAAGCAGAGTTCAACCTTACAAATCTCATTGATCAAATCTACAGTCCTAAGTGCTGTGCTCCAGAACACCGACTGCGAGCACCCAGCACCGTGTGGGCAGGAGCTCAGCCAGCAGGAAAAGGCTCCAGAGAGAAAGCTACCTTCTGCTGCCCTTGGTTTCACTGCCAGCGGTGAGAGCTGCATTACAACTTGTAGGCAAAGCCAATTAAATGAAATCTAAACACTGCAAAAAAATCTTTGGATGAACTACAGATTTTCTTGGGCTCTGTGGTTGGAAGAGTAACTTCAAGGTCTCCAACAATGACTGATGTGTGTCACTTGAGAGTAGGTGTTGCTCAAGCCGTGAACATAAATCCTCCAGATAAGACCAGCAAGGTGGTTGTCTCCAAAAAGAACATACAAAGGAAGTATGCTGTCTTAAGGTAACTGAAAATTTTGGAATTAAATTCCTAGCCTGGCCTTGTGCAAGCGCAATCTGTCTGCTTCATTTGGAACAGAAACAATAGAAACGTCAGAACAACATTAAGGCACAGTCTTAAATCTGAAAACAACAATTTAAAAGGCTTTTCTTGTTTCATTTTGCATGGGTATTATGCTGGTCACAGTACGAGTGATAAAAGCGTACTATCAGATTAAAAATAATGTATTTTTCTAAAAATTGTCATAGCTGTTATAACTAACACCTCAAGTTCTCAGAACTACAGTGTTAAAACAATCCAATTTGCATTATGCCTTTGATGATATTTGCTCAGTTGTGTTCCTCTCCAGTTGAACAGCATTAAAAGACTGGTATTTTTCCTTTTTATATGTTCAATAATTAGTGCTTAAAGTAGCTTCCCATTTGAGCCTTGTTCACTGATAACTGACTGAAGTCAAGCTGAGCTATACGGATGTTTTTTAAGAAAAATCTCACTAGAGTGGGAAAGAAAAAGGATTGGAAGCATTTCTTTGCAGCTTAATTACGTGTATTTTAAGCTCCAATTGAGCTGATAATGTTGTTTAAAAACTTCTCTCTACTAAGGAAATTACAAATATAGTCTGAATTGATATAATTAGAAGAACTCCAGAACAGCTCATACTTTCCTTCTTAACTTGAACTTCAGTGGTGACGACACAAAGTGTTCTGTCTTAAGACTTTTCACCATGAATTGCTCTTAAAAACAGAAACATGGGATATAGACAACAGAATTTTATCCTTAACTTCCATCTCCTGCATGTTTACATCACTAACTTACCAACAAGGAACTTTTTTTTCTACCCAAACATACTAATTCTTGTCTGAAAGTGACCAAAAAAAAGTTGGAGTAATTCTAGCTATGCGGTGCTCAACTGAAGCAGGTAACTCAGGGACAGCCCTCTTCAAACTACAACATGAGGAAGTTTTAGCTGAGAATCTCAGGATTTTATAAACTCACATCCATCCACAGAAAAGCTGCTCACCCATTTGTGATAAGGAGGCATTACTCCTGTTCTCATACGTTTATGGAGAGACACAGAAGAGCTGAGTTACCCGGCAACCACATGCAACAGTGCTCCCAAGAACCTAGTACCCGCTTCCCTCCTCATAACCCACAGACTCAGCAGCCACCTTACAGCAGTTCTTACAGTAATCTGCACTCATACAGCATTAAGAAAGTAGAATAACCTACCCACCTTCAAAGGAGTCCTACAAAATTTAAGACTACTTAGGAGTATTTATGTTACATGCTTGTAGGGCTCTTCACTGTAAATACACATGAATCATAGAACTGTAGAATCATCAAGGTTGGAAAAGACCTCCAAGATCATCCAGTCCAACCGTCTACGTACCAACAATATTTCCCCACTAAACCACGTCCCTTAGTACAATATCTAAATATTTCTTGAACACCCCTAGGGATGGTGACTGGATCCATATGAGCTTCCTATGACATCTAATCTAGTCTGTGGTTAAAATAATCTGGGCAATGCTACAGCATACTGTTCAGAACCAGCAACTAATGGGTCTTCCAACATTGTTAAGATTTCAATGGTAAGACGCAGTAGAGACCATTACTGAGATTGCACTCAGGTAATTGCAAAGTCAGCCAAATACCAAGAAAAAAATAAATGCATTAAAAACACCAAAGCTCATAATGTCAATAACACAACGGTTCAGCAGCCAGCAGGCTGATCAATACCTAGACAGATACTCATTAATATGTATGTAAAAAGCTCGTTTAAGAAATTGCCTACCTGTATGGAGAATATGGGTCAAAGCACGTCTTGGTGACTTCTGTTATCTCCGGGTTGCAGCACTCCCCACCATCAAAGTTGTACCTCTCGTAATTGCAATCCATGTCACACACTCCATTCTGCTTCTTCTTGTTGAAGAGCGTGTGGCGTACGTGCCGGCAGTCCCCCCCGTCGTACCCGGTCAAGGTGTGGTTGCACTCGGGGTCACAGTTCTCATCCCCAATCTTGCTGATATCACAGTTGGCCAGGATGAGTCGGTGCCGAAGGGACGAGTTCTTCACCTCCAGCACCTCCAGCTCCCAGGTGATGTTGTAGCGGCTGAAAGCCTCATTTAAATGCTGGTGCTGGAACTCGATCTGCTGCTGGCTGACTGTTGGGTTCTGGTGCTTGTCGTCATAGAGATTTACCACGCGGTAGCGAACAATTTTGTTACGGCGGAAGCTGGGGAGCTTGTTGTAGCTGGCAATGACATCCGTGTTGTCACAGACCGTCTGTCCACAGAGAGGAGGCTCTAGGCTGGTATCCAGCAAGTAGCCGTGATGGTAGCTGGACTTACTCTGAGGACTGCTGCCATCCTTCATGGGAGACCAGGTGTTTTTCACATTCAGTAAACTGTCTTGAAGAACTAGCTGAGGTAGAGGCATGTCTTGTCTGTGAATTGCCTGGCCCATGTCCAACAAGATCTCCTTCTGAGACCTGGCTGTCCTCCAGAGGCTGAAGTGCTCCACATAACCCCGATAGTTCTGGTTCAGGGCATTTCCTCCAACCATGAGCACCTTGCACTTCAACGTCAGAAGACTGAAGATGCTGCCCACCTGCTCTCCGCTTGTGGCTACCTGGGCCCCATTGACGTAGAGTTTCATCAGGTGCCCATCGTACGTGGCAGCCAGGTGCACCCACTGGTTGGGGAGGTAGCTGCGATGTGCTGCAATGGTGGTCACTTTGCGAGCACGGTCTGTCTTCAGAGAGAAGAAATAGCGGGGGTCTCTATTCCCCTGGTCACTGACGGTGTTAATCCCCAGGACCCATCCTCGGTCACGGGAGGTGTAAGAACATTTGTCATACAGTCCTACGTGCCCCCAAAAGAGAAATACAGATAAATAAGGATGACAGAGCAAATAAAGCAATTAGTCTTCATACTGTATAAATCTCTTCCTAGATATGTATAAACACATGCTCACCTATATACGCTAGAAAGTTAGTGTACAAGAAAGACATTAAATCATCCAGCACACAGCTGTGGGAGGTCGCGTTAAGATTTGCTATTAAAGATTTGCCAGTGGCATGTATGAGTGGGATTCCCCTTTCCTGACCAAAGACAAACACTGTTTGCAAATTCCTATCAGTAGAAAGTTGTACTGTGCATTTGGTCTTCCCTTCATTCAAGCCATACATCACCGGCTGAAAACAAGAACGCTCTTGAGAAGCAATCCTTGTCAACCTCACTCATATCTCACACACACAAACCCTCTATCTAGCAAGGCCCAGAGGCAGGTAGGTATGAAATCGAACCACTGCACAGTCTGAGAAACACTAAGTGGCTGGAATAATCTTGGTATAATCAACCTAAGCTTTGCTGAGAGCAAGTGCAAGACTTTCAGGCTGCCTTCAAACTCATATCCATGAAAAAAACAGCACAGAAACGGTATACGCTGGTGTCTATGAATAATTTATCTCATATATAAAGTGCAGTTCCACACCTAAAGTTCTCTCGATGCATCTTCAGCAACAAGAGATGGAAAGAACCTAGTCCCTCCCAGCCTGGGACATGAGGGCTGGGAAGTTAAAGATGGACATTTCCATCTTTCATTTCTCAGAGGCCACGGGCTGCAGTGAGACCCTTCGACTGCAAAAATAATCGTTAGAGCCTTCAGCACCAATGGCCTTCCTAGTACCAGCACACAGAAACTCCTTCCCCCAAGCCTTCACTTCCAACAGCCTAACCAAAAATCATAAATCTCTGACAGTTCAGTCCTCATGAAAAGACTAAATATCCCCTTACCTCACCTCTGCACCCTAACCCTCCCAGCACTACAACCAAATAACATCTTCTGCTTCTGACTAAGTTGCTCAACAGCCATCTGTTAACAATCACTCATTAACAGTGCAGTCTTGTCTAGTATCAACAGAGCAAAGGTTACAGGAGCATTCACTGTATTTTTCCTCCCCTCTCCCAGCACCCACCTTCCCGCTCTCTCCTCACACCCTTCCCTTCTCCTTCCCCTCCCCCCCCCACAAAAAAAGGCTTCTGATGGGAAAGTTAAAAAAAATTAAACAGGGCTTTTTTCTGCACGCTGGTATTTTGCTAGGGACTCTGAGCTCCCCCTTTTCCTGTTTCCTTTGGAAGAGAGATCCCAGGGTTCGGAAGGTAATGTGTTTATTCATCTGTAGGGCGCACTCAGTTCAAAACCTTTCCGAGACCAGCTTCTAGTTTATACTGCTACGGGATCACGGGAAAGGAGAGGAGGAGGAACAGCAAAGGAAAAAAACAAATATGCCAAAAAAGCCTCGACATTTGCTGGGATGGATGTTTACCTGAGAAACTCCTGATATGAAAGCCAAAGGTACCGGTGACCTTCTGGAGTCAGGGATCTCCTGTTTTTTGAGGGTTTCTTTAATTTTCTTTATGGGATAAATACTTTTAGAAAGCACTCATTTTTGAGATGCATGACAGCCCATAAAGGTCTGCATTTTTATGAATCTCAAATGAAGGTATTATCCAGCGGTAGTGGGTGGATAATACTGCAATGAATGAGAAGACAGTTGGCAAGCCAAGTCCCTCTCCCAAATAAGTCATAAACAAAAAAGTTCCAAGAATGAGTTTTTATTAAAAAGTTGCCCTGCCAGTATAGCAGGCAGAGGTCTCTGAGAGCTGGGCAAGCATAGAAACAATTGTCCCTGGGTGTGAGGGGGGCATTACAGGAGAGACACAAGCTCTCTTCTTCTGGCAGTGACTTCTATCGATTCTCCCCTCTGCCCCAAAGAAACATCTGAACGCCCTCTGTATAGAGGTATGGCATCCATGTAAACCAGTACTCAAAGGTGAGGAGATGGGATGTTCTAAAATATACCCAGTTCTGGAAAATTAAACTCCCAGGGGAGTCCGTTCTGTTTCAATAACTTTTTGTTATTGAATATCTTTGTTTCCAGCGTGGGAAATACTGAAGAAAAAGAGTAAAAGCATATCATATAAAAGGAACCCAGCATGAAAGAAAGCCACCTCCCTTAACAAGGAGACCTTTTTATAGGTACACTACAGTCTCACTTTATTATAATAAGGCCATTTGAACCAGTCAGACATTTTGTAACGGAGTTTTTGCCTGCTACCAAATGCCATCCCAGTGAAAGCAGGAGAAGCGATGCAGACATGGACTAGTCCTAACAAATACCCTGAGAAGCCGTGGGTTTGCAGCCTGGCCCAAGGCCTCGCTGGGTTCTGACCCAGGTGCAGAAGTCACCCCGCCGCGCCGTGCCCGATGCCATCCTTGCCACCTCTGCAGCCCAGCACCTTGTTCTCAAGGTGTCCCACATCCCCGCTGTGGGTCGGAGGGCTGAAGTCCACCATGCAGTCTGCCAGGGTCGAGTTTTTGGGGCTTTCTCTACTGACTGGCTGGAAATATTCCCCCAAAGAATGAATAAATTATTGAGGAATGGAAATTCAGTTTCCTGGCCAGGATTAAAGAACATCTTCCCCTCTCTCTGAAGTGCTGCATGATGCTAGTGATTGACCTCAGTTGAACAGATGGAGCTGCTGGAGGAATACTACAGAATAGTAGCAATTCTCCCTTGCCTTTGAGCACTTAAACCCTGATGTGATGCAACGTGTCTTGAGTTTGGCTCAAACAGCTGCCATCAATTCAAGATTTACAGGGAGCCAAAGGAGGGCAGAGAAAGAAAAAAAACAGTGACAATAGGGACACCACTGAACATGCCAGTATGAAAGCTGCTGAACTAAAACAGTCTACTATTCCAGTTCCTTACATTTTCTAGTTTAGGGCGAAGGTCATTACTGAATCCATATGCCAAATCCAGTATTCTTTTCTTAAACTTTTACTATTACAAACACTCAACTCTTGATGAAAAGATGGATTGATCCCAATGCCTTCAGCAGAAAGACTTGTTTTATTCTTAAGAGAAAGGAAAAAGAATAAGAAAAGGGATGAGAAACACACACTCCCTATAACTTGCCGAGCTGTACCATTTCTTTATGACCTTCTTTTGCCTGTGTGCTGTACCTACTTTCCCACTCCTTCACTTATTTTTGGCTTTAGACTATGATTCCTCGGGCTAAGGGAGTGTCACTTTTCCGTTTTGTCCCCAGCACAATGAAACTCATTTCAGCTGGGACTTTGGATGTCATAATAAAAGAATTTATTACTTCTTCTATGACAACTAATAAGGGCAAAACCATTGGAAGAGGGACATGTCAGATAATTGCCAGAACTTCTGAAAACTGAATAATTTGATGTTTTCATAATTTATTTCAATTTAGTAAAAGGTTCCATAGCCGTGAGTTATTTCTTAGACATAATTAAGAACATTTTAAACATGAAGAGGCTTCTTTTACCCCAAACAAGGCTGTTTTTGAGCAAAATCACCCCCTCGCAATGGTTCACACTGAATTTCAAAATTCAGCTGCGACCGCAACCAACGTTTACATGAAAAACATACACAGTGTAGATGCACATTTACACAGAGAATTCTTTACAATAAGGTCGCAGAGGACATTTTTAGCTACTTTGTGTCCCTCAAGAAACCAAGAGTGGTGCAAAGAGGCCTCATGGTAAATGAGACTCAATCCAAAGACTGCAAAACCACAATTTGGCGAATATGCCTGAAGTTTCTGAGCCAAGAAATGGTGCGAAATAAAACTGATGTTTGTTTTCCCCACAGCAATTAGATTAAAAAAATATGTACAAGTTTCATACAGCAGCAAACAGTTTTCCTCACTTCTGCTCGCCTTGAGTTGTTAGAAAGGAACGGTGCGGCAGCGGAGGAGAACACTGACAGCCCTGCTAACCCCTCATCTGAGTGACTTTTTTCCCTGCAAAGCTCCTGTTCCTGAAGCCCAAGGGATTAAAACCAAATTTATCTTTTATTAAAAAAAGAAGAGGCACAAGTTCAGCTTTCCAGTAAGAGTCATCGGTAACCTTCCCTCCCTACAAGAATGAGTCAGACAGCTCTGGAGGAGCACATAAACACACCACGATGCCACGCGCTCAGCCAGGGCAGCGATGGCCCACCAGGTTCCTTCCAGCCCCGTGACGCCTGTCCCTTGTAGAAGTAAATTCCGAGGCACCGAGATAGTGGATACTGATGGAAAATTGAAGCTCGAAGGCCCAGTGCTGACAGTCAAATTCAGAAAACCAGTAGAACAGTTTCTCCCTTTATTTTTGAAGTGAAATGTCACTTCTTTGGCTACCAACCCACAGCTGTTCCCAAATACAACTGCTCATCACACCTGATCTCTTCCAGGAAGTGTTAAACAAGGCCAGTTCATGATTTCTTTCCACAGAGGGCGGTGAGGCCTTGGCACTGCTGCCCAGAGCTGTCAGTGCCCATCCTTGGAGGCACTCAAGGCCGCGAATGGGCCCTGGGCAGCCTGAGCTGGGGGGTGTCCCTGCCCATGGCAGAGGTTGGGACTGGATGGGTTTAAGGTCCCTTCCAACCCAAACCATTCTACGATTCTACCTCAGTTTGTTCTCAGAACCTCACTGGAAACTTACAGCCACGCTGTCAGGCCTTGTGTGCTGGATGGGATGGGGCAGCATGAGGCCAACGGGCAACACTGTCCGCTGAGTTCTGAGGGAAGTCCTGGCTTTGGGCACAGGGCAGTGCCTCCTCGCAATGCCAACAGGAGCACGCGGCTACCAGGAGCTGTCAGGAGCCGCCGCAGAGTCGGGAACTCACAGCTACAGGCTGCGGCTGCGAGTCATAAGCAGCTCTCTGTGGGCAGAGTTTGAAAGAAGAGGCCAGAGCAGCCCATGCAAGCTGCTGTAATTCGTTTTAACATTATCAATAACAGACTCCAGGCCTCCCTCGGCCCTTTCAGTGCCAGCTCTTGCATCTTGCTAACAGCATGCTTCCCGGTAATCAGCCCAGCCATAGAATTACCTAAGAATTTATTTCTCTACGCAGAAAAAAGTTTCCCCCCTTTGCTGAGCAATGGGAAGGAATAAAATCGAGACTTTGTTTTGCTTTACTTTCCAGGAGCTGAGGCTGGGGGAAGGGGAAGGAGGAGGTTGCTCCAGCACTGACCACTTTGGCCGTGCTGCAGAGATGTCCCAGCCGCACAGCGGAGTGGAAAGCAGTGCTCCACACTTCTGGAAGTTGGCTGAGCCTGTTTTGCTGGGAGACTACAACCAGAGGTGACAGGACTCAGTTATGAAAGGGGAATTTAGGTCAACAATCAAAGCTGCAGTCAGGGGGCCCAAGAACAGGGAGCTAAAGGTTGGGGCTGTTTTTTTCTTTAGCATGCTTTAATCGTTTAGTATCAAAGCACAGAGGAACGCTTGAAAGAGCAAATATTCTACAGGAACCTATAGAAAGCTTTTATCTGTCCAGAGGAAAATAATTAAAACCGACAGATTTGGGTTAAGTATCCCCATGTTCCACACAATTGGATAAGTCAGCGAAGATCCACTGGAGCAGTTCTTGAGTTCTGCACTGGATATTTCATGGTATGTTGTTGAACCCAATATAGTTTTACAAAGGGGAGAAATAATCTTTCCTTTCCTTTGCCATGCTTCTCCCAACCCCCAGCTTCCTTCCACAATAGTTAAATAATTCAAAGTCCAGAGTACTTAAGGCAACATCTCTGTCTATACCATTTCCAAAGCAGCTGAGAGGCCTCCTGAGGTCAGCCCCTGAGCCCAGGAGTGTCTCAAGCAAACCACCTGAGACCTGCTCAGGTGGCAATGTACTAAGTGAGGAAAAGGGTGTTGTTTGCTGCAGCTATCAATCCAGCTAATTTCAGGCCAGATATTAACATTTCCAAGCTATGCAATAGGATTCAGATCCAAGACAGAAGGATGGAGTTCTTTCCTTTTGACATGAAAGGCAGCACCTTCTTTCTCTAGAAATACAGGGACTAATACAGCAATGCCTGTCTAATGCTGAGAATTTGGTACAAGGCTCTTCACAATATCAAATTTTTTATATTGTTGCCATTTAGCATTGAACTACGCACATTTTCTGTACCATTTTTCAAACTCCTAGATACTCATATGCTCAAGAAGATAGCTGGAAGCCTGAAACAGGGAAGTGAGAAAGGCTACAACAGCAGCGCATGAATTTGTAGTTGCTAGTTAGCTACGAACATTACATAAATCCTTCACTTCTGATAAGAAAATCATGTAGGCTGCAACCGAGCAGCCACTGGCATGGACAATCATATTAGCAACACTTCGCTGAGCCCATTGTGAGAATATACCCACTAACAGTATATAAGAGCTTACTGCAAACAGAGCTGGTAGGCTGGAGTTAGTGAGAAATTATTAGATTGTGGGGGATTTTGAGGTGTAAGTGAACACACAACACTGCATAACCATGTGGCACAGAGGAGTGAGCTCCAGGCCTGGCAGCATCGTAACAGGGTCATCCCTGGACCGCGCACTGCTTTTGCAAGGGCTCCTCTGTATATAGGATCAGCATAAACAAGTATTAGTGGGAAGGGTGCCTTCTTATCTAGATCTCCCTAAGCATTTCACAGCAAAGCTGCAGAACCAGTGGAGACTGGTACTTGGTTAACAAACTGTGGCTGTTTATAATCCAATAACTACATTTGGGCAGGCTTTTAGATGGATGGAAAAAGCACATCTTTCACAAGGGTCAAACTTTAGGCCCTGCTATAAAGCCCAGGACAACAGGAACATTCCATAGAACAAGGGTAAGAATTTTCTAATACCTGCAGGATAATTTATTTCACCCACCTCGTTCTCAGAAACAACCAAAAATTTTGGGCTGAAGCTTGGAAAACCAGCACGTGTCCGTGTTGTTAGAGATGATCACAATGAGAGCACACTTGGGAACAGTAATTAGGATGGTACAGCCAGTCTCTGTTGGGATACTACTGCAAGTGCAGCCATTAGCATGTTCCTGCAGAAAATCACTGGTGTATGTCATAAAAGTGGAAGACTTTTAACCAGGTTTGATTCAGACAAGAATCAGGTTGGTGGCCACCAGCTTTAGACACACTACTGTGGCCCACTGATAATAAAGCAGTTTGGTGTTGCTGAAAACCCAGATATTCTTCAAGTAGAGACTGGGAATGGAGAACCCTCAACAGTTTGTTGGCTTAACTCAAAGCAACCTGAAAACTTCTCAGCTTCAAAGCTTACCTGCGCTCACTGATCAGCAGAACCAGGTTACAAATTAACCGTCCCATTGTAGCTCAGGCAGTGTGTTCACCTTTGGAGAAATTCAGCTTTTTTTTCCCACTTCGTAAGTGCATATTCCAAAGCATATGGGTACACATCAAGAGACATGCATGAACACTATCCATCTCTCACAGGTGCACGCACAAACAAACTGGGAGCACACAAAACCTACAAGGACATAAATGCAATGGCACGCCAGGGAACTGTCCCCAGCAACGTGCTCGGTGGCACATCCGCTACCTCTGCTCCCAGGTCTCCTCCTCCCTTCTGTGCTATTAGCCAAACACTGATTAGCTATCAAAGTTCTATTGACAAATTTACTTTTGAGCATGCTAACACAGAGTGACTTTCCTCCCTTTGGTAAGAGTTAATGCTTGAGAGCAAACAGAGAGTATCTTCTACGGAAGGGACAGACACGTAAGAACCACAACTTCCAGGCAATCTAAATGATAAAGTGGTATTTCTGGTCTCCTTTCAGAAAACAGCAGAGAGAATTGATCATAAACTGGGTCAAGATAGGTCAGCATACCTCCGAGCAGATCAGATGGCCAGAGCATCCCAGGAGGAAACGCTCTCCTGGAAGGATTATTAGGGCCACATCTGTGCCATCAGATGACCGCGCACAATACCCATCAGCTCACTGGGAGTTCAATATGGCATTTCCTTTCAAAATGTGCTTTGTGCCTGACAAGCACTGCAAGTCAATCAGCTGCAGCAGTGGCTGAGCCCGGAGCCGTGCTGGAAAGCCTCCCGACACGCTGCCCCACGGAGCCCTCGCCACAGCCAGCAAAGCGCAGCGGCAAGCAGAGGAGGTCCGCGCATGAGACTGCTTGTGGTGCTGATCAAAATACATAGCAAGAACTGAAAGGGGGACAACAACACAGCTTGTTTTGCTTTTTAGAATTCCCTAGTCACTGACCTTTACAGCAGCTTTAGGGCAGCACTGGAACCAGCTGAGCTGTTACTACTCCCAGCTGCAGAGAGAAGAGCTTTTACACCATTGCACAATGCGTGTGTGTTTGTAGGGGGCAAGTTAGGGCTAGAGAACAAAGAAGGAAATCTAGTGGCACCTAAATCAAACATTATGATCAATGAGGGAGAGGGAAGAGAACCTGGGGAGCGGGAACAACCTTACAACCTTTCCAGGATCAGACAGATGGCCAATATCCACATTATTACAAAAACAAAACGAAAACAAAAAATTCCATGAATGCAAACTAGGGCACCCTGCAAGGAGACTGTAAAAATCACATCATGATAGCTTAGACTTGTCTTTGTAATTGAGGGGCATTTCCACATGAAACAGTTCTAGTTATTTAATTGGATTTTGAGAACATTCTTGGGCAGACACTTTGTGAGCACAAAACTGAGTGGTTCCAGTGCATTTGCACTGATTTATACCATGCGAGATCTTGGCCTCTGTGAGAATTAAATCTCTTATTGCAAAAGTATCCCAGATCTAATCCAGACTCAAGTATCTTACCGCATCTGGCTTTCCCATACGACTGCATCTTTCCCATACTCATAGAAGCAACCGAGGGATATACCACCCTTACCAGAAACGTTGCAGATGCAGTGCACAGAACAGCATGCAGTACCAGCAGGCAGAGCAGAACTCACTGGGCCTCTTTTCTGCTGTCCCTTTTAACAGGGATCCAGGTCCTCTCTAATCACGACTATTTCGTGCCTCAAATTCCCCGCTCCATACTTGCATATAAGTTCCAAACCCATACACAAACCACAGAGATATTTTTGCTTTCTAGGAAACATCCTGCTGAAAAAAAAAAAAAAAAAAAAAAAACCTGCCTCTCCAACATGATATAACTACTATAGTATGCATTCCAGATAGACTGTAGTCACCACACACTAACTTTAGTACATGATCTTAGAGCTCTGTTTTCCCTGCTCAGTTTGAATCCAAGCTCACTTGTTTGGGCATCATTTTCCTTCTGGAAATACCTGAGTCTGCACTTATGCCACACAAATTGCAGTGATCACTTGATCTGTGAGCACAAGTAAATAGACATCTAATAAGAAAGTCTCACGTAAATACTAGCAATGTCTTAGAAGCGTACAGACACAAATTCACACCTATTACACTGAAGGCTGGAGCTTAACATTCAGCCCTTAATTCTGAAAGGACGAGATGGGACAGCGATGGGCAAACCTCCAAAAGGTCATAATTCTAGTTCACTTTCCATGAGCGTTGCCAAAGTCAAATGCTTCTCAAAAGTAATTGACCTTCTCAAGTCTGCAGAACTGGGAGAAAAAAAAATCTAAAAGAAACAAGCTACCTTGGAAGATTGTTGGCAATTCTTATGTTTAGCTGAGCAGCAGGAAATATCGTATGTTCAACCCTTCTTATGTTATTTCAGCCCTTCCACTTTTGGTTAAATCTGGAACCAAAGAAATGAAGACTAACAAAAAGGTATGTACACGTACTACCTTCTCTGTGCGTATACACTCACACGCACATGGGTTTGCAGGAGCAGGCTGGGGCATTTTGAGCATTGGGCTTCATTCTTTATTTTGAGGGAAGATCTCCAGATGGGGTTGGATCACACAAAATTCGTGTTCTGAAGCAGAATTTCATTACCTTGGTCAGGTCTTTGTTCTGTATTTGTATTTTCAACTTGGCCAAAGTCACAGGAACAGGTCATTTCAGCATAGAGCCTGCATGCCCTTCTGGACTGCTGTCCTGCCCTGAGACTGACAGACAGACCACCCGGCAAGGAAACGACAAGCAAAAGTCACCCCAAGCTTATTTTCTGCTTTCTCATTCACTTCTTTGTTTTAAACAATGTCTGCCGTGTTAGTTTCACAGCCCTGACATTGTCAGTGCTCCAGTTTGCAGTGGGGAACCTTGATTTTGCTCCCTGAAGGTCACATTCTGTAGTTAAGCTCTTGGTCTCACTGAAGTCAACAGTAAGAGTCTGAATACCTTCAATGAGAAAAGATTTTAGTCTTATTCTTGAGCTGGTCTTCAGACTAGCATTAGTCTTTTTAGACTAGTTTTGAGGCAACCTCTCTTGGTTAAAGGTGACAAAACCTAAATAAGATGAAGATCACCGTGTTACACTGAGCCTGACAGTTCAACCACAGCAATGCCCAGGAATCCCAACAAAGTGACCAGAGTCAAGAAGAATCCATAGTTATAATGGAATATTAAAGGATTTGAAATCAGAATCCTACTGTTTGCTTCAATTAGTTAGAATCATAAAACCATAGAGTATCCCAAGTTGGAAGGAACCCACAAGGATCAACTCCTGGCTCCACATAGGACTACCTAAAAATCAAACCATATGTCTGAAAGTGTTGTCCAAACACTTCTTGAACTCCAGCAGGCTTGGTGCCATGACCACTGCCCTGGGGAGCCTGTTCCGCCCTCTTGGTGAAGAACCTTTTCCTAATATCCAGTCTGAACCTCTCCTGACGCAGTTTCTTGCCATTCCTGTTTCTGCAGTAATAACTGAAAACCCAAGAGTGATCAGACATTAGAAGCACTCAGGCACAATAGGGGGTGAGGACTGAATTAAATCCTCTTTAAACAAGAATTTGAAAAAACACTGAATTCTCATTTAAAAGAACCTGGTGACAGATATTCCACCATCCTACTCAGAAAGGCTTTTCAATGACTGACTACTTTCATGGCCCAACCAGTGCATTTTCTCTCTGTTCTGAAGTTGCTCAGTTTCTGTGTGCATTCATTGGATTTACTCATATCCTCTATTATTAGATTTCCAAACTCCAATTATCAGATTAATGTTCCCTAAACATATACTTAAAGATCATGATGACCAACTCACCTCTTAATCTTCTTGAGTCAAATGCTTTAGGACTTGTTACAAATCCTATAATCATTCTCATGATTGTTTTTTTTTCTCTAAATCCTCTCTCATACAACATCCTTCTTAAGCTGTGGATGGACACCAGAACCGTACAAAGTGCCTCAGCAGCAGCTTCTCCATTGTCAACACAAGGATAACACAACCTCCTCGATCCCGTTCAACGTTTCCTTGTTTACGCAGCTAATGATGACCCGAAACCTTTGGCCACAGCATCACACTGGCAGTTCACATTCAGATGCTTTATCTGTTCCGACACAGAGTCGCTCCTACACGCTTAGCTTCCAGGTGAAAGATCTTTCCCCCACCATCCATCCTTTATGCATGACCTGCCTCCTGTCTTTCTTTCTATATGTATGACTTCACATTTGGCTTTATTCTGATGCATACTGTTTGCATGTTCTCAATTTATGAAAACACCCAGATGAGAGTCCTGTTTTGGTCATTGTTTACCACTCCCTGAACTCTGCAACATCTGCAAATTTTATCAGCACTGATTTTATGTTTTCTTGCAGGTTGTTGACAGAAAATATTAACTAGTAAAGAGCCAAGATTGCATTGTGCTGAATAGGAGGGAATGTGGCCAGAGTCACTGTTCAGGCAACAGCACTGTTTTTCAGTGGGGGGAAAACAAATACCTGTGATATTCACGAACACAAGCTCACACAAGTCAAGACAAATTGACAAGCTGAGATTGGCAAGAACTGCATCTTTTTGTCTCTTCAGCATTCTACAACCCCAGTTTTCATTTTAGAGCTGCACAGCACTGCAGGGACCTAACGTGACCCTAGCCAATGGGAACTCTTGGCCAAGCATTTCTTTCTCTTTGCACAACGGAGTGGTGTTCGCCATGTACTGTATGACACACAATCAAAGAGCTACAGTGGTGTAATCACCGCTTCCTCACATGCAGTGTCTCTCTGAGGGCTGCTGAGAGCCATTCTCCCACCCTCACCAATGCCAAGGACTGAGCCAAGGACACCTCAGTGCAGCTGCAGAGAAGGAACTAAAACCCCAGAGCAACCTGTGCATCCCCAGCTATTCTGCCACAAAACAAGAAACCTGCATTTGCAGGAGAGAGAGCCTACTTATCTCTCAGCAGTGTCACCGCTGTCTAACCAAATACCCTTTCTTTCTTCCAAAACATCTAATTTATTGCTGGAGGAAATTGCTGTTCTCTTCCCGAAACCACCAGTAAAAAAGGAACCTTTTGCAACTGCCTTTGTTTTCCTTTCTGCCAGTTACTCTCTGTCTGTCCTTTCCTTCCAGAACATCTACTTGCAATGCCCATAACATCCCCATAAAAACGTGTGCCTCGTCATGCTTGCCCCGTCACCAGTGTTTGACAACTGTCAGAGAAACCCCATAAAAGAAGCCAGGCTGCAAGCTCATCAGTGCAAAGGACACCATGTGTGGAACACATTGACAGCTCTCAATAAATAACATCTCTGCTGAACAGCTGGTTGGAGCGCTTGGCTTTAGAAGAATGTCGTTCACGTTACCCATTTACGTGCGTACTTCTCAGTGATGCACTGAAGATCCTGGGCATGGGGAGCGGAAATACATCACTTCCAGAAGGCACCGAAGTTTTTTTTTTTAATTGTATCTGAACAGAATTTTAGATCCTGCTTCAAGGTTTACGGCTCATTACAATAATACAGTTGTGCAGTAAAGTGTTGACTTCTTGATAAAGATGCTCACCCTGAGGGAGAGGTGATGAGAGACAGGCAGTAGTAGGAAGGGCTATCCCCATCTTAGTTCCTTCCTCCTTCTCTCTCAAGAAACACATAGCTTCCATTTCACTTAGTGTTTTCTTAAGTACCAGAGCACAGAAACTGTCAGAGTGGATGTTCACTGTCTGGCCATCACAAGTGGGATAGAAAACACACAGTTGGTGTAAAAACACCGCGTCTATCTCTGCACTTGAGGCAAAGGGAAGAGTTCAGTGCTCACCTTCCTGCTGCTGGGAGGTGTCTTTTTCTCTGAGTGCAAGTGCTCCTGGCCCACCTTCATTGACAAGCCCCAACCCTGCAGACAGCAAGCTGCAGAAGAAACACAGATCCCCGTGCAGGATCATTCTGCCTCTGTGAGATGCAGCTGCTGCTTCTTTCTGGCTTGTTCCATGGAGTCTGCAGGTGTTTGGATACGGCCTTTTCCCAGTAAAACTGGTGGCATGCTGATGTTTAAAATTAAATAAAATAAACCCCCAGTATTATGGCATATAGCTGAAGACCACCCCAGTTTGAGCACTGCCTCTGGTGAGACACAGAATGTAAACAGTCTGTTTGATTAAACCACCCCTAGCAAGAGGACTTTGGGGAATTCCAATCTTTCCCAGCTCAAAGAAGAGCAGAAGATATGCTGGTACTCTGTCCTTCATTAATTCTGAGCTCTCCAAAGGGCAAAAATGAAGCACTCAACTTTCCTCATGGGACGAATTGTTGATAGTTATCCTGGAATTCCTGGAGGAAGCTCACCAGTATAAATCAGGTCTATTTTCTCCCCTTCTTTTTTTAATCTGTTCACAGACAAAGAGATTGTGCAACGACTGATAAACTTTGCCCATGTTGCAGTGCAAAATCCCCATTTCTGATTGTCTGAGAGGGGGAGGTGGAAAGACCACACTGGAACTGTCTTACAGATAAGGCTATTAATTACATACCAGAAAATATTTGTGCAATAAGAACCGCTCTTTCAACAAAAAGCAACAGATAAGACTGTTGGAAGCCACCACATTTTAAGGTACAGAGATTCTGCCAGCACTTGGAAACTTTTAGTAACACATCTGAGCTTTCAAGGTTCTTAAAATTAAAAGTGGGACCACAATTTTCACATCTAGAATAGTTGGGAAAACTCCTTCATCCTCACTTCCCAAATGCACTCCTGGGAACAGGAGCACTGCATGGCTACCACACCTCTGTACGAGTGAGGAACCACAGCCCTACCACTGCAACCTCCTCACTCACAGAGCCCTTCTCCATCCCATCATTTTCCCATGCATCCTGAAGAGCCAGAAAGGCTTTTCAGAGGATTCCAATGTCTCCTGGATGGAACCAAACAGGTAATGCCCTCACGTCCCATCTGAGACCACCAAGGTGCACTGCTACAAGCACAAGCCAGAAGAAGCCACAAGACAAAGACCTTTTGTTTGGGTTTCCCCTGTGCTGTGGAGGCCTGGGGGGGGTATCTCTGGAGCATGTGAAAGCAACTTCATTCAAGCTTGTCTCCTTGCTTGGGGTTCCCAACTACCGTGTGGGCATTACTTCAAAGCAAACCGACACAATAATTTGACTCCATCGTTTTTTGTATTTTCCCTGAGAGAGGGAAAAGAAGAGCAGGGCACATAGAGAGGTTGACATCTCATCAACTAAACTCCTCCAAGCAGATGTAGAGTAGGAAACATCCAGTAACCCTGCTGGCTCCAGCCCACAGCTTGGACCTGAGTGCACGCTGATTTTCATTAACTGACTTGTCTTCCTGTGAACTTCCTCCGAGGGTGTTTGTTTATAAACAGAGGAGGGGATATTATTGCTGGAGATGGGACAGTATGGGAAGGGGTGAAGGAGCCTCCAGCCACAAGACTGGAGAGCAGAGCTGAGAAGTGTTTGTTGCTGGAAACACAAAGGGCTCACTGTAAAAGCGGTATATGGCCTACTTTTACAGCCTAAAGGGAATAGGTTAGGTGTACGTAGAAAATGCTCCAAGAAGTGAAAACAACCCCACATTGTACAAATAGTTCCCACTGCATCATCATAACCATTACACAGAGCGACAGTGCTTGGAGGCCACATCCACTTCTCAGCTTGTTTGTTTTCCCCATTGCACGCGCTGTATCGGCCCCACACTTGATTGCCAGCCTGCAGCAGCCCCCTGGTTTCCTCTCCAAAGGAGTAACTCTGGGTTTACACTGGTGTGCTCAACAGCAGAATCTGGCTTGTACTACATACCCTTCCCTCTGCCAAGTACATGTTTCAAAACCGTGTGCGTAATGCATTTAGTTAACATTTGCTTTTTCTCCTGGTACTGCGTTTCTCCCTGAACATCTCCATTCATGAGCTACAGCACAGGAGGCTTCCAATTCTTGTCTAGTTTGTGCTGAAAATAATTCCTATTAAATTATGACTGGTAGAAGGTGCTGTTTTGACCTCAGAGAGGCTGCTCTGTTTACCCACAAGGCAGAAGCAAAAGAAGACAGTAGTAATGCAAGCTCCAGATTTCAACCTTAGCACCTCAGCCTTTACAAGCACAGATGCTGCTGAACTCAGAGTAAAATGCAATTCAAGTGGATCACACAAGGCACAGCCTTGCTGTTGACATTTCCAACAGAAGCACTGGCTGTTCAGCCATGAGGGTGTGCACTGGGTGCTGACCCT
The DNA here is from genome assembly GCF_002078875.1 of Numida meleagris. NCBI lineage: Eukaryota > Metazoa > Chordata > Aves > Galliformes > Numididae > Numida > Numida meleagris. The sequence continues at coordinate 2,856,804 of NC_034424.1, read as the reverse complement.
TCCCCAAAACAGGCTGCAGTTACCGGGGCACTAACACGCTCTGTGCAATGCCTGGTCTGCAACCACACATCTGCTCCAGGTGCAGCTTTAGGGTAAATTAGTTGGTTTCGCCCTTAATTAATACCCTCAGCTATCCAGGGCCAGTTTTTTGCATTTTGGAGGAAAACGCTTAGCAGCTACAACTTACATGTTTGAAGATCTGTTTCAGCAAGTCAACATACTAAGCAATGTGCAGATGTATCAAAAGTAGGAAAGCTTTCCAACTCAGAGAAGGGCCCTGAACCGAAAGGCTTCTGTGATGTTTGCTCTTCTCTCCCATTCTGGGCTGCATACACTGCTGCATTTGAGAAATACAGTAACTCTTGCTTATTCCAAACTCACCACCACGTCTGGATCAGAGAGATAAACTCAAGATTGTTTCATTTTCTACCATGTCCAAAGAGCTCATGTCCCTTGTTGCCAGTCTGATGCTAAGTGAAGGGCTTCGTAACTACCACTAGCACAGCACAGTGGTCCCCCAGCAAAGAACCATCAATAGCTACAAGGAACCAGCCTGCAGGAATTAAGGTGCATTGACTCCACGTGCAGAACAACCTAGGCTGAGGAATAACTACCATCGCCACTAAAAATGGGGTTAACAAAAAGCCAAGCCTGCTGCAATCAGTTTCCAGCTCTGTCCCAAACACACAGCAACAGCTCAGACAAATCAGAGCATCCCTCTGTTCCTCAGTTTCCCTGAATTGAAGTGCAATGCCCCCCTGGGAAACGTATCCCAATTAGCAGAATGTTTTGAGGAAGTTACCAGCACCACACAACTGCAATCTTACTGCACGATAAAGGAAAACAACAGCACCAAAATACATTAGGACACGAGAAAAAGAACCTACATTCAAAACGAAGTAACACTGGTAACAGCGAAGGCCCATCCTTTCCACTTCTTCCCCTGTCTTAAATAAAACAAACAAAACAACGGTGATAAGATCTCTTTCCTCAATCCAATGGATGATCTTGGTGAATATGCTTCCAACACTAACAGCGGAGAACAGGCAAGGAAGAGAAGGAAGGAGGAGAGAAGCCTGCAGCTGATGCCCCGTGTTGGGAGCAGGCCTGCTCTTCTCCCAGTTCCAAGACGATAGAAGACTCTGGGGAATCAGAGGAGGGAGGAGAAGATGGGTCAGAAGAGAGAAATCCATATGGGAAAGTGATTTAAAGCAGATAAACAATAAACTCCATAAGGAAAAGGAGGAACACCACAGCAGAGGGCCCTAAGTATCACTCAAAAGGAAGACTCAAGGAAAGCCTAACAGACCCCAGGAGTTAATCAGCAAAGAACAGGGTGGTTTTCTTCTCCAACCCCACAATTCTTTTGCTTTCTTGAGCTGGTGTCATATCTCTCAGATGCTGCCTCACCAGGCCAGCTCCAGATGCTTCTCAGTTTCACTTCACCCTCACTCCCTCTTTGTGAGAACAACTGCTCCCTCCTTGTTTGTGCACCGCCAGGATAGGTATTAAACAGAATCATACCAATAATTCCCAGAAAATATGCATGAGCATCTGCCTGCCTCAGTGCACAAACACTGAGCCTGCTCACCCTCTGTTCCCACAGCAGTCCCAACACTGCGTGGCTGAAGCCACCAACCCAGGAGCCAGCAGCCTTGGTCTGCAAGGAGGGGATGCCAACCTTGCATGGGGACAGAAAATGGCAACTAGAGAGCATGAGGCTTTCCACAGCACGGGCTTGCTAGGGAGGAAGAAAACAGCAGTTGTGCAGAGCAGGAAAAAGGGAAAGACGGGGGAATCAAGGACACCAGATAGCAGAGAAAGAACTGAGACTATGATGATGATAAGAGAGGGTGGAGGGATTGGACGGGAAAGTTACACACATCACCCAGCAAAACAGAAAATCGGGCAGCGTGTTTTGAGTAAGTGCTCGTTTTAACGCTGAAAAAAAGGGAGAAAGGTTGACAGAGACGGAGGCCAAAGTGGGATTTGGAGTATAGCAAAAACAACTAGAATAAACATGTCCCCTTCCCCTGGCCAATTTCTCTGACGTTAGAGCTTTGCAATTTTTCTTTTCTTGTATCCAAAGCAAGAAAGGACAGCAAAATAAAGGATGATAATGCAAGGACCATGAAAGGGTTTGGGATGTAGAGGAGGGATGCAAAAGACTCTGAAATCAGAGCCTAAGCCAGAGTCAGCCAAGGTCAATGGTATTTTTCATGATTTTGGATAGGTTTAGGATCAAATCCATGCTGCATGCGTAAGTCTAGACACACGAATACATCTCCATTCTCACTAAGGGATAATCTGACTTGTATTTATGCTTGTTCACAGTTTTAACTATGATACACAGTGCAGCTTCACTTGCTGCTGCAACCTTAGGGACTCCGAGCAGTTCCCAACTAAGCAAACTGTTCAGACTGCGATGAAGAAAGATGGCAGAAACACTCTGGGATAAGATGCCCACTTATTCTCTTCTTAATTCCTTTTTATTTGCCTTCTAGAGTTCTGCTCTGCTCATGTTTAGAGTAAGAGTACTTTGACTTTATGGATGGCTGTGGGGAGAGCAAACTATATAAAAGGCACTACCATCAAATCAAAGCAGTTTACAAGATCTGCCACTTGTGTCAGAATACATAGGGAAATAAACAAGCTGCTTTTCCTTGATCACTGGAGTTTAAATGCTCTATTGATCTGGGGAAAAAATCAAAGGTGCTTTGGAAATTGTGTGCGTATGTGCATGCGTGCTCACACCAGAGAAAATAAAGAGGCTGGGGAGAAGCAGAAATTAGCAGAAGACCAACCAAGGATTTCTCCTCCACTGAAAGCTGAAATAAAACCAAGGTTCACAGTCAGATGCCAGCTACCATGAGGTAGGGAAACGCTCACAGAGCAACGTAAGATCAGAAGGAAGGTACACCTTAATTTTTAACTCCTCATTTCTGGGGAAAAAAAAAAACAAAAAAAATGCAGGTACTCAACTGTTCTGTGCCTATAACACACTAACCAAATGCCCAGAACCAGGAAAATAGAAAAGCATAGAGCCCTTTCTGTATTTGAAATAGGATGAATATATAATGAAAGATTAATACATAATATATAATGGTTAAATGAAGGGAAAGATGACATCAGAGTGGCTGATATAGCTTGGAGAAAAATGTAGAGGGTTTTGATCAAACAAGACTTTTCTGATCCACGTTCAGAATAATGGGGGAAGAAGCAAAAATGTAATAAAGTGAACATGGTCACTCTTCCTACGGTGGGATATAGGAACTGCCACACAGATGACGATCAGAGAAGGGTGGGAAATGGTTGATAAAATATTTTTCTCAGGAAAATGGGAAATTAATCAAAACAGACTGTCTGTGGGAAAGGATCAGCTCTGGCAGATATTCTAACTGAACATTTCAGTAGAAGCTTCCTAACTGTCAAAGCACCTGATTCTTTTGTAACTTTTGAAAAATAAGAAAGCTAGTGTCTTTCACCAGAAAATGTTTTTCTTTCTCATAGTTAACATAGTTAACACTTTTCTAAATCAATGCCTTGGATTTCTAGGTACTTACGATGTCAGTCTGCCTCTCTTCCTGCCTTACATTATAGCGGTGACTCTGGGTCTTTGCTAAAGATCTTTGGTTTACAGTAGAGCGCTGGGAAATTTTCTGTGCCCTGTGCTATATCAGAACCAACAAAGTGGATATTCTGTGAATGTTTGAACTAATTATCTACTGTTATATCCCTGACGCGGCAGGGGACTAAATTTGGCAACCCAGGTGGTCCTTTCTCTGCTTGTGCTCCTGTAATTTCTTTCAGAGCAAAGAAAAGAGGAGCTGAAAAACAACAGCTAAAATTGGAAGCAAAACTATTATATGGGAACATCTCAGCTGACCCCTCACGGAAGGCTTCATTTTAATTTTTTTCCAATACACCTTTTTGAAAAAAGACGCTATATTTTGGCTTTGCATTCTTGCTCAGGCCGATCTGAGCCACGGAAATCCAAGGTGAATGCGCCCAGTCCATGCCCAGCTCTGTGAGCACCAAGCACCCGCTGCTCCAGGGGTCCTTCTGCCTTCGGGCTGCTCAGGCACACGTCCCTCTTGCAACAGACCTGAAAGGGTTTGGGGTGAGACAGAATAGGCCTCTTTTACACCTGCTCCAGCGCTCAGCAAGACCCAGGGATCTGGGATTTAAGCACATCCTACAAGTAAATCAGGCCCAAGCGAAGCTCAGCTTGGCCAGCTCGGCCTGGGACACATCTCAGTGCCTGCAGGAGGCAGCCGTACGTCACTGAGGAATCTAACCTGGCCATCACACATAAAAAGGCAAACTTCCCTCTTTATTACCATTTTATTGATTAGAGTAGCCCGCAAGGAAGCACTACAAGGAAATAAAACACGTTCTTCAGACTATATGGTTCTGACTCTGGTGTGTAGAGCCTTGAAAGAATGAGACTGGTTGAAACTGGAAGTCTTAAGGGAAGAAAAACCTCTTTTCGGCTCCCGTTTCTGACTCCTGTCCCAGCTTCTGCAGGCTGGAGGAAATGAGCTGCTCACCAATATTTAGTAAATGACAAACCACGCCACATGTTTCCAGTGGCCCTATTAGTATCTGCTTACCCAGGGCTGCAGCTGTGAAGTGGGGAATCGTTGGAACTCCGGGATGTATGGTGAGCTGTGTCCCATGGGAATGGTGTGCTGGGGGCTGTCACTATGCTGGAGCGGCCGTGCACCGTCTGAGCCCCTGCCACCCCGTCCCCCGGGACCTGGCGCACGCCAGCGCTAATTAACGACGAGCTTTATGACTGTCTCATTCTATAGCCCTTCATTTCAGTACTTCATTACGGATCAAAGCAAGCAAATCTGTGGAATAAAAAGGCAACAAGCTGTTGAAGATGAGAAGAAAATGATGCATTATCCATCTACCCACGATTTCAGTGCCAGTGAAACTCAGTGTAAATTCACTGTCGAAGAGCTCCCTGAGCACCTGCTATGGGGATCGGCTTTGGGGACAGGGCCCAGCTCACTGCTTCCACCCGACGTGTATTAATTCAGTATCAGACTCCAAAACTCCAGAAGAAGACCAAATAAAACCAAACCCCAGATAAAAGAAAAGATATTCTTAAACCCCGTGGAGGGAGCAGTGTCAGTTACATATCTTTATGACATGCCCAACGACTGGTCTCAGATATAGATGTTTCTCAGACTCTCACGTGCAAGAGCTGCGGCTTTAAGAGAGCTGCACTGTGCTGATTTTGGCATTTCTTTCCCTTTGGATTCTGCTGCAGTTTTATGTTCACCAAGGACTGAAGTTGGGAAAACATAGGCACTCCCTTACATATGAAGCTTTATTAAGTTGGGATCATGCTCTCTGTTGGCAGGCAGAGGAACAGAGAGACAGAGGAGAATGAAACCAGGAAGGCAAAAAAAAAAAAAACCAAAACACAAATAACTTTCACTCTTCAGAGCAGGCACGCCTTCCTACTCCAGCTCCCGCTGCCGATCATTCATCCCGCTCCTCTCAGCTCCCAGCCAGTAAAGAGTCAACATCTCCTTCCTGCGAAAACATGAGCTCCTGCTCCTGAGCCATGCACCAGAAAACACCCTGACAGGGACTCAGGAGGATCCTGTTTCTCAGGATGGGGTTGCATTTCCACAGCAGAACTGAAATATCTTTGATTACAACAGAAGCAAGGTCAATGGCGCTTTGAAGCGTTCTACTTTGCATGGCACGCGTGTTATCTAACTTGATTACGGTCCGGACCTTAACTCCTTCGTTCACAACTGGAGATGAATTCAAAGCCTGGGGGGGAAAGCACGCAAACCTGAGTGATTAATGCCATGTAAGAGCGGTGTGCTGTGCCATGTGATAGGCGCGCACTTCCAAGGAGTGTCCGTCCAAGAATGATGTGGCCCGGGGAGAGACCCAGGCACGCACGAGCCAGGGCCGCACCGCGGGAGCCACGCGAATGAGGCACAGCCCAGCTCCCAAAACACTGCTGAGGTTTTGCGTAACACGGATCAATGGGTCAGACTTCCAGTTTCCCAACTGCTTTCCCTGACAAATGCCAGAACAGATATGAGCGAAGTCAAACAGGGTGGCAATAACATCACTGCCAACCAGCGTGAAAATTGGCAGAGCCTGGCACCAAGGGCTGCCTATCATTAGAGACAGGGCACGGCCCGGCGCAATGACGAACCCACTTAACAGCGCTGTAAAATTAGCCATTTATGAAAACAAATTGAATACTGCAGCAGAGGGTGACGTAAGGAGAGTTGGCTCCAGACAGAAACAGAAACTCCTGTAGCAGGATTAGCAGAGGAGCTCCTTTCTATCAGGGCTCAGGCATGGAAGCTGATAACAACTTGAGTCCTACGTGAAATTTTAGCAGGCAGGATCCCCCCATAGGCTCACGTGTGGGTGTGCGGCTCCTGCACGACTTGCAGTGCCTACTCCTATGCCAGCAAGGAGGGAGCGCAGAAGGGCTGTCAGCACGGGCAGAGGGTAGGGGCAGAAAGCAGATGAAGATACAGGCAGGACTCTGTAAATGAGGTGCTGTCCAGCCAGCCCTGCCCTCCCCTTCAGATCGGTGCAAACACAATTTCCCACTTTGCAGCTGCAATAGAAGTTGGGGAGAAACTCTCTGTCTGCAAACTGGAGCCATTCCCTGCCCACCCAACACCCAGAAGGGCTTTGGCTTTCAGCGAGGTCCTACAGATGTAACATCAGCAGCAGAACAGGGCTCCGGAGTCTGTCACATCCCAAAACAGTGAAAACGAGAAAGCCAAACGTTTTGGCAGCCAGAACCCTTGATTTCCTCACGGAGGGAAGCGTAATCTCTCCCTAAGCTTGCTGCAGGTCTGGGAGGCTGTGGTGTGCGGAGGATACTCCGAGTGAGTTCCTCTTGGACCTCTTCCAGGTGTTTACACACAGAGCCAAACCTGGCTCCTCTTCAAGAGTGTGTGATGGGGGGAAGGGGGAGTTTAAAAATAAAATAAAAATCACAGAGCCCTCCCGAGCAGAGCTGCGAGCTCAACAGTGCTAAACTGGGGCATTTCTTTTCATTTTTCACCATGGAATGCTATTTCCATGCATAAAATGGGTCAAGTGTTTTACACAGGCAACGACCCAACCTCCCCCATCCAATCAAAGTATTTTACTACAAATGATCTTTGTGTGTGTTTGTCTGCGTCCCCTATTGTATGAATTACAGATACTCGCACCAAAGACAGACAGAGGCTCTCAGATGCTGGATTAAATACAAACAAAAACACAGACCGTATTCTGCCACTGATGAGATCTGTGTAAACCCAAATTCTGCCTCCGCTAAGCTGAAAGGGAAGCGCTTTGAGCCTGGGGGTTTAGGATAAGATTGGGAAACAGAAGAGCGGAGCACGAGAAAGCCTTCTCCTGTGGAATTCCTCATCGGACTGCCCTACTGAAAGCAAAGGGGACCATCCCATGCCCGGCACCTCCTGCCCACCCCAGCAGCCACACACGCTGCGTCCCCCTCCCCACCGCGAGCAGAGCAGCTGCGACTGGGGAAAGTGAAGGAAACGCGCTGCTGAGTTCATCGTAGTTTTTGTTTTCTTTCGGACAAAGCAACTTCACCAACAGGCGACGGCGGCGCGGGTCAGGGACGGGGCAGCGGGGACGGAGCAGATGGCAGCGGACGGCGGCAGGGACGGGCGAGCGGGGCGGGCGGCGGTGCCAGCAGCGCAAGCATCCGCCTGCTCTAGGAAGTGCCTCCAGTTAAAGGGAAAGGGGAAATCCTCCCTGTCTCTTTAAGGCATCCTAGGACATGGAAACTTTGTACTTTCAGGGAATCTCCTTGCCAAAAGAGCTGTAAAACATGTCTTTCACCCCCCCCCCTCGCTCCCCCCTTCTCCTCCCCCCCCGGCCCGTTTCTCTTTCTGACTTGCTTCCTTTTTTTAAGGGCATTTCCATTTTCTATGACTTCCTTCAGAGCAAAGATGGATGTGGCGACATTTATAAGGGTTTGTAGCCCTCCAAAAAGTATCCGATTTCACGACAACTTTGCTGCACTTTATCACTACAGCGGGGAGAGGGAGGGAGATGGCGGGAGGGAGGGGGAGCGGGCGCGAGCGCGGGGGGAAAGGACCCAAATCCGCGATGGGCTCGTAAAATTTAAGCAAGAAAAGTGCAATATTCCTCATTATTGTTCAGCTCAGACAGCTCAGCCTGGTAGCTGCTTTCAGTACTAAATGGTTTTATAGGGCTATTTGACCTTACAATCATTTGTGTTACACTTGCCGTTTCTAAGGGGAGACGAAAACACTCGACATCCTCTAGCTGCAGCGCGAGTCCCAGCCCCAGCTGAGCGCCGAGGGGTTGGGAACTTTATAAACTCATTTGATTCATTTGAGGTTTCACAATAGCCAAAAGTTCCTTTATAGCTTTTTGGAAACCACACGCTAACCTAGCATCTACAAAGGTAACAGTGAAAGTACGCTAAAGAGCTCATAAAACTAAGGAAATCGTACAGGGACCTTACGCATGCATTTCTTTGCAGCCACACACTCGACATACATTTCTTTCCATACGTACACACAAGCTACTTTTAAATGCTCTACTTACAGTTTTCTGACCTGCAAATGAGTTACAAACCCACCGCAAGAGCTCTCCCTCCTGTCTGCATCTCAATCCATACACACAGAAATACAGAAACTAGCCCGGATACTGCCATTTCCCTATGCAAAAGTTTACATAACTTTTCCTGCCAGCATATACTTTCGGAGAGTTTGCCGAGCCCCAGTTATTCCACGGAATATATGTACAAGAAACACACCCGTGCATGTTTACACACGCACTCGCAGACGTCCCTGTGTTGCAGGGCACACACGCACATTTAAACGTACACACACGTATCCTATACACACGCACGCCTACAGCTGGCTGTTCTGCCGGCTCCCGAAACGTACAAGGGATGCTGCAGCCACGGGCACGGCGAGCGACCTACCTGCAATGACAGCCGGAGATCTCTGTCCTCCTTCAGCTTTCAGCCACACTTGCAAAGTGAAGGCATCTCGGGGCAGCTCAATATCTGCCTTCAGCCGCAGCTGATCACCTTGTCCACTGAAATAGAGCGCCCTGCTCGGGGTAAGGGACTCCTCGCCGTCCTCTACCTCCCGCTGTTGCCTCCTGCGGGGGACATGCCCAGGCTCCAGCCCAGCAGTGGAGCGCCTTCCTCGGGCTAACCTGGTGGCACAGGTGCCCGGGGCAGTGTAGAGGAGCTGGCGGCTGTGCCTGGTGTCCCTTCTCGCCCTGCGGGAGCGCTCGTCCATCCCACATTCGGGTCCACTGGCTAGGGCTGTACAGAGAAGCGCAAGAGGCAGCAGCAAACTCCAGAGCTGCATTTCCAATCTTCCCCCCCCTTCTCCCCTGCAAATCCTCCCGATCTGCCAGCTTTGGGCTCCTCCTTGCCTTGACTTTCTTCTCTTGTTCACCCTTCTTGGTATTTGCTCTTTTTATAACCCTTCTCAGTTGCTTTTTCTTTTCTTTTTTTCTTTTTCTTTCTTTCTTTTTCCTGCTTATAGATTTTTTTTTCCTTAAAACAAATAAAAATAAAATAAATCAAAACTCCCTCTTGGTTGAAATGTATTTCTCTGTTCTTCCTCCTCTATCTGTCTTCTTCTCCTCTATTCCTCCACAGCTGGAATTCCTCTCTCTTCTTTTCTCTGCTGGATTTTCTTCCCTTTATTTTTTTCTTCTTAAAAAAAACACACGCACACACTCACACGCACACAAAACAAAACAAAAAAAAAACCCAAAACAACCCCCCAAGCTTTCTCCAAGACTCAGACCCACTGATTTCCCTCCCCCCAAAAGATGCTCTAATCTATTTATTTTTTTGGCCTCCTTTATAACATAAGCCACAACCCCCTCCTTCCCCCCAACCTCCCCCCCTCCCTTCTTCTCCACAAAATGAAAGAAAAGAGAAAAAGCCCCTCAGAAGATGAGTAAACAAGAATATGCTAATCTACTCTAGGGTGCTCCACCTTCCCAATTGAATGATTCCCATTAAAACTGCAGGGATCATGACTAATCAATCAGCTTGAAGAAGCAGATAGCTCCAGAGGTTCAAACAATTTTGCTGTTTTCTTTTTTTCCCCCTTCTCTTCTCCTCTTCCTCTTTCCCCCTATCACTTTCTCCTCTCTTATTTATTTTTTTTTTTTCAAGGAGACAATCAAGATGAATGGATCAATGTGACAAAAATCCTGCACCCCCCTTTTTGCAGTCTCCCCAGCTTTCTTTCTCAGTCCAGTCCAAAACACACATTCCTATTTTTTTTTCTTGGCAAAAGAGAAAGCTATTTCTCCTCTCAGACTCCCCGTTGCACTTTGCTGGTAAACCTTATGCTCCTCTGCAGCACATAAAGAGTCTTGAAACTTGAGTCTCAGATATTTTTTTAATTGCTTTCTTTCTTTCTCTCTTTTTCACTCTCTCTCTCTCTTTCCCTAATTCTTTCTTTTCCTCTTATTATTTTCTTAAAGTTATGCAATCAGCCAGGCTCCCCCTTTTGTGGTCCCCCTCAGAGCGGTTGTGTGCAGCTAATCCAAATGTTGCATCAAAAGGTCCCCATCGAATCATGAGGAGCTAAAAGGAGAGAAGCTTGTTGGAGAGCAATTGCCTTCCAGAAGCTGTAGCAACAGAGCAGGATTTGGCTTTTGAATGCTCCCAAAGACTCCTGTTGTTGTTGTTTGTTTGTTTGTTTTTTAAGTAATTAAAAAAAAAATTATAATTTTGTTGATGGACTGAGTCAGAAAATCCTCTCCCAATATTGCTAGCTTTTCAGTCTAAGGAATCCAGCTCCCCTGGCTTCCCTGGCTTAGTTGTAGCCACAGGTAAGATTCTGGCTGCTTGCTGGTTTGAAGATCTCTTTCTGAGCTGGGACGTTTCTCTTTTTTCTCCTCTTTTTTTTTTTTTTTTTTAAATAATATTTTTTTCACTCTTGAAAGGTCTCAAAAGCTCCCCCTGATGGCAACAAAAAGTATTTTTCTAAGTACTTAATAAGTGGAAATAGCAGTAGCACACTGAACCAACTGGCCGCTATTCCGCTCAGATGAAACCCAGTAGAGTGGAGCTGAGTTACAGCAAATTCAGCCTCAAACCCAGGAATTCCAACCGCCCTCTTCTTCCATGTCCAACTCAATGACCTCCACTCCTTGTTTTCCTACAGACAATCTCTGAAGAGTTTTCCTGGGACCGCAACCTCACTGCTTTTGCAGACTACCCTATTGGTACGAGTCATGATGGCCACTTACACTAGAAATACACCTGATGAACTTAATGAAAGTAAATACTGCAGCGTGGAAGAATTGTCATGTATTTTCAAGGCTTCCAGGAGATGGTTTTCCAGCTGCTCGCCAATGTGCAAACACTCAGGAATGCACAACTGGCATCTGATCTTCAGCGATGCCGCACAGAGCCACAAGGACCCACAGGAGTCAACAAGAATCAGAGCTGATCAGCCCCTTCCACGCAGCTCTGCTGCCAGCAGAGATACAAAATACCAGCAACATCCATGAAGTTTTGAATACAAGACCTCAAAGTAATTAAGCCTCTCGCCAATCAAGAGGAAATGGGTAGGTAGCAAACAAACTGTACCATGGTCTAAACTCCCACAAACGTCCCGGGGAACTCAGAGGGATGCAAAAAAGCCACTTACACATCCACGTCTGCTCTGCAGAGCCTGTGCGCTCCAGTTTACTATCATAATCCAGCACATAAGGGATACTGAAAATCAAGCAGAAAATCACAAAGTTAACGTGAACGGGCTCAACTTCAAATCCGAGCTAAACCAGGAAGAGCTGTGATGCCCGGGACACTGCCTTCCCCACTGGAAACCTCTCCAATGTCCGCAGGAGCTGTGCCCTGGATGGTAGGACAGGTTCTTCAGCTGAAATAACGTGGCTTCCAGTTTTTCCCGTGGAGAAAGTTAATTCTGCAAAATCAGAATGGTTCTTCAGGGCATTGCGATTTGGCTGAAATCATCAAAGAGAACTACTGGAATATTTCAATTTGATGGCATTGCATCATTTCATTTTGAACATATTTGACCTTCTACTCTTAAAATAGCAATGGCAAGAGCAAGTGCTTCACTGTGACCAACTTGATGTTCCAATGCAGTGGATTACAATTCCTGTAACAATTTCAGGAGTATTCCTGCTACAAACAAAATGCCCAAATCTCAACTTCCTGTATTTATAGAGGGCAGAAGAAAGTACGAAGAGATGGAATTTACTTCTAGAGGATAAATTACAAGTTCAGTCGGTTTTACTTCCAAGACATTGCAAAAGCGTGAAGAAAATGTGCTGCATAAACTCCTGAGTCCCGAACGATAAAGAACAGAGAGTAGAAGAGTGATGTGATTTTAAGAATAGGGAGTAAATCTGGGATTCCTTAAGTCCATGGGTCAGATCTAACTTCCCTGACAACAGATGAAATTCTACCCTGCACAGATGGACATTTATTTTCTGCTTAAGCCAGTACTTAAGTGATGTACGGGCCTTCTGGCAGGGGGGTTTCTACCCAAGGAGAATAATCCTCCTGTTGAACTCGAGTGGAGTATTCTCTTAAGTAAAGGGAGCGGGATATTGTCCTGCATCTACAGATATTTTCACAAGGAAAAGGAAAAAAAAAAAAAGCACCAAACCCTACGTACATATATAGAGACAAGAATTAAAATAGATATTTATGATATTATGCCAAAAAAATAGCACTGAGCTACATGCTGCATGCAGTCATTATAAGTAGAAATACTCAGCAGGAATCTTAGCTGAAGCTGCCAATAACTCCCAGGTTCAAGACTAGAGCTGAGTGAATAAATCATAACAAATAATGGTTTTGTCAAATTCTGACTTTTTTTCCCCTCCTATTTGCAGGCTGACTGCAAAACCTCTCAAATATGTTTGAAATTACATGCCCGTTTCTCCCTCATATTTAGAATTTCTTTAAGGCCAATTAGCACACAATTTGCCGTAATGTACACATTTTCACATTTGTTCTGTGGCAATTAGGCGAGGAAGTCACACAGCATTATTTTCGGCTCCCTGGGGGTCACGTTTAATCACTCATGGTATAGTAAAATTACTAATTACACATATGACGGGAGACTCCACAGTTTGAAATCTTCTTCGTCAAGAACGGTGTTGAATCTTCAAATTACTCATGTGAAGGTCAATTAAAAGCAATGTTTCTTGAAAGGCAGGCTGAAAACTCTGCCAGACGCGGCGGAATTGAGGCCCTACTATTCTGAGCAAGTATTTGTACATCGTCGCCCTCGCTGTGCACAACTCCATCAATCACAGCGGAGGTTTATATGGTTTTTACCCCTCACCGACATCCCAATCAAGTCTCTCTGAACTTGGCCTGGGTTGGAGATGGCTGACGCGCAATCCAACAGCGACGCTGCTCAGAATCAGACAGGGCCCAGACACCAGATTTTAATGCAACGTGTTGGATTCAGGGAATATTTTATGCAATCAACAGTGGTATGATAGGAATCAGGCTGCCTCCACAGAATAGCGAGAAATGAAACCCAGAGAGCCGAGACCAGCGTCAAAGCCACGGGGATCTGGGCATTCCGGGCTGCGAATCCCACACAGCCCAACACCTCCTCAGCATCCGCGCCGTGAGACAGGCCTTACGTGGAACGCGGCCACTGCCCCTCGCGAGCCCAGGAAAAGGCAGAATCAGCAATAACTGAAGAAACAACCATAACAAATGTCACATACGCTCAATCCTGGAAAAAGATTTAACAGAAGACCTCATTTGGACTCGGTAAATTTGCCGATTTTTTTTTTTTGCTGTTTTCTCTGTCTGTCCTTTCTCCTCGTGTTTTAGAAAGGACAAAGAATTGAACGTTGCGCTCCGTGCTGACAAAAACCCAGAGTTTCGGAGGGTTTTACTACTGCCTGCGCTTTCACAATGCCATCTAACGACCCTAACTTGAGCAGAAACCAAAACACCAGCACTATGTTACCTTTATTAGTGGGTAAGGGACCCTGGTGCTGTTCCCCGAGTTGCCCCACGTGTGAAACACACACGCTGTTACTTCACGTCCATGAAACAGCCTCACGTCAATTTGAAATACACCGTTTAATCCAGAAAAGTTTCCTGGACAATAAAGAAAGAACTGCAATAAATGACAATCAAGACTAAACACATAATTGATGGCTTTACAAAGGTATCAGTAATTTTATAAAGTAATTTGCAGTCAGTGGCTATAAATTCCTACTTAAACCTGGCATACCACTCTTTTTTGCCCTGCAGAGAGCTGTATTACCTAACAATACTGATGCCTGTTTGCCTGGAATTCGGTTACTTTATCCTCCAAATTTCCCACATGAAATATCGTATTTCCAGAGAAGTTACATATTCTTTGTATTTTTTTTTTTCACCACATTCTTGAAATACATTCTCGGGGGTTGGGCTATAATCTCTATTCTACAATGTTGTGGGGAGAGCAAAAAGTGATGTTTCTCACTGTAGAGGATTTAAACAATGGGGCAAATCCTTCCCCCTCGATTAAACCCCATCGATTCTAATTAATGCCATGGGCCCATCTTCGCTCGGCCTGCACGCCATAACCCAGGTGTTGGGGTCAGATCATGTGAGTGAAACCCTCGCTGGGTGCAAGGAGCCACCCACCACAGAGCGTGGCCAGGTGCACCCCAATGCCCTGCAGCCACGTCCCCAAGGTCCATGGGGCAGCCCTGGGTCCCCACTCAGGTCTGTGGGGCCATGTCCCCACCCAGAGAGCATCGCAGGGTGAGGGAGGCAGGTTCCTAACCCGGCGGACTGATGGGGGCAGCAAAATCCCAGCCTATAGCAGGAGATGTGAGCGGAGGAAGGACCTCCTGGGTCCCAAAAGTGCCCCCAGGCCCAGGGGCTCCCTGAGTGCCCTCAGTGGAACCCAGCTCCCAGCTCCCTCCCAAATCTCCTGGCACCGACTCTGCACCCAAAGCCTTCTCCTCTCACAGGGTTTGAAGCCCAGCAAGGACACAAGCACTTTGCCTCACCTTCCCCCTCATGTAAGGGGAATGCCTGTTGTAAAAGGCTGTTTGCCCACTGATTTAAGATTCTCAGATGAAATCAGGGTGCTGAAACCTAGAACTGCAGAACACTATTTTTATTGCTTCCGTACTTCCAATGAGAAATTTCTGAGAGGCCATGATGATGCAGTATTATCAGCATTTTCCTTGAAAAGACGGGTAAAACCAAGAAGAATACCTACAGAGATACTCTGATTTACCGAATGTGAGATGTGCTATGTGGTTTCCAAATCATCTCACTCAAAAGCCACGTATCCTCTGCTGTTCTGGGGGGTTGGCTCACATGCTGGTGAAAGAGTTCAGGTATTCTGCCTGAAATCCCATTAGTGTTCTAGTAACATGAGTTTCTATCAGTTATCTGAGGGACCCAGCTGGGAAGGAAAGGGGAACAAGACAAGCATCCAAGTGACCAAGAAGGGAAAAACTCCTCGTGATTGGCATCTCCCAGTGATTTGCAAATACTGGTGGTTGGGTTTTGACCTACACACAAAAAGTGCATGAGGCCATTGCTTTACTCACTCCAGAGCACTTTCAATTTGTCCAGGAGGGACCAACCCACTGAACGATAGAATTATCAGCACTGCACAGTCAAACAAATGTAACAACAAAAAGACAGGCTTATTTCGTGGGGGTCTCCTTATGTAAATACACGGGACATCAGCAGATACACTCCGCCCAACCAGCAAGCATCCACAACCCAAAACACGGCTGCAGTTGCTGGCAATCAGTCGCTGCCCCATGGGCAAGTCTCAGCCAGGAGGTCAAGCGCTGTACAAGCTGCAGAGCCTAAACAATCCTCTCAGACCTACTGATGCTTTTTCCCCCACAAGATAAATAACATGCATGGGTGCAGAGACAGAAGGGGGCTTTTTTAGGAAGGAAAGCAGGGCCTCTGCTACCTGGGTACCTGTTCAGAAGATACATGGAGGGCATCAGTATTCCAGTGCTCTGCTTTGACATCTTCCTCAAGCCATACATAAAGCACTAACAGAGATCACCACCAAGTGTCCTGGTGGGCAGCCCTTCACCCCACGTGCCGTGGTACTTCATTGGAAGAGCCACCCAACTGCCCTGATGGCCAGGAGGAAAGCAAGGTGCTGGCACGTAAGTATGTGTCGGGAGAAACAAAGAGCAGAACTCAGAGGGGAATGTGTGGCCCAGGAATAATCTAGAAAATCCAACCATATCAGGCCGTGTTTTGGTATTTGCAGGCATCATCTACAAGAAAGTATAAGATACCTAAATGTTTTTCCTAAACTAAATTTCTGCTTCAATGCCAGTACTAACAGGATTAACAGGAGAAACCTGTTGTGTCTTGCTATTGAAGAAGATAATCAAGCAAATGATAAACAAATTGATCAGGAGACAGACACTGTGTGTCATTCTGCAACAAGAAAGCCAAAAGACTGAATTCAGCAGAAAAACTTCTCTCTGCATCTGAGAGCAATTCCCAGCGAAATGGGATTTCCCCTTTCTGCTTTCATTTGAATGGCATTTGAAAAACACAGCTGTGAAGTCCCATGCATACGAGGTACGGAGCCAAGCGGGGAACCCTCCCAGCCAGGCCCACAGCCCTCAGCAGCTCGGAAGCGAGCAGCCCGGCGTGTCCGCAACGGCACCAGGGCCCAGCATGACATCTTAGCTCAAACACTCCCACACTTCAACAGGAATCTGCTCTTTGCCCAGGCATGGGTCCTCAAAATTGTGGAGCAACGCAATTATCACCCTGCCCGGAAGATATGAGCACTTTTCAGTCATGTGCTCAAGTGAGGTTTCACGACTTTCTGTCATCCCCTTGCACCTGAACGAAGCCCTTTCAAACACCTTGCACCCGGCACCTTCATCCTCCCGTGCCCCCCCAGCACTCTGCCACCAGAATCCACTGATATGAATTGATTTGTCAAAAGAAAGTTGGGGTAAGGATGTATTAAATGAAAACATTCCACTCATACCTCCCAGGCTTCTTGGTGCAACTGAGATTCCTCAAATACAGTAAAAAAAATTAAAAACAACAACAAAACAAGACAAAACAAAACTGAGAAGGAAAGAACAGAAAGGGTGGAAATAGAAACCAGGCAGACGAAAAGCAGAAGGAAAAAGAAAACTAACAACAAAACACAAATAAGTTGGAGGACAGCTCTCACTTTTAGTTGCAGTTTTGGGGGTTTGGGGTGTGTTTTCTTTGGTTGAGAATTTGGCCCAGGTGGCTTTCTGTGATATGTCACTGCGGGACATAAATACAATATAGCAAGCATTATAGGAAACCATTGCCATATGTGAGGGTGGTGGCAGCCTGTGCTTTCCCAGCCACCCCCTATTGCTTTCGTCTGCACTAAAGCTACGTTTAAGCCAGTGAAATCCATCTCTATCTGCCTTAATGTACAAATACATTTTCAGCCAAGACCCACCACTGGCTACAGTTGTATGGCAACTCTCAATCGAAGCGTCTAAGCAAGGTTCTGACTTCATCCCCAGTTCATGGTTAATGCATTTAACAGGATTTCCAAAAATTGCCTTTGCTCTTTGAGGCGATACCCGGCTCTCCAGTGATAGGTAGCAGATCCCTCCGATGCAGCACTGCTCGCTGTTGAGTGTCAAACCCTGTTTGCCCACTAGCATAGAAAACAGAAAACGTTGCACAGACAGCGATAAAAGCTGCAGAGAACTGGATCTGAGGATAGTATAACCTTGTTTGTACCGAAGGATATTGCATGAATCGTCCTTTTAAAACTGCTTGCTATTGCACAAGGACACCTGTGTGCAGAATTGGACATACAGAGGGACAGGACTGTGGACACGTGTGACCCGTGGTAGCTGCAGTTCAGATACGCAGCCCAGGCAGGTAACAACCTGTGAGTATGGGAATGACCTGGTTAAGAATCTCAGGAAAATAGAAAATTCCTCAGGAGGCAAAAACTAGAATTGAAATATCAAAATTTATCCTGTAGCAAAAAATAGCCTCCTTTCACTTCTTTGCTACCAATGCTTTAAAAAAAGAATGAGGAAAAAGAAAAGTGTATCAAATGAAAACCCAAATAATACATGAAAATATTCTCCTAAACTAAATAGGCATAGAGTCGCAAAGCCCTGTATAAATTCAATAATATTCGTAGAAAACCTTGAAACCTACAGACTTAAACTTAATTTTCTAAAGTACATTTCTATAGAGCAATACAAATCTCATTAAATTCCATAGTTCGTGATATTTATACAAAAAGGTACGCGTTGTTATTAAATGCTATATGACCCACCCAGAAACGTTAGTAACTCTTTCTGGGATACCAAAATCCTTAGTTCAGGCATCAGTTTTTTAAAATAATAAAACAGTCTGGACTGATTTTAATTTGATCAGACTTGAGTTGTTTTCAGAAAAGTGCACTGAACAGCTACAATGAAAAATGGAACGGCTCTATGTCCGCAAATGAAATCAACTTTGTTAGGCATATTCACAATATTTCAGCTCCTAAAATGTCGTATGCTCCAAAACGGTGCATGCTTTGTAGCAAATAACGCCTTGCCAGGTTTTAATAGAAAATGATGTCTCTGGAGTCTACAGCAATTACTTCACGGGGAGTGTGGGCAGTTGTCTTGCTGAAGGTGAGCGAGGTGATGAGCTCCATTGTATAGGTTGGGGCAAATCCAACAGAATACAGAGCTATATCGGCATATTTGTGCCTACTTTTCCAATTATTTTAGTGCAAGCAAGGGATTTCATGACGAGTTGATGCTTACACACACAACTGTTTTCCAACCTTGTTAAGTGCGGCCAAGGTTAGTAAGTTGATCTGATTGCTTTTGATGGCCTTCTGTAACGTGGTTTGTTGGAAGACATCATGAGTCTGCATTCCTCAGAACCTTACCTAGAATACTGCCAGGACGTAGCAGAGGGACCACAACAGAGGTGAAGCACACAGAAAGCTCAAGCCTTCACCCTTCCATGTCTAGATTCTTTTGCCAGCACTAAAATCACCAAGACTGCCATCATTAACATGCAATTAAAAAGCGAGAGTTTCAGGCTCAACAACCAGTACTTTAAACCACATCCGATGTTGGTTTTTTTTTTGTTTCCTTGTTCCACTAACTTACTTTCAATAAGGCTGATTGTAACAATGGCATAAAACTAAGAGAAAGGGGGGAGAAGAAGAAACATGTATTGTTTGTTTAGATTGGGTCACATCACTGTGAATTTAGACTTCATTTTTCTCTCAATTTTGTGCAAAGATTGGCTTTAAGAAGAAACACATTTCTGGAATTGGGAACCTACAGCATGGTGCAGCTCTCAAGACGCCATGCCAGAGTGCTTTTTTAGTTATTTTTTAGATGAGTTTCCCATGACAGATCATGTCACAAGAATATTCCACATCCCTATTTATTCAGCAGAGAACTTTCTCTCAAAGTTTTCAAGGGGTTCATAAACTACAGGCAGAGAGTTTCAGAACCAACACCTCTGGGCTGGAGGCATCCAGCCCAGGTTCACCGGAGCCAACGCCTTCCAGTTTCAGCTGCAACTTAAGATTAAACTCAGGATGCTCATAAGGCAACAGACCTGTTTGCCTTTCTCTGTTCTCTCGCTGCCACCACACCCAGGAGTAAAATCCTAATAGAGCTCCCTGAAACTACGGGTACAGCCTCAACAACCCTTTTAAGGGTACAGAATAAACCTGCTCGGTGATTAAGATGTTCTTGACGTTAAAGATTACTAAACACATGATAATTAGCATACACCCCTAAGTCAGCTTCAGCCAGAAAAGCTGTAAGAAACCCGGGTGCAAGCCATTTTGGAGGTCCATGGCAGGAGTCACTGTGGGAAGCTGGCTGAGGGTCCCAGCTCTTGAAGTTCTCAGCTCCTTCAGGTTCAGCCCATGAGCAAGAGATGAACACAACTGGTGCAGGATGCTGCTCTTGGGGAGAGCACGGGAGGCCAGTGCCCCAGCCAGCCTGGATCCTGAGGAATGGGTGGGATCCTCTCCCAGAAAGAAATGGCACTTCTCTCCCACACTAGTCCTTCTCAAAACGGCTGCTGAAGCCAGCCTGCTTTTTGTTCCCAGTAATCACTTTACCAAAATTTCAAAGGCATTATGTAACTGAAACAGTGTAAAGTTATTGCTACCGACATTGTCAATAAATCATTAACATTTCTTAACAGGAACAGCACAACTGTTCATGTCATGGCTGTCTCATTCACTTTCAAATCAAAGCTTTCAAATTAAATATTCATTTAATATTTAAATATTAATGCAGTCCCACTGTTTCTGTAACAAATATTAATTTCTTATGGCATTTCCAGGCAAATGCATATATTATAAACTCCATCTCCCACAGGAGGGCCCTCAGCCTTCCCCTTCCCTCTTCCAGCATCATCCTGACACTGGGCCAGGAAGGGACTTTGAGAGGAGGAGAAGGAGGGGCAGCCTGATGCAGGGAAGCAAGGTGGATAATTTAACTTAAAGTGTACCCCATTCCTCCCCTCCCACACAACCTCCCCACCCTTAGATCAGGATATCGAAGGCTGCCATTATATCTCCCGCCTACAGAATGACTCATTCATACATTCAGCAATTCCTGTTGGAAAAAAAACAGTGAATGCCTCTGTCACCAGAGCCCATTACAGAAATTAAACTTTGCAAATCATCAGGGAGGGGCAAGTTTTAAAGTCTTTCAAGGCGCACGCCTGGTCTCCCAGGCCTCAGTAAGAGCAGAAGTGATTTGACAATAAGCTTTTACAGCCTTAACGCCTCTGGTAGGCAACATGCACGTACCTGGGTAGGAAGCAGGTCAGAGGAACACAGTACTTCTCTCTTGTATTTTTTTCATCTCAAGTAAAAAGACACCGAATGGCAATTGGCAGTGCTATTTCCATGGCTGTACCATAGGTTGATTCCTACGTGTCTCACAAAGGGCACTCCTTGCCCATCCATTCTGCCTCCTGTCCCATGCAGGGAAAGCTCTGGGCTTCCAAGGATGTCACTCAAAAGGAAACTCAGATTGGAAGCATCCAGAGCACAAGCTAAGATTACTCACTGATAAATGTCCACGATGCATCCCCACACACACAGACTAATTTTCTACACAGTTTACTATAATTACTTCTGTTGCTTGTAGCTTCCTTATCCCTCCTCTTGGGACCATTAAGCCTCAGTTACTCAGAATGAGAAATAAAAGCTCTTCGGCCTTCAGGCTCTTTCATGTTTTCTCTCACTATTTCCTTCTCCAGTCATGAAGCATCTCGGTTTTTGTTTTTGCAAAACACTTTATCCACATAAAACTCATTCACATGCACGGGAAAGGAAATTATTCCTTGTCTCAACTTGCTAATGGCTCCAGACCTCCCTTTCACCACATATGAGCCTATGGGCTCTTCGGAATGAGGTTAGCATTATCAAGAGTTACCAACAGGCTTCTAACCTGAGTGGACATGAGCTGCAATTGAAAAACTCTGGAGATGGATTTCAGCAGTCATTTCTGATTGCTTGTTGGATATTGACTCAAAAATGGTGTTGAAAGATTCCTCTCTCAGAAGAGCAGGAGGTGCTTGCCTGGAGGTACCATGCAGCAGGAGCTGCGTGACTGGTACCATGTCTCTATACCCTTCTAACCCTGCTACATGCTAAGCCTTTGTGTTCTGGCATTCATGACCTGAGTGCTTGATGGGCTTATGGGAGCTATGTTTTCAGTTAATTCTGAAGAGGAGAAGACAAGAGAGCTTAGGAGAAAATCCTGGCTTAAATCGAACCTCACCTTTTGTTGTGGCTTGCTGTTACAGGGCAAGAGGCAGAAGCCAGATAATCGCCTATGATTAAAATCACAAAGGACTTTGACAGTGCCAACATCAAGCACTTTTACCACTGAGAGAGGAGCCTGGGTGCTTAGCCTGCCTGAGATGAAGTTGGGGAGCTTACACATAGCAAACTTTCCTTCAAGGTCAATCCCATACAGAGACGGGCTTTCCCTGGAAAGCGTGCTCCTGTGCAGAAATCAGAGGCCTATGAATCCCTGGCTACTCACTGGCATGAGAGGTGAACCCAATGCTGGAATCAGGTTTCCATGAAGTCCCAGAAATCTCATGCCAGTGTACAGCCACCACCTCCAGAATCACGGAAGCCCACCAATGTGGTCAGGCAAATATCCCACCTACCCATCAGCCCTCCTCTTACAGCCCCCACCACTCTCCCTTCCCTCCCAGCAGCCTCTTCTTGCTAAACGTATCCCTTCCCCTCCTGCCAAAACTTGTTCCTATACTTCTAGCCCCAAATGTAATATTTACCTCCCTTCTTCTTTCCTTGTCTATAATTGCATCCTTCTCTTCTCTTACTGTCCAACTCCTCCACGTTCATTTTCTTTCTCCCATTACTCTCACTTTCCATTCTCAGCCTTCCCACTTGTAAATGATACCTGTCCTTCTTTATATTCTGCTTCATCCTTTCTCCTTCCAAAGCAGCATCCAGCTTCTGGAAGCATTCAGTGCCTATTTTACCGCTGTTCCATAAAATACTTCCTGATCTTTTTTTTTTTTTTTTTCCCTCTTAAAAATAAGAGAGATGCTACAGAAAAATAAACTATATTCATTTTTGAAAGTCCCTATGCCCATTAAGCCACCTCACTCTGCTGAGTTCTTTACAGCTCATCATAAAGCCTCCCGCAGTCCCATTATAGTTGACTGAGAATAAAGCATGGCTTGAAAATAATCCCAACAAGTCTAGCATTACTGATTTCCTCCTGTGCTTCTTAACCTATTTACAAAAATCAACATATTAGGAGAAGCACTCCACCCGCAGGTTTTAAGGGCAGTGCCCAAAGGAGAAGCACGGGCAGCTCCTGCTGCATCCACCAAGCTCTTAGCAGTGCTTGAGCAACATGGGGAGGGGCTGCAGTGCTGCCAGTGCTCACCTTGCCCTGTGACACAGGCTGCACGTTTGCTATGGATTAGGGCACCGTTGAGTGACGTTGGTCTTGTTTTTCAACCAGAGATGAGAGGGAGGATGCATCGAGGCCTCCAGAAGGGACACAAGTAAGCAAAACAGAAAAAGTGCAGGAGGAGCCCCAGCAGCAGATGGCAATGCTGGAATGGGCCCCAGGCTTGGCTGTGGGAGCAGCTGACCAACGGCCACTTGTGTTTTGGGGTGGACATGCAGGAGGAACACGAAGCATGAGTCAGAGCCACACCTCGCGCGTGGCCGTCAACTGTGTCTGATTTTGTTATGCAGGAGGACTCCAGCATCAGAGGGAAGGTTTCCTGGGTCCTCGCCAATGAAGTGATGGCTGAGGAGGATATTAGGTGTAGCAGGATGTTTTTCTAGCGATGGCTGAAGGCAGAAGCTAAGTCACTGCTTTGGCTTCCCTTCTTCCACACCTCCACCAGGGATCAAAATGGATCCCTCGCTGGAGGAAAAGCTTTGGCTGTGCAGTCAGTATAATTCACTCACACTCTTTCTGACCAATTTATTTTAAAAATATTAATAATTTCATTAGAGATGAGCACATTTTCCGGCTATCCAGCTCATTCTCCCTCCCTAATGCTGACACTTCAAATATACTGTTATAGAGTTATACCATTACTGGATTAAAAGGATGTCACAGACAGTGTCAATTACGAATTCAAGTGATTGCATTAAGCGAAAAAATCTCCTGAAAGTATTAATGTCAGTTGTCTGGCATTATTCTCTGTAGTTGTGGTACGCTCTGTATGTAGGAAGGAGAGTTAGAAAAACTCTACCTCCTGCATCAGGAGAGGGGTAACGGTGTCCCGAAGTTTGTCTTACCTCTATTTAATGATTCTCAAAAAATTTCATACAAGAGAAACTCGAGATTGCCAGCAACATCTACAGTAGCACAGGCTCGGAGACTTTTCAGCTGATGGATTTTTGTTCCTTGAAAAACAGAAGTAAAAAATTTGCCACTAAAACGCCAAGCCCCCAAAGAACCATGAGCAACATGGAGTCCACAGGACCATGCTCCATCGTAGCGCACAGCCAAGCAGGGCCGTTATGGAGGTATACAGGTTTTCCCTTGTGTTGTCTTTCACAGAGCTTCTTTGGCTACCTTTGCTGGCTCTAAAACTGCCCCTACCTTCAGCTCAGACCAGGCACAGCTTTTCTCCTGCCTTCCCACAGACACTGGGCAGGAACTGCCATGCCGTGTCAATGTCACCAGCCCCACCAGCACGCCGCACACAGCTCTGTTTTGCTTCAATACTGGTAATACTCTTCTCCAGCTATCACATGTACATAGCTGCTTGTCCTTTCTCCAAAATGGTGACACCTATCCCTTGCAGCCTGCAAGACAGACAGAATCATACATTCCTACCAGCTTTGCTCTGTCTCAGCTCTGTGTAAACAGGCTGAGATGATGATGCATCCCATGGAGCTGAGCTGTAAGAGCTGTAATAATGACAAGTGGCTACTCCTACCTGCCACTACCCAGGAGAAAGTCTGTGTACTGCACACTACCAAAAAAGTAAGCAGGGATTTTTATAAGGCTAATTAGGACTACTGCATTTTATAGGCAGGTGAGTGCCAAATGCGTATTTGTATCAGAACATGTCACTTCACACAACATACTATGTCCCAGGTGCCGAGTCACTCCATTTTTCACTATTTCAGTTTTTTGCCTTATCACGTTTTCTGCATTTTTTTTTTTAAAGCAGCCATCTGTTGCAATTATAGCAATGAATTGCACCAGCGCAGATGGAAGAAAATTCGTAAGGTTGCAGAGTCAAGATTTCAGTGATTAGGAAATCCCTGAATTATGCTCCATTGTGCAATCAAAAGTTGTTCCCCATGTGCACACACTCTAAGAGCCGCCTCCCGAACGCTGCAATCACATGCTTCCTTATCACATGCTGCTTACCTCTGCCTCACTCCACGCACAGATCCTTGCTCCAGGAATGAACTGGAGTGGTGAGAAAATGAAGCTTTAGTTTTTGCACGTGAGTACGGACAGCACAGAAGAGAGGGCTCTTCCTTTGCCATCCATTGGTAGCTCAGGTGCAGAAGCTCCTAAACCACGCAACCAGCACGGCCCAACAGAGCATGAGCTGCAAAGACAGCCCCAGTAAAATGCACATCAGCAATACTGGAGTGAGGCCCCCACTGTCATCCAATGTCAAGTCCGTGTGAGTGGAAGTTTGAGAGTTTCGCCTTGAAACAGCTGTGAGTTTGTTTGGTTTTTCTTTCTTTTTTTTTTTTTAATGGGTAATACAACATAATTTCCTCCCAATTTGTTCCTGGAAAGAGAAGAGTAGTTTGGCTCAAATCTTTTAAGAGATGAAGCAGCAGAGAAAATTTCAGCCTGAAAGAGTAACTGAGGAAAATGTCAAGGTTTTGTCTTGAAGGCATTAGAAAACTGTAACCTTGGCTGGTACTTCTCATTCAGCCTATACCCTGAATTAGCTACATCAGAGGGCATTCCCTTTTAGTTAGGTTCAATGTTCATGTTTTTTGTTTGTTTTTCAGCCACGAGCTCTAATCACATTTTCTCTTGAAGCAATACAAAATTAAGCAAATGGTTTTGGCCAGAAGAGATGGAAAATGACAGAAAACAAAGCTTCTGACAGTCTGAACGCTTCAGTTCCAACCTTTCAAAACGATGGGATTCAAATTTTCCCCCCATGTGAGGGTCTGAGACCCATTTTACCTCTGTGTAATTCTGAAGCACCGAGTGCCGACTTCATTTTGAGCTGCACGAAAACTGCCATCTAATCTGATGCCCTTCATTCCTTGAGGGGAAGACGCTTCTCGAGGCGGCAGTGACAGGAACCCAGGGGACAGGTGTCACCAGAGCTCTTCTGCAGGCTGGACTCTTTTGTATGTGCAAGATCCATGAGTCTCTTCCTAGGAGTTTTCGGACGTAAACTAGGCTGAGCAAAGTACTCCCAAGGCTCTGCTTATGTAAGACACTGCTTTTCCTCTGTGGGTATGGTTTGGAAGATGCTTTCTAGAGAGATACTCCTCAAACATGTATGAACGCCTCCGTATTTGGCTAAATTGTCGGTTCAAGGTACCTTTGCGTGATTGTGCAACCCCGACCTCCATGTGCAGCATTCACTTAGCAGGGACAGATCTCTGCAACAGCACTTTGGTTCACCTCTGGAGAGCTGGCAGAAAACTGGGGAAAGGCCATCACTGAAACTATTTCTTCAAATCACTCAAGTCCAGAGAAGCAGTGATGTTCTCCCTACCCTTGGAGCACTTGGAGTACTTCTTCCAGGGGTAACGTATTGCTCCATCAGTTACTTCCACAAATGCATTTCTTCGCTCTGGGAGGAGGGGAATTTCCCCAGTTCACTGCCCAGCTCCACCGTCTTGATGATAACAGAGCTATTGAAGGCAGTTCTCACCTTGGAGAAGAGAGGTCAGCTGTGAGCAAGGGAGGATGCTCATTCCCTTTGCCACGTAGGAAACACAAGTCAGATTGTGCTATGCTATCAATAAACTCAGTCTATTTTTTCAGCAACAAACTATAAGTTTTTCCAGCAAGTGCACTTATTATAAGTTTGTTTGCCAAGTGGAGTGGTGTTGCCTCCCTCCTTGATTATGGTTAAGTAAAAGTGTTTTTGTTTCAAATGGGAAAACAACTGGAACAGATTCTCTGGCCATCCAACACTCACACGCACCTCTGGCATGAAGTTTATCACTCAGCATGGGTGGGAGGGAGGAAATAGCTTTTTGGATGCCCCTTGCTACAATATGGGAAGCTGATCATGATAGAAGATAGCCCACAATCTATTATCTTTGACAATGTTTTACAAAACTGTCACAGAGGTATGCAAGGCAGAGAAAAAAAGCTTTAGGCCAAATCCCTAGAAAACACAAATCGATGTATACTAGAGAATTTGCCGCCTTGTCTAGAGCATACAGAATTATTCCTGCCAAATTACTTTATAGAGAAGTTTGGGCTTTTTTCCTGGTGCTGGACAAATTACTTGGAGACACAGTTTTGTTGGTTCTTGCACAAGAACAACCTCTTTATCCATCCAGCCTGCACCTAGCTCAGCATCCTGCCGCTAACTGCTTCCAGGTGGCAAAGGGAGTGCCTGGACCAGATGAGCTTTCAGCCTAGCACAGAACAGCAGGTGATGCCTGAAGGTAAGCCAAAAGCCTCTGCTTCTTCATCCCAAAGGAAAACGAGCAAAGTACCCACACCATTTCATGGGCTTCTGTCTTAGAAGTCCACAGATAACTGATTTCACAACTCCCTAAAAATTGTATGTCTGTTAGCCAGGCATTTGTCCTTACCTGCCACCTAGCTCAGTGGTGAAAGCATGTGTGCATTTGGAATATGGAGCTTCGGGCACCCCCCTTCTGGGATTTCAGATGAAATACCCATATTTCACCAGCAGAGCAGAAAGGAAGCACAACCTGTTTCTCTCATCTGGGACTATTAGACACATTCAGACTGGGATTTCTTATCTACTGAAGTTTCTGAGGGCTGACCTGAAGGACATGGGCTCGGTTTCCTTGAAATAGCACACAGCATATCACGCAGTCTGTCCCAAGCTGAACCACTGAGTAACTGGAGAATGGAAAAATGCTGCCAGCGCCCGAGTTGCACATTGCCACCTCCCACTGTAAGCTCCTTATCTGGGGAACGCCTGGTGAACGGGACAGCAGAGCTTCTGCCAGAGAGCCCCTGTCCTTTCTGGGGGCCCAAATGGCCCCTGACATCCCACTGCAGCAGCAGAGCTTGTCCTAGGCAGGAGCAGACCCTGTACCACAAGGCAGGAGGAGGGACACACTCAGTGACCGAGTGCACCGACGAGGATCACCCTTCCCAAGCTTTCACAGTGCTGCGTATAACGCAGCAGGATTCTGATGAACATGGAGGGGCAACGGGTAGTTTTGCCATCAGAGGGAGTAAAATGAGCTTAGGTGAGCACCTAAGGGTGTCTGGCTGGCAGACCGCCTGCTTCCAACACAACCCAGTGAACTCAGCTCCACCGCCAAGAAAACAGTGAGATTTGTATTTTAAAGTGCCTCGTTAGATCAAGTGCTCGTAGCCAAAGCTGAGAGCAAGTCATAGTGGGAGGAATGGGGTGGTGGCAGCTGGGAATCTGGCAGCTGTGTGATCTCTGGGGGATACAAATGAACATGTAAATTTCTATATTAAGCAGCAAACGCATCTATTAGGGTAAAATTGCTCCAGCTTAATTGTTAGATAGGCATGTTTGTTAAAATACAATTTAAGCAAGATCGTATCGTTCTTCCTCACTCAAGAGTGTATGCTCGATAACGTCGTTTGTCAGCAACTGCCTATTATGTTAAATAGCTGAGGAATTGCTGGATATCTTTCTGCTTAGATAATAACATTAAAGTTTCTTGAAGCATTTTAGAAGTCTGACTAATCTCCCTGTCTCTCTATTTTATTTTTCTAAAGTGAATTTAGTGCTGGTGAAAGGTTCCAGATTGACAGCCCTGGAGACAGGAGCGGATTGCTTATCCACGTAATAGGCCCAGGCCAGACAGCTGCAGCCACGCTCCGCTCCCTCCAGCCACCAGCTCCCACGCTCACATCGTCATTTTGGACACTGTACGGTAGCTTGCTGCATGTGAGATGGTGACGGGCATGGCTTTGTCTGGCTGATATTATATGGTTCCCTTTATATCCAGGGAGGTCGC
Organism: Numida meleagris; assembly: GCF_002078875.1. NCBI lineage: Eukaryota > Metazoa > Chordata > Aves > Galliformes > Numididae > Numida > Numida meleagris. The sequence goes on along the minus strand of NC_034424.1, from coordinate 2,828,119 downwards.
TAAATTGAATCAGTTCTGGAAAGGCAGCAGGAGCCTTAGTCTTATCCCCATCCTTTTGACTATTAAGGGAGCGTTAGGACTTCGACAAAGGAGCAGTGAATAGGGAGAGTTACTCTACGTGGCACGCTGATCTGCAAAATGACAGCACTTGGGCGAGTGGCCTTCATAACACACAAAGCAAATAACTGCAGCCTCAAAGCAGTCTTGAAGTCCAAGCCTGAAGAAATGCCTGTAACTGAGAAGTAACAAAGACGTGGAAAACAGTCTTGGGCTGAAACTGCCTAAAAATGCAACAAATGGAGCTAGGTGAACAACGGAAGATTTGTTTGCCACCTCCAGAGGAAAACAAACACATTTGTTTGACACAGAAGGAGCTGACACCACCCGGCTGCCTGGGCAATCATCAGCTGGCAGCACTGCTCAGGAACCACCACACCGAGCTGCACTGCAATGACAGCCTGGCTACGGGAAAGCTGATGATATGTGGTACTAATGCTGTCCAAGTCCCTGACTCACAACTCGCTCTCATTACCAAGCAAATCTAACCCAAGTGGGTAGATCTGGCTGCTATCTCAAACGAATGAGGAGGATATTTTCTTTGGCTGTCATTTCTGTTTTCATTTGCAGGAATGTTATTGGTCTTCGGATGCCATCATGGCACACGTGGAGGTAAGAAACTAACACGGGCTGTTATTTCTCCACGCCTTTCTTTCCCCCAGCCAGCGGCATCCGAACATCCACATTCAAGCCCAGCAATAGCAAGCTTGCTACTATATTGTATTGGGGCAATTTCCAGCATCAAATCTTTCTGAGTGAAAAGCCATCCTATACAAGATAAATGACCTTTACTCAACAATTCTTAAGTTGCTCTTGAGAAACTCTGTAATTGTTGGAGGAGGGAGGAGGATAAACCACAAGCCTCAACAAGGAGGAAGGTTTTACACAATAGTTCCTTGTTTTCCAAAATTTCCCCAAACAAATATCGTGCTGGCAAATTCCATATTTCTATTTCAATCCGTTCTGGCTGTCAGAAGAAGAATATCTGCATCCTCAGCCCTGTGAAGACATATGTACATTCTTAATATACACATAATGATTGCTGCTTCATGCAGCTACTCCCAGGATGCGAAGTTTTGTTTGTACACAAAAGCCTTTACAGAACAGGGTTTTTGTCTTCTTATATACTTATTCAAATGAGCTCAGATATCAATTCAGATTCCTACCATGGGAATATTACAATTGCAAATAAATTCTCTTCTATTCCAAACATTGACTATTCCAGGACGCAAAGTGAAATTGCAGACATTTTGGTTATAGCTGTAAGCAGTACACACATCCTAAGTGCAAGGAGCTGAGCTCACCCCAGTCCCAAAATTGATTTGGCTCCCACAACTCTGCAAATTAGGTTGCATATTTCCATGCTCAAGTACAAAACCAACCTGTAACTTTAAAACTTAATATTTAAATGAAGTGTTTAATGTTTACACAGTAAGTTCTTTTTCTAAATTTAAACCCTTGCCTAAGCAAGACAGAAAACAGTAATGGGTGAACCTCAAACCATTGGAAGGTTGAGTCCAGTTCAGAAGCTTATCCAAACCTCTTCTGTGTGTAAAGAACATTGACTTAGAGACTTGAAAGAACATGAGTCATCGGGATGCGGCTCTGACTTATAGGCCATCACATTTTGAGTGATGGCCCCCACGTTCTCTTTCTGATCACCAATTTTGCTATTGCTTTCAAATTTAATGATGCTGAGTCACACTGATGACAAAATCTTTGGAAAACCAGTTTAATCTGCCTGCAGAGCCAGAGCCAAACGTAGGTCTGTCTGAGCACTGCCCTGATTTGCTCCCATCTCAGCCTATTCCAGTCCACCCTGGAACATTCCCTGAGGCCAGGGCTGATGCAAAGGATTATACAAAATTAATAGATTTGCGTTTGACTCCCCAGTCATCCTATTACCAGAGGTATTCCATAAAGGCCCTCAAATTTCACCTGCAGCACCTCTCTGTCAGCTTGGTTTATGTTAAGAGCCACAGAAAATTGTCAAATCAAACCTTGTGGCTAATGTAAGATGTAAGCAGCTGATGCAGTAGTTACATAAACTCATGACAACTACATTCACCCAAACTGCACCCCAGAGCCGGGCAATGCACCAGGTTTTTTTTTTTTTTTCTCAATACTGAATGTGAGCCTTAAAGAGAAAGCTGCGTGCTCTGCCGCCATCCTTAGGGACCTCTCTCTAGAGACTGCAACATCCAAAGCCTTAAAAGGCAGCCATGGCCAGGTCTGGGCAAACTCGAGGGCCTTCAGAACATCAAATGCCGCTCTTGATCTGCTCTAACTCACATTATTCGCCATTAATCCACCAGGTTGAGGCATCCCGTCTCATTTTATCTAACTGTTTATTGTAGGGTGATACAACCCACCATGGAATCACAACAGCCTTTATACACCAATAAACAATTTAAATAGTCATAGCTCAATGGTCCAGAAATAATAACCATTTTTATCATTGAGGGATAAAGGGTGACAAGAAAAGTTAATAAAAAGGGAATAACCAAGCTTTCTGGAGCCTAAGCTAAACCTGATACAGCTCAGAGTTTCAGTTAAGTCATTGTCTTCTTCAGCTTAATTCCTAGTGGAAATAAACCTAAGCAGTTAACCGGTGCCATTGTGTCCAACAAAAGGAAAAAGGAAAAGAAGAGTTTTGCAGCTAGTGAAGCACGAGTCCCTAAGCAAACACACACGCAACCAAACAACAAACCAACAACCAATCAAAAAATAAAATAAAATAAAAAAAACCCAAACTGTTTAAACCCAGGGTTCACGGCCACTGATGTAAATGGGACTAACTCTTCAGTGACTTTATCAGCTTCTCCATCATAATTGCTCTGCCTTGATGGAATTACTTCATTAACATCTAGACCAACCTCACCACTCTGCAGTTGTTCATCTCAGGGCAACAGACTGACCCTGCAGAAGCAGGCAGTGGCTGTGCCATAGTGAACTAGCTGGACAATGTCTGGCTGTAGCAGAAATCTGTCCATCAGTCCTTAGCCTTTCTGCTATATCACTCCAAACAGAAAAGAAAGGACCAACAGAGAGCCAGAATTTAAGAAACATTTACTGCCTTTAAGTAACAGCAGTAACTTACACCAAAATTATCCATCATCTATGACACTTCCTAGGACTTTCTGGTCTCATTCCTGTGACGACTTCAGAGAAGAAATCTGTGCTCTGCAAGGACCTGGGTTACATCCTCTGACGGCAACATCACAGGAATCTAATTCAATCAAGGGAACCCAAATAACCAATTTTTATTCTTGCAACTTCTGGTGAATTTTATTTCTGTGACTTGAGGTGATTATTTTTCCCTTTTGATACCATTTTCAGTGCATGCCCTTCATTTCCCCTGTGGAGCCAGCCCAAATGTCACAGAGACTATTAATGGTGTATACTTAACACACATACTCACAGTATGTTCATTCTCAGGAAGACTAAACATTATTGAAAGGTTACAGCATTTATTTTGATGTGTGTCTGTTTAACCAATTCTAGCAAATGTTACACAAACACGAAATGGGCTTTCCTTCCCTGCTCCTCACCAGCCATCCCGAGCCATCGGTTTTTAAACAGAAATCCTTTCTCAAATCAATGAGGAATTTAAAACCTGATGTCACGTGGCACATGGAGACGGTTCAAATGTACAACCAACAAATACGTAAAGAAGAAAGAAATATTTCATCCTTTCCCCTGTAACCCTACTGAAGCCCGTTAACAGATTCAAGCTCACCAGTTTCTACCAGCTTCTGGCTGCCCTCAGTGGCCACGTCTCCAGCAGTAATATTAGGAAGAACCAGAAGTTTGGTTTCTCACTGTTTTGATTCTCATTTAATGGATGAAATTTGGATGCACTTCTTGCGATTCCGAAGGATTTCATTGGGACTGAGCACAACAGTCAATAAATAGAGCCCTTCTTGCGGCTGTTCCTAGCACGGAGAAAACAACAAACTTATAAAACACCAGTTAGAATTTAAATTTGCACAGGATCCCAGCTGCAGTTTAAAGTGGACCTAACACTGTGCATTCATCCTCATCAGCCACCACTCATCGGCAAAAGTGGGATTAATCATCTCCACTATAGCTACTAACAACGCTATTGATTATGTGTTATTTCTAGAGAGTTAAACCCTTAGGGCAAAAAAAACCAAACCAAACCAAAACAATAACAGAACAAAAATAACACCAACACAGAAAAACCTAAAGCAAACAAGCCTTTCCCTCCTCTTGAAGGGCAACTCTGCATAAAATCACTAAGATTTATTGCTAGGGAAGCCCCACACCACACCTTGGTTGACATGAAAGAGAGTCAAGGGCATATGAGGCCACAATCAAGTCAGGCAGCTTCTTCCACCTTGTTTTTCCACTAGCTTACAAGCTGCTTTGGACAATACATCCAGTGCCATCAAAACACTGTGCTAGCAAGAACACTGTCCGCACAAAGCCAGAATCATACAGCAACAGCAGCTAATATTCGGACAATTAGCAAAATTAATGAATAGGTGCCCTCAGTATACATCCCCAGCCCCCCAAAAAAGCCTTACATCGTCAGTCACCAATTAAAAGTCAGTGTCTTGTCTTTCTGCTGCAAGAAATTAAACTGACTGGACTCCTTAAGCAAAAGGACAAATGCGAAAATAAAGTCAGGCAAAGAAGGCTGTCCTTTCCTCAAGCACTTCGCTGCTCTGACACCTTGTCCTTGGACACTAAGCTGCCCTTTTTGTCAGGAACTCACCGCCAAAGCCACCCAGCACTGCCCTCCTCCCCACGCACCTTCCCACTGCCGGCAGCGCGGCACCTGCTCAGGCTCTGCCCACCTGGGGAAGCTGGAGCAGCAAGGAGATTTGCAGCTAGCAAGTGGTGTCAGAGCCCATGGAGGCCTCTTAATTGCTCCCAAAGAGCCCTGCAATCCTACCTGTGCCTTCTCCAAATGGAGCAGTGTCGAATCATGGGTGATGTTATGGGGTGAAGGAGGAGCCCGGAGTTAGGGCAGTAGAAGCAGAAAAAAAGAGCAGCCCGCTCTCCATCCCAGCCACTCTTCCTGCTCGCCGCAGTGTCCTTATGCTCGCCCGTCCCAGTCAGACTGGGCAGCACTTGGTGCGCTGCCTCCAGCCGAGCAGGCTTGGAAGAGGGAAGGAGAGAGACGTCATGCCTCGTCTGGAGGCAGCAATCCTTGGTCCTCAGGAGATGACCTTGAAAAGAAATGCCCTTCTCAGGGCAGACAGCCCAGTGATGCTATGGAAGGGAGCTTAGCAGCACTAGCACAAATAGCCATTGGCATTTTCCTATTGCCAAGACCGCAGCCTTAAAAATAAGTAAATAAAATAGAAACCTTAGACTGGGCAACATCTTCATTCCTTAGCCAATCGTGAGGAGTAACAGAGAAGGTTGCACCCTCGGCTACCAGAGAAGAGAGTAGCTGGGGCAGTGGATTTACCATTTCCACCTGGAAGCACTGTTTCATGTGATTTTTTGCAGGCTGGTGAGCCCCACGGTGCCAGGGCCCTCTAGGAACACAGCAGCCTAGGTGGGGGGCCCGTGGGGTTCACAGTGACCTGTTCCTATCATGGCATGCCATGTTGTCCCTGTGCAGCAAGGACACCTGGGGGTGACCACTGGGGACACCCCAAGCAAAAAAAAACTGCCCTTCCCTCATCCCAGAGGATGAAGTACAAGTACAAAAACTTCAACCCAGCTGGAAAGAAACAGGAACTACTCCCAAACACGATACGAAAGCTCTTACTCGAAGTTTAAAAGTAAATATTTCCATAATTCATTTTTCAATTTCATGCCACCTCTGCAATAATTATTTGCGGCGAAGATTCTGCCTGCCAAAATGTTACAGAATGCTACCAGCACAGAGAGAGACATCTTTGGGAGAGTTCTCACCCAGCAGTCCCACAGCCACGAGAAGCAATGGATGCAGACGTGCCTGGAAAGGGGCAGCCAGGGCACGATGTGGACCCTTCCCCAAGGCAGGTCCCAGCCATTCCGACTGCCCTCCCCTGCGCCTCCTGTTTGCAGCAGGGCTGGCAGCAGTGGAATTTGCCCCATATTCCGACAAAACAGAGCCCTATGGGGTGCTGCGAGGCTGGACATGTGCAGAGCTATTTCGGCAGAGGACTCAAAACAGCTGCATAGTTTCTGACCATCTCAGCACAACAAGCCCATGTCAATACGCGGAGAGGAATGCGGAGACCTCAACGGTGCCTCTCGACACCCATCTGTTTTTTAGAGTCAACTTCCCTGAACTCCTCTGCAAACTATTAGCACGCCGAACGTCCAGTTGAGGGCTATGTTTTGTGTGTGTGCTTTAATTCCAAAGTAAACTCTTTTGCCTCGAGAAACATGCAACACAATAAACTAATTTGAGCTGAGCTTAGTTTAATCTTTCTGGGCTTTTTGTTGTTTTGATCTGATCCCAGAAGTGGAAGTCTGGTTTAGGTATCGTGTTTTTGTTTTGTTTTGGGGTTGAGGTTTTTTGTGTTTTTTTTTTTTCCCCTCATTCTGGGATTTGCTCTCCACAAGCCAGATTCCTGGATTTGACAAGTTCTGTTTTATGCTACTTACACTACCACCTGCGCAGCCAGGGAGATTTAAAAGGCTGACTTCTCTGTTGGTAAAAGCAACAACAAGCAAACAGAGCTGCGTTCAGGACAGGCTGAGAAGTAATTGGCTTCCTTTCTTCATAGGAATTTACAGACGTGTCCTTCCCCGTTTTCCCCTGTACGCACCCAATCCTTTTCCTCTTCATAATGTGCTTGATTCATCTCACAGAAGTTCTCCTGACGCGCTGGCATTGTTTAGTAATCCTCTTTTTTACACTCACTAATTATCCCTGCCTGAAGATGAAGTGACGGGGAGCCACCCCGTACCCATGCTGCCTCGGGGGCTGCAGTGGCCATTCCTGTTGGGCAGCATCACCTCCGTGCCAGCTCATTGCTTCTGTCACCAGGCCAGGAAGACCCAGAGACCACAGCTGTCCCGTCAGGAGCCCGGTGATGCAATTTGCCCAATATCCAGGCAAAATGAGGCCAAACTTCCTTGCCTGGTGAAGTGACTCACACTGCACGCAGAGTCCTGCATGGGGTCCAGAGGAGGTCTGGGTGTCCTGATTCTCTTGTGTGGCTCAGCAGACCACGGCTCGAGCAGGAAGGGTGGGGAGTGAGAGCAACGAAGCAAGGCAGAGTGAGGGCTCACTGCACCCCACAGAACCAACCTGATGGCTGGGAGATAAGCCTGACCTTCACAGTTCTGCTGCAAAGTTCAATTTTGGAAAAGCAAAGGTCAAAGGACTGGAAGTTTTGCTCAGTTCTTGAGGAAGGTCTGCCAAGCACTACTGTAGCAGCCCAACTTTCTGAGTACATCACACTACACTAACAGAAAAGGAAAAATAATAATAATAAAGAAGGAACAAGTAATCCCTTTGTATAAAAATAAAAGCAAATAATGTACTGTAAATACAAAAGTTATGTGGAGAGGTGAGATTTGACAGTACAACTCAATGGGATTCTCCAATACAGTGTACAAATCAGAAAGCTGCCTTAGAAAAAAAGTGTTTTTCTTGACTTCTCATTCTTTCACAGTAGTATCATTCTTTAGTCAGTAAGACAAAAATAATATCAAAAAAAAATAAAGGCCAGCTGTTCCCAAAGGTAAGTGGGACCCTTCCTTCAATCTGTGCACCCTTATCTTCCCACTCCCTCCAGGCTCTCTTCCTCCACTCAGATAAATCAAAATGAGTAAAGCACATTGGGATACAAGAGAACACAATGACTAAGACCTTGATGTGTAATAATACGTCTGTGCTGTAACTAGACATAAATCTTTTAAAAATTAAAACAGGTGAGTCAAAGCTACAGAGACCTTTCTAAACACCAGACAGAACCAAAAAAAAAAACCCTCATCCCACATCAGTACACATTCAGTTAAAGTATTTTGTACTTAAATAAAGCTGCCTATTATTGTAACTGCAAAACAGCTCTTCATTTCAGTTTGGCTTGGATAATGAGGCATTGAGTAAAAGCAGCATCCTGGACAGACACCACCTCGAATGGATTCTGTCTCCCTCCAAGTCACTCATCTTCACCCACTGGAGACACAAGGACAGACTGTTACTTCAAGCCGCTGCAAATCAGATGCTGTTTAAGAAGAGCCACAATTTTGAAAAAAAAAAAAGCACAGCTTCTTGTAAAGATTGCAGCGCTTGTTGCTCCACAGAGCAGGATGAAGTGCCAGCAGGTGGGAGGAGATACAACCACTGCTGCACAGCAGATGCAGCAATGAACTGGAACCTGGAACCTGGAACTAAGTATGACTTGCTGAAGGCTGAGCTCCTGTAGGACTGAGACCCAGAACCTGTATGCCAGACAGCAACACATCCCTACACAGCCCACGCTGCAGTGAATGGCACCCAGACACACAGAGCCACAGCTTCACAAACCAAATTGCTCTCCCACTGCCAACACTATCAGCTTGCAGCTAAGAAGCTACTAAGACTCACAGCCACAAAATGCAGAGCTGAGAATAACTCTATTCAGAATCAGTTGATCAAATAGGCCATAAAATACATTAAAAAAAAAAAGTGGTGTAAATGAATATTCAGTCTATGGTTGACAAAAGATAATTCCACATCAAGGTACTCTTGGAACACAGGAATGTAAGATATTCAGCTCCAGGCCTAATCCTGATTAGGTGCCTTAGGCTAAAAGGAAATACTTTATAGTTCTGTTACAAAACATGAATAAACAGAAGCCTTCGGTTACAAAAAGTGAAAACTGAGTAGGGATTCCAAGATTTACCCCATTAATCACAAATTACTAAGAAAAGCAAATCATCAAAGAGCTCGCTTTGTTTCCTCCGTTTTTTTCAAAGCAGGAGCAGCCACAAAAACGTAAGAACCGGTGATAAAATAGCAACGATTGTGTAGCAATTGCGTCTAGGATGTTCATGGTCAGTTGTTCATGAGGATGGCTCACTTCCTAATGGAAGGGCCAGGTTGTGCAACAACTGCTTGCGCAGGGAGGAGTTACGGAGGCAGTGGTCCCGCCGGCCTTGGCGGAGCTGGGAGACGCCCGTCCTGAGCGTAGGGGCCGTGGTCTGGCCATGGGCTGCGGTGATTCAGGCAGCAGGGCTTCGGCTTGCCTCCTGGGAAGCTGCGCTCAGACCGTCTGGGCTGGAGGTGGAAACGTCTCGTTAGATCGTCCAGCTCATCTTCCTGCCAGCGCAGGTTTGTCTCCAAAGACATTTTCTAGGATTTTGTCCAGACTGCTTTTACGAAGGCCTAAACAACGGGATTCCACCATCGCGCTGCAGGGACTATTTCATAGCCCAGTGTCCTTTGCTTGTAAACATTTCCTGATAGCCACATTTATTTCATGTTGTTCCCATGTTACTCTGTTATTTGTAACCCCAGACTGCTCCCTCTCTGGCAAAGGGATGGCATAGAAGGAAAGCACAGCGGGATTCACCCTGCCCAGGCTGCAGCGGCGTATCCTGCGGTGGCAGGTTTCTCTTTAAAGGAAATAACAAAATTCCACTTCAGGAAACAAGATGTCCCCCGGATCATTACGATTTTAGCAGCGTTTGGTCATCAGCTCAGCAGACCTGGAAAGGATCTCCCTGCTCTCCCCCTTCCACGTTTAGAGGCTCTGTATCCCACAGTCACGTTACACCCCCACCTTGTATTTCTTGCTCCTTCTACTCCACAGAGTCTCATGTGGCCATATCAGTACAGAATTGTTCCTTTTATTTCATGTTGCTCTGGACTTAAGGTTTATACCCAAGAAACCAGCGTACACAGCATAGCTGACTTAAGTCTATTTAGACTCTCTGTATCATACGTTTCTCACCACACCACCGTATGAATCCTGAAACTCTGATAAATAATGCATTCTAGCAAAAGATAAATCCATTTCCTTCTATTAGCTACAATTACAGCCTAAAATAGTGCGGGAGTTATTGGGTTACTAAAGCAGCCATAGTTTCATTAAGAGCATTCACCATTCAGATCGCACGTTGAGCCCAAATAGGATAATTTCACGTTCACCTTTCCTTTGGTCATTTTCCCCCTCTACTTATTGGCAGTGAGAGAGTTACCTGATTTGCTCCTTCACTTTCCAGATCCTAATAGAGGCTAATGAAGGAATCAAGCCTTCCTTTGCTGCATTATTTAATCCCACCTGGGCATAATAAATGGGAAATCCCCAGCACTCTTTACAATATTTGTAGCACTGGGCCACTTTTACGACATTAATACAACTGGAGTATTGTTGTTTCTTGAGATTTTTAGAGAGGTCTCACTACTAGGCATTTTCTCTCTATGTTCAGCCTGAGTTTTACTTATTTTCCTGCCTCTGCCTATAGGTTTGCCTCCGTTGGCTCAAACTAGACATTTCTGTTTCTCCTTGGTATTTATGTGTTTGAAGATAGTTATCATATGCCTACTTAGTCATTTTAAACCAAGCAGCCATATTTAGCTCTTTTTAATCTTCTAGTCATAAATCATCCCGCCCTGGTCTCCTTTGCCAACATCAGGAATGTTTTTCTATAGTTCCAGAAGTGAAACATGCCCTGGTTAGAAAACAGCTTGTGTATGATTGCAGACAGAAGAACAGATTCAGAAATTACAAAAAAAAAAAAAAAAGGAAACTTGAGTATCCTCCAGCAGGTAAAATTCCCATGAGTTCCGAAGCCGGTGCCTTAGGTTTCCTGCTGCAAAATCCTTAAAGAACCTCAGAACTAGGTAACGATATATCAAAGTATGCAACAGCACACCTAATCATTCATGTCACTTCTGACCCTTTGCCACTTGGGCTCAGGGCACTTCCTTCCTTGCACTTTGTTAAACGTGTTTTTAATCTGCTTAAATTGCACAGCAACATGGCACAATGTAAATGGGCGCATGACCTGAGCAATTTTTAAAGGACTTGTTTTACAAAGGTGGTTCTTTCCCATTTGGCCAATGAAAAGGATTGGGCCATATCTTGCCTTGTGTGTAGGCAATGGATAAGAGAAGGATGGAAGGGAGTCCCAATTCCCTCTTCCCTCATTGCTGACCATGCACTCCCCTCTACCTACCTTCAGTCATCCACTGCAGGAGCAGCGATGCTGTCTGTCCTGCCTATGGAACAGTCCCAAGACAAGGCTGCTGTCTCTTGCACAGATGTGCAAAACATGCCTTGCTGCGAGGCAGAGATGCTTCTGCAATCGCTCTGCCCAAGGATGCACACCCGTCCATACTGTGCACATGCTTGTCTGCTGTTCCCATTCACTTTGGACCTTTCATCCTCACTTTTCTAATGGGATGGTGAGTAGGGAGCAGAGATCCCAGGTAATTATCCTGTAAAAGAAACCACTCTGTATTCTTCCCCTCCCCCACCTCACCCCCCTTTATTTAAGAGTTAACTCAGAGGACTTCCGTGTGTAATCAGCCAAACATTGCGGTACAACTCTAAAAGACAAAACAAGGGCTTTTTTTTCTTAATACATTTCTTCCACTGTTCACTTGTTTATAGGATTCAGTCATTCCCAACACGCCAAACCTGGCAGGACTAACTCTGATCCCACGTTCAGCAAAACTGCTGCTGTGTTTATATATCCAAGGGGACTTTTCAGAGAGGGAGAAAAGCACCTCCAGTACGTTAATTCCTAAGGACTCAACGATTAATGAACTAATCTTATTACACGTGCCGGGGGCGGAATCCTGCTAGATGAAACCTGAGCTAATGAATTAAAGCCCCCAAACTCCTTTGGCTGCATAAACATGCTTTTAATTTCAGCTAACCTTTCAGTAATAATCCTTTAGGATTTTTTTTCCATTATGCTTATACTTTCTGAAGATACGTGACTCCTCTTGGATACAAGCTCCTTTGTTATTTTATTTCTTGGAAATATTTAGCAATGTCCCAATAACTTCTTGTTAAAAGTGTATTTGCTTTTCCTGTCCTGAAGGTTGTAGCTGAGTTTCCTCGCTCTATGGAAGGCCTTTGGCTTTTTACTGAATTTTTACTGCTGGGAGTAAACAAAGAATAGGAGAAATGTTTGCCATATGTTGATATAATGGTCACATTGTGGGAGGTGAGCCGAGAGGAAGGTTGCCCCCCCTGACATCATGGTAGAAGTGCCCTTTTTCCATGGTTAAAGGTGGGTATATAAATTATGGTAAATAAAAACCAACTTGAACTTTCACTAAGGACTTCAAAGGAAACTCATAACCCATATTATTACAGAAGTTGAAAAAAGTTGAAAAAAAGCATTCCACATGTTTAGGGGCATTGCTCAGAAAGACACTCTAATTATGAGCAACTTATGCACACACGAGACCAACTCCCACACAGGGACTCCCATAAAAGTCACTTTTTCCTGTGAATGCCTTACATGCCATAATGGATAACAGTAGAGAAAACACAGAGGTAGAGACTTTGGACAATCTTTCAAACCTATTCCTACCTCAGCACCTTCTGTTCAATTTAGATCCTTATCACTCTCCTTTTCTTTACTGTTTGCACACTGCCCATGGAAATGTATATTATTCTGTTTTAGCATTTTTATGAATCTCCATAATAAATTAGGATTGAGGTAAGAACATATTGGTTGAGTCACTAATTAGCCTGCAACCATGGTCTTTATTTGAAACAGTTTGAAAGTTTATTCTGGGAGCATCAAAGAGATTTTCATGTCTTACGACGCAAAGAAAGTTGTGAATGAATAAATGAATACTAAACATGAAGAACTCACTGCCTCAACAATCCATAAAAAAAAAAATAAATTCCTTTGCAATTTTACACCAAGACAATTACAACCATGCAAAACCTCAGGTGGACGGGGAGGATCATCACTTTCATCGCCACCTCGCTGGCTCTGAAATCCTGCTGGGGAAGACTGGGTGGAGAGAACTTGTCAAACTTTTCCTTATGTCCCGTGAACAGCACAGTCTCTCCTTCAGATAACCAACATGATGTAAAATGTTTCCTTCTTCTATTTCAAACAACGACAAATCCCATTACAAATTCAGAACATATCCGCAACTAATTTGGTTGGCTTGCAGAAGATATGCCACTTTCCCTATTAACTAAATAAGAAAAACACCAAAATCTGCAGGCAAACACAACTCTCCTTTCTAAGTTTCACTCTGATGAGATGGACATGTGTAAACATCATGTTCATTTTATTTGGGGTTGGTTAATACCTTTAGATAGCTTACATTTTCTTGACACTTCCTGGTCCTACATCTTCCAAACACGATTTTAAAATAATTTTTGAGTTCTACTGCCCCATTTTCTGTACTGGGAGACACACAGACAACTGTTGGTCACAGTCAAAATCAAAACATCACTCATTCAAAAATGGATTAATCCTAGCATATCAGGAAAACAGTTGACAGAGAGAGAGCAGGGAAGCATCAGGGCAACAGACTTGCAAGCAATAACACCATGTATTGAAATTGTCAACATAGTCATACGCATACATTGACTGCTCTGATGCAGTTTAAGGCCCCCAAACTTGATCTTTCATGAGAAAAAATGCCATGCCTTTTGCAGATCAAAGTTCTTTGCTGAGAAAATGGCACAAAACCAACCATATGGAAAAGGTGAGAGATGTAAAGTCCAGAGTAGCCTCTGGCATGCCTGGGTATGCAGGGGACCTGGGCTCTTTTCCCTTTGCCACCATGATGCAGCCTCCTCATGTGCAGTTAGTTTGTCTTGCCTACGTAGACCTGGATATCAGTAAAGGACTAACTACATGAGGCCCAGTTTTCCACAGGGACTTCAAGCTACAATGCAGCACAAACTCTAATAACTTAAAAAGCCTCACTTTGGGCAAAATGCTACCCCACGGATGTGTTCAGGTTTGTCCGAAAATAAGTGAGATATTTCTTCATGGAGTCTTTAGCAAAAGTCTTCGGCCAAGTCTTTGGCCAAGCACACTACAGGGAAACGAAAGGCGAGTGGGAATGGCTGTGTCAAGGGATTCCTGATGTACACAACACCAAATGCTGCTGCTTCTACCTCACTGCTGAGCACCACCACACCGGCAGCTGCAATGAACCCGCCTTGTGCATGTGATATCCTCCCCCCTCTGTCTTTCTTTTTCCAGGCATCTCACTAGAAAATATCACATCTAATAATACGCCTCACTGGCAGAGTTTACAAATAATTCTTTAACTGGGATGGTGGAACAGCCACATCGGGCCCTGCTGGCCGTGCTGTGTGGCGGGGCCTTGTGTTGGCAGCCCCCTGTGCTGGGGAGGCCCAGGGGCCATGGGCTTGGCACGAGCCGCTGCTCATCTTCCTCCCGCGGGTTTATTCCACACGCTGCTGCTGGCTATTTTTTCCCCCTAGACTCCCCCTTCCTTCAGTGTCATAAAATAATACGCAAGTATGTGATACCTCAGGAATTGGACGGGGCCGCTGTGAGCGAGAAAAAAAACAAACAACAACCTGCTATTTTACATTCTCTGGAAAAACGGGTTATAGATTCTATATTTAAATAAAGGTTAGAACAATAAAGCGGCAGGTTTTTTCCACAGTTAATTCTCATCTCCTCAGACAGCAAATGCTGAGTAACTCCTCGGCCCTCCTGCGTCCCACAGCCGGCCAAGGCACTGCTGTTTACCGAGTGTCTGCAGCCATGGTGCCAGCCGCAAGGCCGCTGCTTGTCGGGGAGCATTCCGCTTGTCACAGGGCTAAAATAAAATGGGGGAGGGAGGACAGAGCGTAGGCTGGGGCCTGGGGAGGGCCTCTAGTGGGACACAACCAGCGGCGTGCACACGCGCGAGGGGCACGGCCTATTTTTAGCCAGCTGGAGTTTCCACGAGGATTCCTAACTCTCTAGTTTCATTGGGGCGGGTGTGCTTTTTTAAGAACGGGTCATTTGAAATTGTGGTCGCGTTGCTCTACTTCTTTCCCTTCCAGCACGAGGCTTGGGATAAAAATAACAAACCTATCAAATAAACCAGCAATCCCACTGTATGATGCAGATAAGGACTGGCCCAGAGTCTGAAGCCAGGCTGGTAAACGAGAGTGGGGTATGGCCCAGCCAGCACTGGTGACAATGGCCGGTGTGGGTGCTGGTAGTGGCTGCTGGGTTCAGCGCTGGGTCTGTGCTCTCAAAGCTGCTTTTCCCAGGCTGCAATGAAGTCGGATTTACCCACTCAAGCCAATCGTGGTCCTGTTTTCCATACACATGCAATTTCTATACGCTTCGAAATAAACAATACACACGAAAGCCAAGCTCTCACGCCAAGTCCTGTGATGCCCTGTATGGGACCTGCCCATTGCAGCCTCTCAGGGCACTCCCAGCGACTGCCCAGCACTTTGGCTGTCAGCTCCATGGGTAGGTACTTGCACACATCACCTCCTGACCCCAACATGGCAATCCACCTCCTTCCCATCCTCTCAAGAAATTGTTATTATTTTTTTTTCCCCTGCCTGACAAGGCTAAACTGTCTACTTACCGTTCCCCACACGGCAGCAGCAGCTGGGAGCATCTGGCATGGGACATATGGAATTTAATTTCCCAATATTTACATAGATTGAAACAATTCCGACTCCAGACTTCAGAAGGCCTGTTGCACCAGACCTCAAGGCAAAAGCTTTCAGTTCATTTCGTTTTTCTCCTCTTCTTTTGGCGAATGAGCTGGGAATACCAGTTTAAAGTCTGCACGGGCTTTAGGAAGTTGAAAGATACTCAAGTCCTTGATCTACAAGGCTTACAGGGTAAGTGCTGCTTTTTTGCTTCTGGGGAATCCAAAAGGACTTTTAAGAGCCCTAGCCACTTTAGAAATATCTTTTTTCAATGACCTTGACTAGATTTGAAACAGCCCATTTGAGAGTTCTGCACATGTGGCTATGGATAAAAGTTTCTTTGTAAAAATAAAATAGCTAAAGGGAAATATTCGGTCGTACAGAGGAGAATGAAAAGGGACATGTCTAGTGCTGATTGCAGGGCCAGCGCTGTTGCTGTAGAGCAGGGAGTTAAACCAGGACGTGCTCCTGAGCAAGACAGATGCTATAAGCAAACGGCAACGCAGAATGTGGCTGAAACCCTGTACTCCTCCGAAACAGTTGGTTGTCTTTACTTTGCTGGTCAGCTACTATCCATGACATTTCCAATAATTGCAGAAACAGAGACTTTAAAGGTGATGGAGTCCATTATCAACAAAGAATTGCCAGGGATGGCAGCACACCAGTCCAGCTTTGCAAAATCCCTCTTGTAACAACACTTCAAGAGAATGGCTTAAAAAATATCCCACCTCATTTTAAGCAAGTTCACAACACATTCATCAATTAGAAAAACAGATAGGATGCTTGTCTACTTTATGGCTGTCAGTGACCAGAGTTTTCACATGGCACTGATGCAAATGCAAATACCAGCAGTATCAGTCACAGAGCTCCTTCACTGTACAGCACCGAGGACCTCACACATAGCTGTGCTATTTGCCAGCAAAATCCCAGTGGCTGAGCTAGAAAGATAGTATGGTTTCCTGGGAGAGTTCATCCAACTGAAAATATGCCTCTCACTTGGTGTATACACATTTTTTAAGACAAAGGTAATTATTTTTAGGAATGCATCGAGATGAAGCCAAAACGGGACTTGGATCGACAGGCATAATTTAGATTCCTGTGCTCAAAACGGCAACCTGAAAACTTCTGCCAACCCTAAAGGCACCTCACTTGGTTCCTTTGAACTCCCCAAACTCCTCTGGTTTTGCTTCCTTGCTTGCTCAGCTGTTCCATGAAGAACGCTTAAACTAGCTTGGAGTTGCGGCAGGAACTCAGATCTCCTACCACTGGCAAAGCGGTAGGAGGCCTTGTACTTTTTACAAGGCCCCATATTTTTTCCTCCTCCTCATCCAGTGACTCTTGTATTCTTATTAGGAGACCAGGAAAACTAACTCCAGTACTGGAAAATGCACCCACTGCAGCACAATGAGCTCCCTGGGCAGACATCTTTCTTGGAAAGAAGGAAACTTGGGTCTGAATCCTCCCAGACAGAAGAGAAAACTGAATATGGGTCTCCCGACACCATGGCTAAGCATTTAGACACAAAATTGTCACGTAAGAAAGGGTCACTCTGGAGAATCTGACCTACCACGAGAGTCAGGTCCTCAGCCTTTACCTAAAGGTGACCATCTCTTTGATAGCACTGTTCTTCAGATATGGCCACCTCTAGAGATTGTCTGCAGTGCACAAGGCAGATCTCTGCTTGTGCTAAATTAGAGCAACTGAGACTGGAAAGTTTTAAATCCCTACTCCTAATTGCTTATTTAACTTGCTTGTTAAATTTGATTTTATACTTGTGTGCCAAAGGATCTCCTTGTTATGGACTTTAAAAAAACCTAATAATATATAGTGTTTTAATATTGGGTTCGTTCAACTTTTGTTACTCTATTTAGAGGACCTTATTATACTTTTATTGCTATAAAATAGCTTTATTCTCCTTATGATTATTTTACAGGGCTCTAGATAGTTGATCTGGATGCTGTCTTATTAACTGTACCAGGTGGTAGAAATGCCAATTATCCTCTTTAATATCCGTAATTCAGACTTCATTGCAAGGCTGACCTCAGCATCTCTGATACCCCAGGAGGAACTACATTATATCACTGAATAAGGGGTCAGAGATGAGAGAGCTTTTGGCAAGGGACTTTCGCTGTGTAGATGAAAGCATCCTGATTAAAAATGGTGCTTCCTGCACAACACTGCTTTTCTCACACTTTCCAAACTCACAAGAGACTGCTTTCTAAAGATGGGTAAAATGATCCCTATATGGTTCATGTAATATCTGATGTCTCGTTTTAGGATTTTTCAGGATGAAAGATACTGTAGTATAGTTATGCTTCAGGACAGGTTGTTCAGCATCCAAAAGTAATTGGTACTAAGAAAGAATAAAAAGATAGTGAGACGCCCCTAGGCTGCTCGAAATTGGGCTTTAGAATCTGTATAAGTAATTTACACAGGCTCTATCAGCTTCCTTCCCAAACACTTTCTAGTGTTAATGCATTTGTCCTCACAAATCCCCAGGAGGCAAGACTTCTAAAAAGCAAACAAATCAAGAAGTCAGAGCACAGGGGCTGAGAACGAAACAGCAACAGCTACAAGTGCCTCTGCTCTCATTTGGGATGTTTCAAAGAAAGGAGACAGGTCGGAAAATCAGGTCCCTTCCAACTTATTTGTAGGACTTAAAAGATGAACCGCTTTCTTCTGAGCCCCAAAGATTCACTAAATAGTTTGAAAAACCCAGCCAAAGGCCCAAAGGCCATCTGTGCGGAGCGGGAACAAAGCGCCAGCGTGCCGTACTAGAGGCCCCTTACACTTCATCCTATAGCTCCTGCAGGATGTCCCAGCAGCCCGGCCACTCACACCCAGTGGTGTCACACCACTGCAAACCCCGGGGACAAAAGGCAGAATCAATCCCAGGGTGTCAGCAGCCACTTGTTTGTACAGGAAATACAAGCACAGCCTTCTGAAAGCCCTCAGCCCAAGTGTAGACATGAAATGTAGACTATTTTCACAAGTGTTCAGCATGCAATCTGTTTGGCTCTTTTGAAAATCTGGACCTTATTTAGGTGAGTAAATGAGAGCCAAGCTATTTTCCAAAAAAAAAAAAAAAAAAAAAGGGGTTTAATAGAAAAGTCTGCTGCCTCTTATTCTTAGGCCTCTAAGTGGTGTGGGCTGGTGCATGGCTGGTGACTGGCTTTGTATTCCCAGGAGATCCTATGGCTTGCTTGAACATCTGTGGAAAGCCAACAGAAAATGGTGCACAAACAGAGCAGGGAGCAAAAAATCAGCTTCACGCTAGAGCAAATGTTCAGGGAAAAGGTTTGCATAGGTCTGGTGTGAACTGGTTCAAAGTCAAACCCGCATGCTGGTCTTCTGGCAGCTAAATCCATATTACAAAATCCCATTGCCTTAGTTCACTTCAGAGTTGTCTCAGCTACTCATTCCTGTATCAGTGGGAAATTTGGAAGTGACTTTGGATTTGCAGTTTCCTTTTGATAAATGTATTAAAAATACCAATATAACAGCTTTTTATATCATAATAAAAATACATGGAGGATTAAATCCTGCCTAACTCTTGCTGAGTTGGAAGCAAATTTGCATGCTTTCCTCACATCCAGATTCGATTACGCTAACTCTTAATGTACAACATTGCCAGAAATGTTTTCATTAGACGAAATTGCACTTGGTCCAGAATGTGGCAGAAGAAATGATCTTTGGCATGCGTGGTAACAGGCCCTTTTCACCAACCTGAGAACTCGACATGGGTTTTTAATTTCAGCTGGAATTGAGTTTAAAAACTGACTTTTGGATCAGCAAGAGATTGGACATGATTATAGGTAATGCTGGACTTTGGAAGTCTTGGACAAAATCTTTTGGCCAATAGGAGTTTTGCATTATATTCCTCAGCTGGGAAGCTCTGTGCCAGAGTGTACTCACATTCACTCTTGACTTTCCTCCTCTTGTTATGAGTGTATTTTACTCCTTAAAACAACTTTTTAAAACCCTTTATTTCCCAAAATAATTTAGCTGTGTCTGGAATTGTACTATCCCAAACAGTTTTTAAAAGTATTGATGATTTTGAGAAGCACGTTGAAATAGCAGCTCTGAAAGGAACTGCATAAATGAAAAGGGATTGAATGGTTGACAGTCTTGTTTCTTTTTTATTGGCTCACTTTGTACTACTACTACTGATTGACTACTTAATCAATTAGCCGGACATATTTCCAAAGTGTCTTTTTTATGTAAGCACCTTTGGCATTATTCATTGCCAACTTAAAGAGAACCAATAATGGTCTGAACAGTAAATGATGATTATTCCTTCCATTAGATTTATATCTTTACATAAAAAGTACTCAAATCATTCCCACTGCCTTGCTGGAAGTCAGCAGAAGCCAAGGGACTGCACCTCCATGCGTCTGCAGAGTGATTCCCCTCGTCTTCCTTGGGGCCTGGGGACAGGAGTACACTACCACTGAAAGGAGAGCGCTGCAATGAGGGACTGAAACTAACACAGTTTGGGACTGACAGCCATCTCATGGCAGTGGGCTGAGTTCTGCATCACTGAAGACTCCGAGGAGCACAGGCAGCAAGGTCTGTAAGTAAAAACGAGAATCAGGTTGGGAGTTGAGATTAAAATGAAGGACAGACTGAGGTTTCTGAAACCAGCCAAGAAAGCCGAGGTCTCAATCTTGCAAAGTTCCCAAGGCAGGCAGAAGACACTTTAATTACATGATCAATACAGTTTCAAAGAAAGCACAGAAGCCACAATGACTCTGAGGGCAAAAACATTATTTGAAAGGTAAAATGAAAACCTACTAAAGTAGAACATGAGATCTCTGCTCTAGAGAAACCAATGTCTGCTCAGTCTCCTACTTGTTTAGTTTAGAAACATTTGAAGACATCTGAAAAAGAAGCATAGACAAAACTATGCAAGCGCCACTCAGAAGCTTCCCAGATCCCTCAGCAGCCGTACAGCAGAACTGCAATCACCTGCAATGAATTCATCCTGCCCAAACGTCACATTGTTTACTGCACAATCACGGGACTCCCATCACGCAGAAGAGCACTGGCAAATGTGTTGTCCCCTCCTTCACTGCTGCTGTTTCCTTGGACAAATTAATGAAGATTTCTTCTTCACTGAGAAAGTTCTGGAGTCAGTGTCCCATGAGAGACATCAGAGTGAGATGCTGCGGCAGTAAGTACATAACCTACCCTTGACTTTACCAATTAAGGTAATATTCCATAATTAGAGCACAACCATCAGAGAAGATGAAGGAACAAGAGCAATGATCTCTACTGCCTTTATTTGTCTGTCTGAGGAAAAGCTGATTTGTTGAACCAAACACTGAAGTGATAAGTTTTAGTCGCATTGCCATTTTAGAAGAAAATCACGAAGCGATTCAAAAATATATTCCAGAATGCCCACTGAGATGATAAAGGTACCCACCTCGATGTGGGAAGCCTGGATTTGACTCAAGGCCTGAATAAAGAAAAGAAGCACTCTGCATTTGAATCATCTCAATCCAAGCAACTGGATGGTGATGGTTTGGGAGGGATGTAATCACATCTTCTCACCTCCCCCATCCTGAAAAATGTTAACAGTTTTAAATCTGAGAAAAAATGAAAACAAACATTAGAAACTCAAAAAATGTTTTTTGTTGAATTGAGTTCTCATTTTCTGGCCAACTGTAACAAAAACATTGTGGAAGTACTTGAGGAAAGCCAGATTTTCCAGGCTGGAACGCAGTCGAGCCATTAAATGAAGACCATCACAGTTGTATCCCTCCTGCAACAGATAACTGTGTCATTTCATCACTTGCAGAAATCTGTCGCCCTCCATCCCGAGAGCACTGTGATTGTCAGCAATTAGGTAACGCCATCATGGCATAACGCAGAAGACTGGTATCAGAAAGAACAACATTGCATAGTAAATATAAGCTTGAGAGGGAGAGGAAATTTAGTTGATAAGGGTAAAAAAGGGCAAACTGGCCAAGAAGGACTTTCTTCTGGTATGCAAAGTCCTGTTTCTGCATTCCTTATTCTACTCTTTTTTCTGTTCTGTTTACTGGAGAAGTAAAGTCTTTGTGATGGGATGTTATCAGACTGTACATCTGCAAAACCCAGCTCCATCAGACACATCTAAACCAGTCCCACCAACTCCTTACACAGCAGAACATGCAA
This sequence comes from Numida meleagris, assembly GCF_002078875.1. Taxonomy (NCBI): domain Eukaryota; kingdom Metazoa; phylum Chordata; class Aves; order Galliformes; family Numididae; genus Numida; species Numida meleagris. The sequence goes on along the minus strand of NC_034424.1, from coordinate 2,806,370 downwards.
AAAGAGGAACACTCATCCCTGGTCACACCCCATGGGGTTTTGCTGTGGCTTTGAACAAAGCAAGTGTCCATGGAACTTCCACCAAAACTCAGCAGGATCCTGATGCCAGCTTTTTCAGGTTCCTTGAAATGTCCCCACTAGTATCAAAGCTGCCCTTTTCCCTTCACAGTCAATTTCTATTGCCCGGAGCTAGTCCACGTCTAAATTTTATGGACTAGGGATTTAAGGGTAGACGCATCCAACAGAATAATAAAACATGTCCCTCCCAAGGTGTCCCTAATTCCCTGCATTTACAGAATGAGGACACTGCAGGTTTTTATTACTGATGAACTCCAAGAGCAAGAAAATTTCTCTGTACTTATTGAGAATGATAAAGATGTAAGCGTGATTATTAATGTGCATCTCATCCATTTGCAATTATGCAAATACACATGCAAATGAAGCAAAACCTTTGGGCTCTTGTCATCTTGCCAATGCTTCCCTCTGTGGCGCAAATTTTGGGTAACACTCCTTGCTTTAATATCAGGTCTTACACTCAGGGCCCAGATGCAGTTGGATTTTGAGCATCTCGGAGCCAGCTATTAACAGTATGGGGCTCCCTTTAACTTAAACAGATGCTCAAAGCTCTTCATACCATCCCCAAGCCTCCAAGCTTCTCTAGGGCAGGTTAGGAGGACACCAAACCCACCAACCTCATGGGAGGCTTTGAAGTAAAGGATGGATACGTGAAGGAAGGCAGTGAGCATCGCTCCGCTTTGCTGGGTCTGTAATCACTCAGGAGACTACTTAACACTGGCTCACAATGAAACTAAAGAGTGTGCTCACCTTTCTGTTTAATTAAAGCACAAAATGTAATTGGTAATTTGTTTGGGGGCTCTCTTGGGATTCTGAGGAGCAGACCTGCTGAGGTGAAACTCATCTGGATGCAGCTGGCAGCGTGCTGCCTGCCCGCTCAGACACTGCTCGCCCTCCCCACCGCCTGCCCCTGCCAGAAGCAGGATGAACCCACCTCCTGGAGGAATAAATCTGTTGCTTTAATTCCTCCCCAGCCACGCACACATTGAAAATCATGATAAATGAAGGGGCTATAAACTTCCTACGAGAAGTGCTGACTGTACATCAAAGTTAGCATATTCTCAACGCCGGTGTTGGGGGACCGACTGCTGGGACAGACCATGACTCCACATAACGGTGACACTGAGGGTGGGGGCACGTCCTCCTCTGCCCCTGGAGGTGCAGTGGCTGAAGCTGAGCCTGGAGCTGCAGCCTGCCCTCCTCCTGCTCAACTTTAAGCAGGAGATCATGCTGCAGGTACAACAGACGTGGAAGCCCACTGGTTCTTCCAAAAGTTGTGCAATGCACACAGAAAAAAACAGAAGCTGAAGATGATCTCTTCTTACACATAAACAAGACTCCTCTGCCTTACAGCCAGCAATTTTAGTCCTGAACACAGGGAGAGAACATTAAGAACAAAGTAAGACGGAGAAGTAAGTAGGCACATGATGCACTGGGTAATTTTCCCTGCAATGCAGTCTGTGCCCTGCATTCTCTCTCTTCAAGAGATGTTGAAACCAAACCCTGATTTGATTCCCATCAAAAAGAGCCACGTACATCTCCCAGATCACAAACGTGTGCAGAGAAAAGCATTGCATGGGAGTACCTGCAAGGTGACTGCTGCCAAGGCAGGTTCTGTAGGAGCCTCCTACACGTCCAGCTCCTATGGATCACCCCCAGAAGAGAAACTTTTTCAAGGGAAGACGAGAAAAAAATCAGCAATCAAAACGGGTTAAATACAAAAAGGCCCAACAACTGAACTGAGCAAACATTTGGCAGAGTATTTTTAAACTTTCTTTGGTGACTCTGGGACTGCAAGTGTGGGTGGAGGTGGAGTATAAGCCCTGAAGAAATCCGTTCCCAGCCAGTTATCTGCACGGCGATGTCAGTGTGCAGAGCGTTCCGCTGTGCTCAGGACAGCAAGGGACTTCGAGTCCTGGCCAGGGCCAGGGAGGATTGAGCAAGCGTCTTCTGGAGTGCTTGCATTGTCCCTCTCATCTCAGCAGTGGGGGACCAGTCTTCTACCTCTGCAGGGGTAGAAGCACAAAGAGAGTTTAAAAGGACCTGGATCTGCAAGGAGCTCGTCTCCTGAAATACATTCCACAATCACGCCTGGTTCCCCACTTCAAGCATTTCCTGGAGGTAGAAATCTTGCTTTGCTTCTTGCAAGACTGCAAAGCCAGTTCTTCAACACTTCTTAGTGTTGGGGTGTCCAGAAGGAATCTGCCCTGCCCCCCTCATCCCATCAGCTCAGGTGAGAAAATCAAAACAGCAGCGGCCAACAGAAGATAATCCACATCTTTTTCACAATCTTCACCTTCTAATGCAATTCAGAGTGAGATCCCCGAAGAACCACAGCTCCTTTCTCTTGCTGCAGCACTGCCACCGCCAGCGACCGCCCGCCTCTCATGCTGGGCAATGCACCAACACATGAGGAAGGAGAAAAATGGAGAGGAGGGAGCCAAGATTAAAGAAGCCCTTCTCACAGCACAGAGCAGACACGCTGCTGCAAACTGCACTGATTTAGACAGGATGGTGTCTTCCTCAGCTATGCAAAACAGTTGAAAGGAGAACACCATGCACCAGCCAAAATTCTTCATGTAACAGGATTGTCATCACAAAAGCAAGAGACGTTAAAAATGTGCCAAGTGACACCAGAATTTGAACTCTGAAGTGCTGCTGCATTGGAACTCGCTCCTCAAGATAGCCCCTTGGATTGACATAGGCCAGTCTGCGTTGAGAAAGTTGCTGTAGGTTGAAATGCAGAAGAAACTGGCTCCGTCTGCTGATATACTTTGTTGAGTCTACGCTTCACAAAAAATGCAGTGGCACCATTCAAAGTATGAGCAGCATAATTCATCATCAGCAAGATACCGTATGTGCTCAAGTCATGGACACAATTTTAACCTCAAAAATCCAGGTGCAACAGTTGGGCATGCTTGCTTAAATTGTCAGAAATGTACTGCTTGCTGTAAATCAGGACTGATGATTCTATAGTGGAAAATATCTTGCTCTTACCCAGAACATCTGGGTACCTCTCTCTATTCAAAATCCTGTTTTGCTTGTGTCCCTTAGAAAAAGCAGAGAAAACACAGGACATAACAGCAGATTTTCAAAGCAATTACAGGTCTAATTCTCAAGCACTTACAAACCATTATCTGAACTAGCTTTTCAAAAGATTTCAGCAAGATAACCAAGCAGAAAACAGATTTTTAATCTCATGCAACTAACTCCGTTAGTTCAACCATTTTTCTTGTCCCAGCAAAAGGGAGAGATTGCTGGACTCATGAAAAAATATTGATGGTTTCAAAATTTGGGGCTGGGAAATGCTGAACATCTTTGCATTGAAGTTGTACTTTTAAAATATTCCATTAAAAAAAACAACAACAACAAAAAGGGAATATTTCATTGAAACGTTCTTCCTTCTGTTTCAGAAGTGCTCGATTCCTTCTGAACCCCAACACGGTTGGGTATCAGGAAAAATTTCTTCTCAGAACGAGTGCCCAGGGAGGTGGTGCAGTCACTGTCCTTGGAGGTGCTCAAGGAGCGTGGAGATGTGGCACTGAGGGACACGGGCATGGTGGGGATGGGTTGGACCTGGTGATCTTAGAGGTCTTTTCCAACCTTAATGGTTCTGTGATTCTACGTTCTCAGGACATGCATTGAGAAAGGTCCAACCAGGGCCCACTAAAGCACGCTGGAATGGGGTGCTCAGCCACCGCTGTCTCCTGTGTGACATGACCTGGGCTGGGCGTTCACGAAGAGCCCTGCACAACCATGCAGACACTGCTGGAAAAAAATAAAACTCCAGCAACCAGAACAACGTCAACTTCAGTTTTGCAGCTTTTTCACGTTTCCTTTCAAAAGGGAAAAGTAACGAGGAGCCTGGGAGGACGCATTACCGCCGGCACCGATCCTCCATATGCATGTGAACTCAAGTAACCTCTTATTCATCCAGGCCCTGAAATAGGAAGGCACAGTTCTGGACAAGCATATTGATCTGGATTCCTGTAACTATCCCTTTGAAACACAAATAAACTATTGTTAAAAAAAAAAGCCAACAGATCTCAGTGTGTGCTCTGGTTCCTTTGCAGTGTGTACTATCTGACTACAATCCATCTTGGCAGTGGAACAGCTACGCAGGCGTTCTTCTGAGCCAGCTCTAATGTAAAGGGATGCCAAGTATGTCTTCCCTTTTGTATTTACTGTAATAGTCTCAGCTTTCCCCACCACTGGGAGTGCTGTTGTGGATCAGCTGGCAAAAATACACTTATCTAAAAGGACCACTGTAATTCCACTTGAAGCTGAGCTGTTTTGCAGGGGTTGTCGGCGAGGACCTTCTCCCACATTAATCTGCAGTGAGTAATGTCGTGGTGCCGGCACTGGCACGGAGCTGACAGCAGCGCCTGCTCCCGCCTCCCCCCATGGCCTCAGCCCGGCTCACACATTGCTGGCCTTGGGGGGGCTCTCGGGTCTGAGCTGTGCTGGCTGCTCTGGAGGAAGGAAAGCGAGGGTGAAGCATGACAGCAGCGGGCCCTGGGAAATGCAGGCATACCGATGTTGAATGTAACAGTGCTGCGGTGCAGGCAGGGCTGTGCTGGGCTCCAGGAGCTATCAAGGAGAGGGTAAGGATATGGGATGTCCGAGCAACTCTCTTCATGGAGGAACAGGAGAAAGGCACTGGAGAAAGGCTGCAGTGAACTGCATCACTGCACTGAGCAGCCTCCACACAGGGCTCTTCTGAGGCAGAGCCATTTGCCAGCTTCAGAGCTGCTTCTCACTGCTTCTGCCCAGAGAAAGATGCCTCCACGTGGCTCGGTGACACTGCTGGTAGGTCCCTCAGAGCAGCTGTGCAAAGAATGTTTTGCTGCTGCTGGGCTTAACGACGCTAAAAACAAGAGCTAGAGACCAGCTTCCATGACTTGCAGTACAGTTAGACCCACAGGTCTCAGCACCGCCCTGAGCAGAGCACTGCAGGGGCAGTCAGCAGGCAGAACCGGCGCACTGACAGCAGGCTGCATTTGGCACACAACACAGACGAGCAAATCTGTGCTGGATTTTGAGGGCAGCCCATCTCCACATTCTTTTTCAGAGCTCCTACACATGCATGACAGCCTGGATCCCAAGGGCTGACCACTCATGCCATTTTTTTGCACCTATAGGAAGGAATGATACAAATCCTCCACCAGCATGACAGCACATCAGGCTTAGCACAGCTCTGTTGTGTTCTGCTTTGCCACATCTGCCCAATGTAGCATGACATCCTCTCGTAACAAAACAGAGAGGGAGCGCACCGAGGATTCCTTTGCACAGGAGCTGAAGGAGGAAGAACTCTTGTTTGGTCTTTCCAGCAGATGCTCTTGGCTATCTAAGCTTTGTCCAAGGGATTGTGCAACACAACACAACCACTGAAGTCTGCACAAAGGAACTGCAGGGAGTAATTTCCCATGGGTAACAGCAAACACAGCTCTGAGAAGTTGGGAGTACCATAGGTCTGAACCCAGCCCATGTGCTCTCCCCTGCAGCAGGGCACAGCCACCACCCAGCCTCCCTCTGCTCTCAGCAGCGTACGATAACGCACAGGTTTTGCTACGAAGCAAAACAAACTCTCACCAGGAGTTCAGGAGGACTTTTTGTTGTTGATTTTCTAAGGTGATAACTTGTGTAAATAAACCACCTCCCGCAACCGCTTAACATATAACATATTATACCATTATCCTAATTTATATTTTGTTAAGCCTTAGGGGATTTAGCTGAGAGAGCAGATCCATTGAAGCAAGTGCTACAAAGACACACAGTAGAAAGCAGTCCGCGCTTCAATGGATTTACAGTCTGAGCAGACAAAAGACAGGAGAAAGGAAGAATTATCCTCCAGGCCCCACCAAAACAGCCAATAAACTCACCCCACTTCCTGCTGACTTGTGCTCCAGAACGTCAGCTTTCATTAAAAAAAGCAACAACAACAAAAGACATTTCTAGCTCCTGTGGTTGTAAAAAGACTCTTGAAGACACGCTAAATCAATGCAATCACATTTACCCAGCTATGCAGATGACTCTGGAAGGAGACACAGCCATTCATCTCTGACAGAGCCCAAATAATTACAAGTTTCTGCAGCCAAGGAGTTCTCCATTTCAGTGCAGCTCCTCTCGGTTCTTATTGCCCTGCCTTACTTTGTCCTATCTGACATCGTGACTTAGCTTCCTATTTTCTATGCCCAAATCAATGGCTCGGTGCATGTTCCCAGCAATACTGCAGGCAGCAGCTCTGAGTTTTGGTGCCCGAGCTGGTGTGCATCTTGCACTCAGCAGTAAGAGCAGCATCACATGGTAATAAAAGATGTGGGTCTGAAGTGTACTGTGCTGGAGCAGACCAGAGGAACAGATCAAGGTGAGCAAAGAGAGAAAAAACACACCAAAACAAACAGCCACTGGCCACAGCAAAACCTCCTGCCTAAAGCATGGAACAGCCACAGTCTGGGGGACAAGGGGAATTTCATGGAAAGGAAGCAAAGCAGTCTTTGTTGCACTGCTTGGGTGAGTACCATGAAACACGTGAATCACCCACAGGCATCCTCACTGTGAGAAAAGAGTTCATGGGATTTCAAAAAGCATCCCCACTGCACATAGAGACAGGAAAGAGCTCATGGAGTTCGAAGTCAGCACCTGAGCCAGAACCAGATTTTCTGCAGTGCACCCACCACTCTTCCCTTCTTTTCCAACAAGACATGTTGCATGCAGGTAAACCTTACTACCTGTACATAACCACAGGCATTGAGGGCACACAAAACTGTTCAAGACAAGCCCAGGCCTATCCTCTCCTCCTGGAAGGACAGGCCCAGTCAAGGTGGTGTTGGGAACACAGCACACTGGGAACACGCTGGAGCTTCCACCACCTGCTGGCATCCTTGAGACAGATCTAGCTCTGCGAGCTGCACCTCCCCTGCCAGCAGGAAATAAATCTTGTGGTTTTAGAGTTGGAGAGTGAATCCATATTCAGTTAGGAATTTATGGTGACTTTATGGATCCCACAAATGCTTCACTACCACCATTTTCTGGAAACTGTACAATTCCTGCAGTTCATTCACTGCATTCAATTGCTTTTTTTTTTTTTTCAGGGAAGCACTTCTAATTGCTTTTTTACAGATATGGGTCTCTGTAAAGAATAGAACATGGCTCATATTGTATAAAACGTTACCATAGCCTTTTCAACTATATATAGCTTTTACAGCTAGTTTTAATTTCCCCACAGTGTTCATCCCAAAGGGTCATATCCATCCCCTGTGCAACTCCAATGGCTGCACACCAGAGTATGTTTGACACAACAACTGCAGTGCTACAACTCACACAACGCTTTCTCATGCGATTTCTGCCATCTCACAAGGGCTCTCTCCTTTCAGCTCCAACGCCGTGTACGGCGGTAAGCAAATACCTGCAGTCTGCACTGATTTACAGATATCCGGACGCTGTTACCATCCCCTCTGTCCCCATGGATGTTTGCTTGTTGTTGGGTGGGTATATTTTGTTTTTAATATCGCATTGGATTGTTCCACTCTTTCCCTGGGAAACATCCGTACGCATTTTTGCACCACAAGCACTGCGAAGCCAGTATCAATTTTCTTCCCTTATATTAGCCCCTCTGGTACCTTTATATTAACCCAGAATGAATCGCCGGCCTCCCAGTCATTTCTTGCTACATGCAGTTTTGAGAAAGGGTATAACTCACATTTCAGAGGCCTGATGTCCTCCTCAACTGCCAAACAGCCGGTGCAATGGCTCGTGTTTCCTCCGTGCACGCACCGCACCGTACATCCGGGCAGCCCCTGGCAGCTCTTCTGCTTTTTCTCCCACTTCTGAATCCAGCATTCTGGCAATGCAACCCCACTGCAGCCGGTGCAGCACGCCCAGGGGAGCAGGGAGCCTCCAGTCGTCCCACCAGCAGGAGCTGTTTCCACCCAACAGGGTTAGCTTGTACAATCAGGTTTTGCTGCCAGCTCGGTGTCCTTCCTCTATCCACATGGCTCATCTTTTTGCTGAACTGACTCTGTACAAAAAGACAAAACGTGCGTGCTTACTCTGAGTGCCTTGCAGAAATAAGCCCCATACCAAAATCAAAGACACGGCACACAAGCAGAGCTGACATTCAATCAGTTGGCCATCATGGCAAAATCCAGGTGAGCTAATAACAAGAGCAAGCCTGTTAAGTATCTGTTGGACCGGTGAAATCTGTGTTATGGTTAAGACTGCAGATGGATGAGAGAGTCTAAAGCACCAGAAAATCCACAGACCAGTGTATGCTTCACACTGTTTGGAGGAATAGGGGAATGCAAGGGACACATTAGTGACTGCGGATTTGAGTCTGGAAAAGAAAAACCCAGCTGTGACTGCAGCAACGTCCCCTTTTCTCACAGGGGCATGGAGCACTTGACAGTCAAGACTGAATGTACACTTTCCTCTGCATTTCCACTCCAGAAAGACCTCTGTCAAACTTGCTGACTCCAGCAACTCTTCTGGGCCCTGTGGAAGTCACTCCCCAACCCAACAAATTCTTCCAAGATGAATTTTCCCTTGCTAAGGGAATAGTAGTGGCACAAGAGACCAAGAGACCCAGAGGCTGAAGGGCATCAAAAAGGTGCATCTCTTTGCACCAGGAAAAAGGAAATTAAAGCAATTATTTAAGGAGCAATGAAAACAGTGAAAAGAAAAAAAAAAAAAGAAACAATTTTAACAAAAGAATAGGGTCTAGCAGAGAAAAGACATTCTTTTTTCACCTTCCTGGGCAGAAGTTTCCTTTCTTCACTGGTCTTATCCCCTCCACTCTCACAAGTGTTGTCCCCATTTTACTCATGAGAAACTGGAGCATAATAGAAGTTGGTTGGGAGAGGCCGAGCGAGGTTTGTATAGCAGAGCAAGAATAAAATATTTACAGCATTAAACATCCAGTCCTTTTCTCCTTAAGGCACCGGCAGGCTGAGAGGTATTGACTTCTTACAGCAAATTTGTCTTGACAGCTACAGTAAATCTGTCTCACGACAAGGGTGTTAGGATCAGCCCACTACACTGCATGACATAAATCTATCCCTTATAGTTTGAGGAACAGGTGTAGATTTGGGTATTAAAACCATGGAAATCTCCTGTTACAAAACCCCAAACCTCATGAAAAACATCTGTTTCTTTTAGGGTCTGAGGTCCAAATCGCTGAGGTTCGTGAAACCTTTGGTTGGGGTAAATACTTTTAGTTGGGATTAAAAACAAGGCTGTGATTCAAGAAACAGTCTTGGTCCGTAGCTTTGACGTGATTTTTTGGTACTTCTGGACAACTGATCCTTTGGCCATCACATGGGAGTTGGTTCTACCTGGTCACCTTACTTGGAGGTTCTTCATGGAGGGGACCATCTACCTGTACAAGAACACACAGTGCTCAGGATCTGAAGCCCAAAAGCAGATCCGGACGTCAGATCACTTAAAATACAGCATAAAATGCTATCAGACACATTCTGATATCCCCCACATATTAGCTATGGTTTGATTTGTTGTGGGTTGTTGGTTTTTTTTTTTCCCCCCATGAAAATTCCAGCTGGAATCCCATGGAAAACACCCAAGGGCTGCCCATGGGAGTCAGCACAAAGTGAAAAAACCCAAATCCTTCAGTCCACACCGGTGCCACAACCTCCCCCACCAAACCACGCTCCCCCCAGCCCACCTCACACTGCACTGCCAGAGGGCAGCTACAAAACAAAACGGAGCACATATAAAAATGAACGTGTTCATAATAATTCAGGCTGCATTAAGGAGTCACTGTGAGTACTCCATTGGTAACGCACCGCATACATTCGTCAACCAAACACAAATCCATTTGAACAGATTTCTCGTGGCCTGTTGTTTTTGAGGGGAAATATCCCCAAGTCTCGGGGCTGATGAGAGCCCACACTTTCCCTTCTAATCTTAACTGCCTATTATTAGCAACCCCGTTTATAGAATGCCCCTCTGCCTTATATATGTTCCAAGTTCCTCAGTTTTCCACTCTGCATGGGTATGCGGCAGGGGAAGACACAGAGCACTCAATTACTGGCATTTCAATGTGCCTTTTGCAGCACACTCCTACACTTGGGATAATCTAATTACACAGGGCAGAAACCTCACCCAACCATATATTTTCCTTAGACCCTGTTGCCACCAGCTACTTTTACTCATTGAAACAGAGTCCCCCTCTTTTTTTTTTTTTTATTTCCTTCTTTTTTTTTTTTTTCCACGTCGTTAAAAATTTATTATTTAGACGGATGATGACATCATCTGGAAAGGGACCCAGGCTGTGGTCATCAGGGCCTTTTTCTGCATTACAGAGAAGCCGTTTCTCCTCTCTCTCTTGCAGATCATTAATTTTTAAAATAGAGCTTTGCTTTAAATACACCCAGCTCGTTTTGCTTTCTACTGATGAGTCAGAGGAGCTGTCTTTCAAGCAGGCTGGTGCCCCCCATGCCATGCTCCCTGCCCAACCCAGTGCGCGTGTTCCCTGGTGCAGCTCCGGCTCGCTCTGTCCCTGCAGAGCCCATCACCCAGACCTCACCTTGTAGGGAGCAGTTCTAGGCATTGCAGTTCTGCCCTCATCCACTTAACCTTTCATCCAGCCCTAAATCAAAGGGTAGTGGCTGCAGAATGCATCACCTGAGGGAAGAGGAGCGTGATTTTTCTCAGCTGTGTGTATTTCTTCGTCCTTTGGCATGCATAAGACTTTGCAAACGTTTCCCTTACTTAAGGCAGCATTTTGTGGGTGCTAGTGCCCTCAAATGAGTTTTATCACCCCCATGCACATCTAGGTATTCACAGAAGCAGCAGCCACCTTGGAAATGCTTTAACATGACATAGCAATCTAGGAGGAAGGGACAAGGCAGGTCTCATCTGAATGAGGATGCAGGACACGCTTAGAGAAAGGGGTTGTAAACATCACTTAATTTTAGATACTCAGCCCGAATCACAAGACTAATCTCTCCAGACTTCTTGTATACTTAGTAGGGGAATAAAAACATTTCAGAAAGCAAGTTAGAGGAGAATTAACTCCTCTAACTCAGATATACTCTCCCTCCACGGACTAAATGGAGAAAGAAAGCGATGCAGGGAGCCTCCTAACTAAGCTGCAATCCATATAAATGGCTGCAATGAGCCCAGAGGAGACTCGCTGCCATGGGGCTCGCACAGCGGGGCAAGGGCTGCCCTGGGCTCGTTAACGAGCACAAGTGGCTCCAGCTTTGGTTTTAGGCTTACTCCAAGCACAACACCAGTCTTCCAGCTGTGCTGGGGCACGAGTTCAGGACAGGTCCATGAAGAACAGTGCTCACCATTCAATCATCTCCAGCTATTACTTTCCTTAATGCCTTGTTTTTCACTGAATTTTCCACATCCTAGAACAAGCCCATCCCTTAGCTTATGAGCACTCAGATGCTACAGAAACCCTAGCATGGTATGCATGGATTCAGGTTTAAGAAAAATAGTATGACAGTCACTTACTTTGTTGTTGTTTTATTACTTTCTATAGCTCTCTAGTCAATAAGGAGAGCTGTCAAAGTTTGTACACAGAAAACAGTGTCATACATAGCTTGTGAGAAGAATATGAAAAGGTCAGAAGTATAAGCTGGCTGCTACATGGATTTGTGCTGTAATATTTTCTTGGACTCGGTGACAAAACCCATCAGAAAACTCGGAGTGCCTTGCTCCCTCTCCACTGGCTGCTCCCCCCTCCAGCTCCTCACCCCGAGCACTGACAGGTCCAGAGCTGCCTCCTCACCCCACGGGCTTCCAAGAGATAAGCTACAGAGCACTCAGCGAGCCTCCCTTCTTGGCTGAAACAAGCAGAACAGATGGGAGAAGGAGATGAAACAAACAACAAAAAAAGAGTAAGCATCACAATCAAATGCATTTCACTGCACTTACGTAGAGTTATAACTACAAGAAGTATTCTCCTAACGCAGTTTCTCCGGGGAATGACAAGGGCAAAGAAGGAAGGATGAAATGCTATATGGTGATAAATGGAAAAGACCAGCCTATAAGATGATCTCTGGAAGCAAGTAGGCTCTGCGCTATGGAAATTTTTGAGGGGGAAAAAAAAAAAAAAGTCTCTCAATTTCAGATTGCAGCAGAGAGCTTGCTTTAAAACTCCCTGCTTCACCTGCACCTCTGGCTGTCCTGTTTACTTCCCAAGCTCCAAACACCCTTCCCTAGACCTCCCATTGCCCCCCACGAGGACACTGGCCGTCCTCCTGCTCAGCACCCAGCGCTGAGCCCTCTCCGCTGCCTGTCCCAAGGGTGCTGCTGGAGGAGGGGAAGGCAAGAAGACGTTGAAATGAATTAAATTATGGTCGTATTAATTCAGGGCAGCCACCCAATCCTTTCATCATCTTGATTCTCTTGCTACTGTAGCGATCTATAAACGTTATAAACTTTAAATGTTCTATGTACTTCAAGCTTCATAGGAAACTGCTGCTACTAACAAGTGGGGAGGAAAGGGGGATGCTATACAGCGTTATATACGAGACTGTGGAGCCCATGCATACACAATCTTACACTGAACATTCCCAGCACTTGGGACGAGGCTTCCAAACATGGCACAGCTCCCAGGGTGACATCTGAGAGGACATTTCCAAGCCCCCCAGCCATGAGTGATCACGCTTTCCATCGCTTGGGTCATTCGCTGCCTCAAAAGGAAATGTTGCGGGGCTGTGACCGGTGCCGGCACACCGAGCCATTCAGCCTAACCCTTCACCCTGCAGCCCAGACAACCACAGGCGTGTGGTTTGCAGAAAGTTCCCTGAACTTCTGAACTCTCCTTTTTTCTCTTAGGTGGGGAATTAAGTGGACTTAGTCAGAGGGAGCTGCAGGCAGGGGCTTTGAAGATGAGGAGCTGGCAATGATAATGCTCGGTGTGCATGTGCACGAGGCATTTTTTCCCCTCAGCCCTGACTACCACGTTCTACTCCTCGATGAGAAAAAAAACAACACCAGGAATGAGGGCAGCAGCCTTCATATGGCAATGAAATCACTTCTTCCTAATCACCGTTGGAGCCTCGGCAGCAGGAGAGCAGCAGGTCACAACCTAATACCTTTTCCAGTCATAAATTTCTAGATATCTCCAGTAATAGGTCTGAGCTCAGTTTACTGGAGCTGGGCTTTTTTTTTTTGTTCGTTTTTCTCAGAATAGCCTTATGGAAGAGCAGCTTCTTTACAGGTAGCGCCCGAATTTATGGAGCTTTGTCTCATCCAGAGACTGACCATTAAAGTCCATATTTACATCTACAGCCAAATGGGTAAACAAATAGGCAGCAGTGCTGAAAGTCAAACCTCCATTAACTGTCATGCGACTGAAGATGAGATGGAAGCACGCAGGCATCGAGCCTAGCGCCGTGTGCTTTCCAGGAACGGAGCTGTGCTGCCTTCTTATCTTCCAGAAGAAGGATCGGGAGGAAAACCTGCAATAGTTTCGCTCTCCTTCTATAAATGAAGATCTTGTTGTAAACCAGTGTTTTCTCTCTCGAGCCAGCCCCACCACCTGCACGCGCCCATTCTCAGCCTTCCACCTGCACAAGGGAAAGTTAAAAAAACAAACAGAGCGCTGGACACGTTTTGTAACCAAAACATCCAACAGCAGCAGGGGAAAAAACCCAGGAGCGCGCACACAGTAATAGCTATTTTCCTTTCCCCTCGAAGCACCACAATGAAGCAATTACGGCGCGTTGAGCTTCCCAGCCTGCGTCAGCCAAAGCCAGCGGCTGGGCGGCACGGAGGTGTGGCGGAACGACTCCTACCAGATATGATTCACTAGCAACAAAAACAGCCCCACGGTCCCTTTTACTTTCAGGGCATGAGGACAGGTTTTCCACCAGCGGGGTTTTCCGATTAGAGGAATTCCGCTGTAATAGGATTGATGACATAGGTGTCAGTACGAAAATAGGAAGGAGCCCGAAGATTAGGCTAAGCTGGGAGGCTCCCGTACCTGAACCGCTGCACAAAGCTCCTCGTGGTCCCTGGAGGATGGGAAACCCTCTAATTTACCAGAGAAAGGAGGACGTGTTCATCTGCAATGACCCCTCTGGAATTACACTGAATGCAGAACGTACGAATAACACGGAACGCAGCGCCTGGTGCTGGGCACGCAACGGGAGCCCCCAGACCAGACCACGGAGCACAACATAAATTAGAAATAGATTAAAGAGCGTCGCGTAGCTGTGTTCAGTCTCCAGGCATCAAACCAGAGCCACTCTATGCGTGTTATGTTCCGAGATGTGTTTTCAGTTCTGATGGCCTTTGGCATACAGCTTTCGTCTGAATGTGCCTGTAGATTTGCATTTGTTTTAACAGTACGAAAGGGGGAATTGGCTGCGATTTCTACGTTTAGTTAACTTGGCACTTTCTTTTATAAAGATTCTTTAAGTCTTTTTTTAGAAACCTAAAAAAAATTCTACGATACACCCACTATAAAATTAAATTGAAGGACAGGCACGTGGGAGAGAAATACTATGACAATTTTTCTCCATGTCAGCAGGCACTAACAGCTCCATGTTTTGCATTACGGCACACAAGCCTTTGTAGTTGTCTCTCGCAGAGATGAACATTTGATGAGACATAGAGCTGAGGTTAGGGGCGTCTGAGACTTCTGTCTGCTATCCCGAGGAAGTCTTCATAGCACGCAGGTTGTACCTCGGTGGGGAGCCTAGTGCCACAACCCTGAACGCAGTTAAAGCCCACGTTGGTCTGACAAACGACTAAATGACTGTAGAATACATTTGAGGCGCTGTTTCAATATAAGGTTACACGTTTTTGCAGCTTGGACTCACTTGTGCTACTTGCAGCTCGCGGTGTGCACAACCGGAGATGCGAGTGG